>NW_024063190.1:0-600000 GCF_006381635.1 Hibiscus syriacus | reverse complement strand
AATTCTATTCTCCATATCGAAATCAATAATCATACCAAATTTTTCATGTTACCCAAACTTAATTCTAACACTTATAGCTTCTTATTCTCATAGATGACAAGCCAAATTCATAATTAAAACTTCAAAAACCTCTTTATTCTAACAATTCATTTCTACACTCTTCATATAATTTCCTCTTTAATTCACTATTTGTGATGTTCAAAGCTTATATAAGCTTTCCTTAAGCTTATATAACACCCAAAGAATCAAAATCAACTTATCAATCCAAGAATTAAACAACTGAAATTATACTTACCTTTAACTGAGGCTTACGGGGAGAAGAAGAAGCTGAGGAATAAGAGTTTGGATACATTTCCTCATTTCTCACGTTTTTATATCCCTTAAAAAAAGAATAAATATATTCTCTTAGAAAAGACCATAATACCCTTGTTATTTCCAAACTCTACCATTAAATCCAACATCAAATTTCTTCAATTAAATCCATGAACTTTTAACTTATTTTGAAATCGAGCATAAAATTTTCAAAATTTGCAATTTAGTCACTGACCCTGATTCAAGATGTTACATCTTACACTTAAACTAAAAGCAATGTGGCACGAATTATTCGTGGAGCCACCTCGATAGAGATCGTAACAAGTTGTTGATGAATGTCTCCCTATTAAACTTGATGAGATGGTATCAGGATGTGGATTTCCCATTAACGAATTAAAATCATTATACACTACTTAAGTTGGGTTGTCAACTTGATCAGCTTGTTGAGCCAACCCATAGTGGGAGCATATTGACATACCAAGAACCAAATACACTTCAACAAATATGGCATACATTTGTGTAACAACGTCTAAATTTTGATTATGAGCATCAACCATCATAACAACATCATCATCGTTGGAGAGTTTGAACGTTGTATAAGTTAACTTAAATAATACAATTGGAAATTTGTACTGAATTGAGGGCAATCTTCTAGTACTTCCAACATGAACCTTCCTTGAAATTTTAGTGGCCAGTTCCTCAATAGCGATGTTTCTCTTGAAGGATAAGGAGACAAAATAATTTGATACGAAGATAACACCATTTTCATCTTCCCAAATTTCTCCATCATAATAAACAATAGCCGAAATACGCCTTATTTTGAGAGTTTAAGAGTTTAAAAGATTGAAAGTCTTATATCTGCAAAAAATAAATAATTGTTTCTAATATACGATAATTCTCCTAATTAAGTAAATAGTATACGAATTAAAATATAAATTAATACCAAAAAATTAAAAAATATTCATAATAATTTAAATAACCCAATTTAATATTATTATCGTGTTGGTAAAATGTCTTGAGATATAACTCAGTCTTCCATTTTACAATCGCAAAAAATAATAAAAAATAATTAGTTGAATAAAATTTGGCCAAATAAATTAAATATGAAATAAATATAATATAATAAAAAATAATTTTACCTTCTAAAAACTGTAACAAAATCTACTTGATAGAAGTAATTTATAGAATGAAGAATGTGAATGTAATTTTGGTGTGGTTTAATATTTTGATTCCGGGGTATTTATAGGGGAGGAGGATGAGAAGTCCAAGAGTTAAAGCAACTGCGGTAATAATAGCAAGGGCAATAATTGAAGGGAATAATTTTAGGCAAGTTTCATGATATGTGCCTCCCTAACGTGTCAAAAAATCTCGTGAAGGTGCAGACTTTTCCACCGTGGCTCCAGCTCGAACAGAACCCCAAGAAGGCATACTTCATGACCCGCACCTTCAATCCACGTCTACATGTCACGTAACCTGAAACACTCTTTATTATAATTATGTCAAAATGAGTACTAAATCAATAATATTTGGAGAAATAATATTTGATAAGTAATTATTAATTGTTTGGGTAAGTTTTAGGCACAAACGCCCATCTATTATATCTGTGAATAGTTGGCTTTTTGAATAATATTTTGGTTGAAAAAGAAAACACTTTTCCTTCATTGTGCACATAATCATGAAACTGACATTTCTTGGATGAAGGACTTTTTCGTAAATGTGGAGTTCGGACTTGCCCTCCCCTCAAAAGGATTAAGAAGGATTCAAGTCAAATCATCCCACGTGTTACGTACAGCTGGAGCCCTTATAATTGAAGGTCTTTGAATTAATGCATTGCTGGTGAAAGTACCCAATTACCCTGGCGTTGACACATTTTAGGCCAATCGGTCGGGGGAGATGCAACCCCGGGAGACAGAATATTGTTAGCCGTTGGTTCGTGGATAAAGCGGCAAATGCTTTCACGAAATCCCCCCCAACTTTTTCATAAGAGTGGCCCTTTGCTCCCACGCATCATTAATAGACCCGTCCTCCTTTAGGGAGGAAAATGTCATTACACTTTTAATAATAAAAAATGGGATTATCAGGAGAATAATTTTCTTAACCGAATAAATCCATGAAGTTAAATTAATCAAATTAGTTGGTTTCAATCTAATCAGGTAAATGAATTTAATCATTTGAAAGTTTAGTTAATTTGAATTTTTTGATTATGAAATCTCACATCTGAACCGATTGAGTTAATCGATTCATTTACTATTTGGGTAAATTACAAATTTAATAAATAAACTTTACTTTCTCATATTTCACTCATTGTACTTTAAATCTTTTTAATTTTCTCACTGAACTTAATACATTGATTTTTTGTCACTCAGTCATTAAGTAGTTAACGACTTTAAAATATATTGATATATAGTTGTAAAACGACGTCGATTTGGTAAAAATTAATTTTTTTAAAATGACGTTTTTTTAACATTGTTAATTATTTAACGATGAAGTGACCAAAATAAGAGAGAAAATAAAATTCAGTGAAAAAATTCTAATGTATTAAATTTAATTAAAAAATTAAAAAAATTAAAATTCAGATAACAAAATAGGAGAAAAATAAAAGTTTTATAATTTACCATTTACTCTTTTTTGTCTTGTAAGTTTTGGCCCATATTGATTATGCATGTAATTTTAAAAGAAAATTTTGACCGCATGTTAAGTTGTGTGAAAAGCAAAAGTGCACAAATAATGTCTCGGAAACAAAAATTTTACAAAATGAGAAAAATAGTAAAACTATTTTAAATTAATTGATTTAATAGATTTATTTTAATAAATATAAAAGATGAGACGTATAATGGTAAAAAAAATATAATTATTTTTTATTTGTTGATATTTAAAATAAAATATTTTGAATAAGATAATTTTAAAATCTAAATCGGACAAATTTAACGGGAGAGAAAATATTATTTTTAAATTATTTAAACATATTTATAATAAATAATGAGTAATAATAGATCCAATTATAATATATAATAATTTTTTGGGTGAGTCTTATACATGTTCGTGTAAGTTTTTATTTGTTAGAAATGATTGATTTTAAAGTAATATATAATTTCCAAATAAAAAATTAGCATGTCCAAACCCATTGAACCAACCAGCGTATAATTTTTTGGGTGAATCTTATACATTATCTTATGTTAAAAAGGTGTTAGTTCAAGTTATATTAATATAAAATCATGGAGTATAGTTATCAAATCTACTCCCAACTCTATTACTTGTTACACCAAAAGCGTATTTTTCTTAACTAACAATGTTGGCGATTTTCCCAAAAATTTACTGGTGATCGGTATATTTATCAATTTAATACTGGTTAAATTATATTTTTCGATTTAACACCCGTAGCAGTAAAGTGCGCCCCCTGAACCGCGCTATATGTTGATTTGACGCCACGTGGAGTATAGTGTGCCCCCTGTACCGTGCTATATGGTGACTGGGTTACACGTGGGGTATAACGCGGCCCATGCTCTGCGCTATACGCCACGTAGGGGTATAGCGCGGATCAGGGGCCACGCTATACGCCGTACCAAAATTATATTTAGCGTGGTTCCTGAACCGCGCTATATAATAATTACATATAACGCGGTACCGGTACCGCACCTTATATGTTTATAAATACCGCATCTCTCCTCACATCTCCTGCATCTCTCATCTCTTATAAATTAATACAACAATTCCGTAAACGAGTAATAATTCTAGCAATCTTCTTATATTTGATTTAGAAGTTCGTGCGATTTTTCGTTATAATGTAATTTTGTTATAATTTTTTAATTATACTTATTGTTTATTATCATTATTTGAAAAAATATTATACTAATTATTTTCAATTAATTTTTATGTTTGTAAAATTGAAAAGCTAGAGCATACGTCGAAATAGTTTTGCGGTGCATGTAATAATATAAAATTATATTATTTAAATTATTTACGTTGATGTGTAAAAAAAATTTATGTTATATTTTCATTTATATATAATTTATTTAATCAGGTTTGTTTAAGTTATTTTTTTTTCCAGATATAATATTGTTGCACTTTTAAACTCAAAGAATGGCACGACTTTCAGCTATTGTTTATTATGATGGTGAAATTCGAGAAGATGAAACCGGCGTTGTTTTCGTATCAAATGAGCGTGTTAAAATATCATTCAAGAGAAACATAACTCTTGAGGAGTTGATAACGAAGATTTCAAGGAAGATTCATGTTGGAAGTAATAGAAGAATGTCGTCGTTGCAGTACAGATTTCCAACATCATTGTTGCCATTAACTTATACAGCGTTCGAACTTTTGAACAATGATGATGTTCAAATGATGGTTGAAGCTCAAAGTAATTATCCAGACGCTGCTATTGAGATGTATGCACATTTTGTTCAAGTACGTGCTGTTCGGGGTCAATCTTTAAGCTCACACTATGGGCTGGCTGAACAAGTTGATCAAGTTGATAGCCCGACTACAGTAATGTGTAATGATTTTAATGCCATAATGAGGAGATATTCATCCGTAACTCCTTACGATATGTACCGAGGTGGGTCCACGAACAATCCGTATGGCAACACCGCGTCCAGTTCAAGGGGAAGGCATTCATCTGCAAATTTCTTTGACCATATAGAGATGCCATCGACGCAACCATCTGTGCAGTTTCCATTTGACACGGTGGCTTCAAGCTCCAGGGGGAGGCATTCGACTGCGAGCTTTTTCGATCTCAATGTCGATATGCCTTCCAGTTCAAGGGGAAAGCGTGCAAGTAGTAGGTTCTTCGACCTAAATGTGGAGAGCATGGAGGAACCATCATCTCCACCAGAAGAACCGCTTCGTGAGCCTGGTGCGGATGGTGCTGAGACTGGACTATTCATTCACCAAGAATCACCGCAATTCAACTCCGATGATGATGAAGTTACAGGAAATTTGGCACAAACTGACCCTCCTGCACACATGTATGAAGCTGATTATGGTGCAATGTACGGGCCAGAATTTGTGGATATGCCTCATCTCGATGACTATGGATATTACTCATCAATAAATAATGGTGAGTTATCTTTAGGCATAGAGTTTTCAAGAAAAGAAGAAGCGATGATGGCTATCAAAAACTACAATATCCATAATTCAGTTCAGTTCAGAGTTAACCGATCGACGACCGAAAAATATGTATGTTACTGTGCCCGACGCGAAAACGGATGCAATTGGATGGTTCGCGTATCGAAAATGAAGAGGAAAAACAACATATGGGAACTAACAGTATACAACGGTCCTCACACATGTTGTGCTGGAGGGGTCAACCAAGATCATCCCAACTTGGACTCTGAAGTGATATGCCAAGCCATCATGCCCATTGTAAAAGCAACCTCTCATATAGCTGTTGCAGTGTTGATTTCAGCTATACAATCGCAGTATGGGTACACCGTCTCCTATAAAAAAGCTTGGTTGGCAAAACAAAATGTCATTGTCAAACTTCATGGTGAATGGGATGTATCTTACAACAAACTTCCAGGTTGGTTTAGGCTGGTGCGGACGTTGAATCCTGGGACAATTGTGGACTTCGAAACCTCCTATGCATACCATAATGATCGAGTTCTTCGCGATCGATGAAAATTATATCGGGTTTTTTGGAGTTACCCACAGTGCGTTAATGCTGCCAAATACTGCAAGCCTGTGGTCCAGATCGACATGACTTTCTTGTATGGAAAATACAAGTAAGTTTTATTATTGGCAGTTATCCAAGATGGCAATTGTAACATTCTTCCAGTTGCTTTTGCTCTTGTCGAAGGAGAAGATACAAATTCTTGGGCTTTTTTCCTCCGAAATTTACGTTCACATGTTATCACGAGTGGAAAAAATTATGTCATTTCAGATCGCGGAGCTGGGATCAAAGCAGCAATGGAGTCTTTGGGTCCAATGTGGCAACCACCCTTTGTCCAACATAGGTATTGTCTCCGACACATTACTGCGAACTATCATGGAAGGTACAAGAAGAATGATGAGCGTCAATTAATTGTGCGCATGGGTAAGTGAAAGCAAGTTAATAAGTTATACATTTTTTTATCATTTTAATTTTGCAAAGAAAGCAAGTTAGTAAGTTATACATTTTTTGATCAGGTTACGAACTACTTCCTCGAACGTTTGAATCAATGCTTCAAGATTTGCTGGTGAAGAACGAGGAAGGATACGATTACATCAGCCTCATCGATAAAGAAATGTGGACGAACGCATATGATGGTGGATATCGATATGGACACATGACGACCAAATTGGCTGAGGTAATCAATTCAACCTTAAAGGGTGCACGTCACTTACCTGTAGCGGCTTTGGTAAAAACTACATATTTTCGTTTGGGGGCACTTTTTACGAAGCTCGGGGGACAAGCTCAAACCTGGATGCAAGGCGGTCATGTCTATCACCCTAGATTAGTTGCAGATCTACAGAAATTTTTTTTGCATCAAATGGAATGTCTGTAACAAGCTTCTCTAGAAGGCATGAAATGTTTCGTGTCACAGAGTTGCCGTGACCTCTTCAAAGGATTGAAGTTGTGTCGTTAAGAGTAAATATAAGGGACAGAACGTGCGACTGCGGGTTTTTTCAAGCTCTGAAGTATCCATGCTCCCATGTGATAGCAGCTTGCTCGCATACACGTCAAGACTATAACCATTTTGTGGATCCCGTATACCTACTATATGAAGTTTTTAAGGTATACGAATTTGAGTTTCCCCCCATAGGTAATGATAAAGACCCTGATGAGGTTCAAAATTGGCTTCCGATTGCACCAAATCCGAGTTTATTGAGGGAGCGTGGTCGTCCAAAATCCAATCGAATTCATTGCGATATGGATATTCGAGAAAGATCTAAACAAGATAGAAGATGTAGCCATTGTAGAAACCCAGGACACACTAGAAAAACATGTCCACTTCTGTTGTCATCAAGTAACAATTGATGAGGAAATGATGTATTTGTTTATCAAATAATAATTCTTGTATTTTAATTTGCATTTACTTCAAGTTAATGTCATTCGATAATCGCTGATGAAGATTAAAAAAACGAACACAATCATTAAATTTTATCAAACTAATAACAATTTGGTATTTAAATACAACAAACTTACAATGAGAATTAAATGGTAAATGATAACCAAATTGCAATAACTGATATTAAATGGTAATAAACAAAATTAACTGAAATATATTAAAAAAAAGTCCAACAAATTTAACAAAATAAAGTAAGTATTAAATGAAAAATAATAAAAAATTACAATTAAACAAAATAAAGTAAATACAAATATAATAAAAAAAATCTATCGATGCATGCGTCGTGAATGTGTTCCGCAAGGCGGTGGTTGTCGGTCTCGAGGAGGATTTCTTCGTATCACTGGTTTTGACTCCTCGCTGTCATCATCGTCGTCGTCGTCGTCATCACCATCGTCGTCACCATCGTCATCGTCGTCGTCATCGTCCTGAGCAGGTATATTAGGTTGATGAGAAGCTGATGACGATAAAGTAGCTCCATAGAATAAAGACCCTGGAGGTGTATGACTGACTATTCCACCGGCCTACGAAAACTGGGAAAACCCAAACATCGCTGAGTGTGAAAACTGTACAGGAGTTGTCTGTGCTGCGGCCATGGGTGATGAGGCTGAACCCGCTAAATATCCAGTATATAAACCCCAAGTCGGATCTGCAAACATAGATCCATAATAGCCTCCAAGAGGGGTCATATGTGACGATGACGGTGGCGGGGTCATAAAACTAGGTGAAGGCGACGGCGGCGGCATCTGATAATGAAAAGGCGATGGCGGCATCATATATGGCTGTGGCATCATATATGGTTGCGGTGGCTGCTGGGAAGGTCCTGTTGGTGCAGCTGAGGATGAATCGGAAGCACCTGTTCTCTGTCCACGAGTCGGGGGATGATGATGTTGTGTCGGTGAACGTCTCTGTTGACGTCGTGGAAAGGTCTACCCTCGTGCATCATCGGGAAGTAGAAACGATTTCCCGTTACTGTTGAACCACTCATAATAATCCTCAGCATACATCAAGAAGTCAGTAAAAATGGACTCTCTACGTGGAAGACACCGATGTCGATCCTCCCACAACACGACCCACTCATGATGCCTCATCAACCAATTTGTATATGTCTTGTCGCGTCTATCTAAACTATGTAACTCGTCCATATTGCGAGGTGCTTCCGGAATTGGTTGAAAACAACCAAACTGCCAGAGCACGCGATCAGTAGAGTGCCACTCGACGGTCGTATAACAGATCAGAGGGACCATCGCCATTCAAACATCTGATGGACCCCTCAACTCAGGTGGGATCACCGCCCTCACATCATCAGTAGAATATGGAACCCATTCAAACTAAAATAAATAATATATAATTTTTATCAAAATAATAATCTAATTATATAACTATAATCTAAAATCGATTTTTAAACATTAAAATTCATACCTGTGTGCCAGCCTTCTAATCTATTAGCACCCTAATTTTTTTTCTAAATCATCAGGTAGCTCCTGATGATTTTTCCTATCAGTAGACCACCTATTCAAAGAAAAAAATTTGTTATACGCTGTATAAAATTATTAATATACAAAATCAGTTTTATAATTACCTTAGAAGTAGTGGAAATACGAATGGGTTCTTCACAACGGGACATAAAAAGGGCAATCGATACTATGCCCAAGACTGCAGTAGCAGGAGACATCCGCCGATAGCATTACGTCTGTAGTCAGTGGCTTCACACATCTCCCTGTACAACAAAGCCAAAACTGTCGAGCCCCAATTGAATGATCCGGCGAGACGAAAGTCGCTAAGATGTCGCAACCACATGCAGTGAACTAGGTTGCGCGATTTGTCCGGCATCAGCAACCCTTCTATCAGCTGCAATATGCATGCCCGTGCATACATCTTAACCTCATCCTCAGAGGCGTCTGCGCTCAACTCCTGAAAATTGGCATCTAGCCAATTTAACGGTATCCTACCTCCGATAAAATTTTTCGGGACACGTCCTAGACTATCTCGACACAAAGTAGTCCAATAACCGGAAGCTATCCCCGATATCACATCTCCATCCACTGGAAGCCCCAGGTGCATAGAAACATCCTCAAGTGTGATCGTGCACTCTCCGCACGGAAGATGGAATGTGTAGGTCTCCGGCCTCCACCGCTCTACTAAGGCATAAATCAGGTCTGACTCTATCTTACAGTGACCCTGATATCTACCTATGTAACCGAATCCAACCTCTACTAAATACAGCAAGACACAGCTGGGTACCACTAACTTAAGATTCATAATAAAATGATCTAATACACGGTCATTCTCCTAAAAATAAATAATTACAAAAATTAATTCTTAATCTAATAATCATGCATTAAATAAATCAACTAATTATTATTAATAATTTAAATTATATTAAAACGTTAAAATGTTACCGTATCAGCAAAGTGTCGAGATATTTAATTCTTAATCTAATAATCATGCATTAAATAAATCAACTAATTATTACTAATAATTTAAATTAAATTAAAACGTTAAAATGTTACTGTATCAGCAAAATGTCGAGATATTTAATTCTTAATCTAATAATCATGCATTAAATAAATCAACTAAATATTGCTAATAATTTAAATTAAATTAAAACGTTAAAATGTTACCATATCAGCAAAGTGTAGAGATATATGATTTCCATCCGAGCGAAGTAGACTGCCTTTCATTATATATCTGCAAAAGAATTATATTAGTAAAATATTAAATAAAGTGAATACATAATAGTAAAAATATTATAAAATATACCTTAAAAATAGAGAGTATTTGAGAGAAATTTAGAGAGTTTGAGAGAATTTGGTGTGATAAAAGTGATTGAGGATGGGAGTATTTATAGGGAGAATTGGGACGTGAGGGGCCGAGTATTTAGGGGTATAGCGCGCCCCCTGCACCGCGCTATACCCCACGTGTCAAATACGCAGGTATAGCGCGGATCAGGGGGCGCGCTATACCCACGTAGCGCCAAATCACCGTATGTCGCGGGGCAGGGGGCGCGCTATACCCACGTGACGTCAAATCAGCGTATAGCGCGGTTCAAGGGGCGCGCTTTACTGCTACAGGTGTTAGATCGGGAAATATAATCTGACCGATGTTAGATCGATAAATATACCGATCACCGGTGATTTATTGGGAAAATTGCCAACAATGTTATTATTAATTATTATTATAATAATTTTTGAAAAAAAAACTTATGTGACGAGAAAGAGAAAGGTCCAAGCATAATAGCATGGGCTGATGCCTGATGGGTCCTTGAAATCGACAATTCTTAACAATAACAAACAGGGAAGACGACGGTCCATTTACATTGTTATTTAATTATTTAATTAATTTATAATAAGGTTTGTACCAAGAGCCGATGTCTTTCTACTGGTGAAATATTCTTCTATTATATAGATATAAAGTAAAAGAATAAATTTGGTTGACTTAGGGGAAGGAAGCCAAAACGGGAAGTGGGTGAGGGAGTAAAGAAGGGGTCCTACTTGCCTCCAAAACGACGGGCACTCACGTCCGTTTGGGGGGTAAGTGACGAAAGTGGTGAGTGAGATGCCCCATTTCAAAGATCTCCTAAATCTACTTTCGGATTAGATCGGATTTAAATTAAGACTGAATCAACTGAAAGTGAGATGGGAAATTTTTGGGAGACATCATTTCATACCCAAATGACAAACATACCCATCTTGACCCTTTCGAACTAAAATCGAATGTAGTTGTTTAATTATTTTTTATTAGTTGCATGATTGGGCATCAAATTCATTCGGTTGCATCCGCATGACTACTCTATTGTTTAGTTTTATAGTGCAGAATATGGAAAATTATATCACGCTCAACGGTTAACGATAAACATTGTCGAGTGTTATTAATTTAATTTATAATATTTTAATAATTTTTAAATATTTTTCATAGGTAAATTATAAATTTTTATTATTAAAAAGATTATGACAAATAATGTAATTAAGATTTTATTTTAAATATTTTACCTTTAATTTTTTAACTAATTTGTAATTATACGTTTGAGTCATTCAAAATTTTAAATTTTTATAAATTAAATTAATGTGTTCAACGGTGATCATTATTAGTAGTACTCATCTAGCATGACGAACTCATCTTGTAGAATATAGAACAAAAGAAAGAAAAGCTTGAAGCACTCAACTACGTATAGAATATAGGATAAATTGTCTATTTAATCTTTTAATTATTTACTTTAATAATCATTATCAATATCTAAGAGTATACTTGAAATTAAAATTTAATTTAATTAATTTATAATATAATATTTAGTAAGGATATGGATCAAATTCCATAATTTCCAACTCTTCCAAAAACCATAGACTATAATTTTCTCCTATTTACAAAAAAAGTCGTATGTTCTCCTGTAAAAATATCATAAGATTTAAATAATTATATCATTATTTCTTTGGTTACAATAATTATATCATCATTAGGTATACCATAAGATTAGAATAAAAATATAATCAAAATTACTGCTGATAAAAAGAAACACCCACGGGCAAATGCTCACACACCCCACTTGAATGAATGAAATAGTAAATGGAAATAAAAGCTGGGTTTCGTACACAAACTTCCCTCTCTTTCTTTAGCTGTTTTTTCAAAAGAAAAAAGTTTGTGGAGGGTAAAAGGTGTTTGCGTGTGGTTGTTGATGAGGGTTTTAAGGACTAATACACACACCTCAAAGGCTGCAATTATTTTATTTTGAGTAAAATGTGTTGTTCAGTGGAGATTGTCTTTTCGCTTTTCTCGTAGTGGAAAATGTCTCTTTGTGTTCTCATTGTTGATCTCTCCCGCTCTAGATAAAGTAATCCCAAATGGCTTTGCCCTAATATTATGATATTAATGAATAAATTAAACACCCTTTGTATCAATCATTTATGTATAATGCCATTTCTTCTTGTAAAGGACAGCCATCGTTTGACATTAGTCATATAAAGAGAAAAGGAAAGTTAGTGCTCTCTTTTATCATCATGAATAAAGATGGTAAATGAGTACAATTTCGTGGATTATACATTGTATTCGTTCTAATTAGAGTATGGATGGGTATAACTTTAGTGGATAGTGGGCGGATATGAATTTAAAAAGTGGTACCCGTCACGAGTAGTGGGTGGGTGATGGGTTTGAGACCTTACCCGTCCCGCATCCGCATCTGCCCGTCCACTAAATACCATTAAATTTTGAAATATTATAAATTTAAGTATAATTTTAGGGTTTGTGTCAAAGAATAAAAATATTATGTGTTTGATATTTATGTTTCTATACTTTAATTATGTCTTTTATTATGGTGTTTTATGTACTTTAAGATGTATGTTAACACTTAACTCATACAATCATTGGTTTATTTTATTATGTTTCTTAATAGACGTGTTTATTTTTATGTTTGTTGCTTATGTATTACTTAAGGTTGCTGTCAGACGGGTCTAGCCGGGTACGTCTCTAGTTGGATAGTGGGTGTGGAGATGGATTTGAGAATGTACCCACGTAGGCGGGTGTAGATTTGAAAAAATTTACCCATCATGAGTGGGAAACGGATGGTATATTTGAAAATATTAGGTGGGTATGGGGATGAGGAAGAGATTATCCGCATCCGACCCGCCCGTAATTCAATAGGTAAAGCACTTTTTTTTTGTGTATAAATGTACAAATGGACCATGGTACGACCTAAGCCGCTTCCAAATCTTTTTTCAACAAATTAATATATTAAATTAATCTCCCAAAATAAGTTTTAAATTTTTTTCCGGAATAGAAATGTAACTAGAATTAATAATAATTTCAATAAATAAAAAATTAATTCTCATTGTTAAAAAAATCTTATTGTCGGACGGAATCAACTTTCTAAAACAAGATCAGTAACCAATGTGATTTTCACTGTAATTTATGTTAAACATATTTATCTATTTTGAGATTTAAACAAATTCGTTGAGACGACAAGATAAATCTCGAAACAAATTTATTTACTATCTCGATTTTATCATAATTTTCAAATCATCTCGGATTAAAGGAAGGTAGAAGAATGAGTTTAAACCTATCTTAATATTGTTATATAATAATAAAAATTCGAGACAAAATCAAACTCTTTTTGATTGATCTATCGATCGTTTAGACCTATGGCACACAGTTTTCTTAAGACAAAATTTCGACCACTCTTTGGTGCTCGAGATCCGTGATGGTTTGATTAATCTATCCATCGAAAACGAATTGAGGCCTATCGCACATTATTTCCTTAAGACAAATTTTCAATCGCTTCTTATTGCTCGAGATATTTGATCGTCCATCTCTCAAAATGCAACAAATAAATAATCAATCACAAAACTATTCTTTACCTTTGTCTACTGGAAAAAGAGGGAAACAAAAGATATATTTAACCTAACATGTTAACACAATATTTATACAAAAGATATATATTTAACCTAACATGTTAACACAATATTTATAGGGATTCTTAAAAGAGATTTAAACAAAATATGTATCTTTTAATATTCAAATTTAAATAGATAACAATAACTTTTTTATTTGAAATATTCAAAAGATATGGATAACTTTTAATATTCAAACTTAAATAGATATTATTTTAATTTGAAATATTTGAAAGGATAGAATTATATTTTAATATTCAAAGTTAAATAGATAATAAATATTTTTTAATTTGAGATATTTAAAAGAATAATTATCCTACTAATATTTAAATTAAAGAGATAAATACCTTTAAATTTAAAATATTCAAAAGGGATATTAATTTAATTATTAAATTTATCAATGAATTTCACTCTTTTTTCCAACACTCCCACCATCCATATTTACTAGATAAAAATGAACTCAAATAATTCACGATTTATCTCACGTCATTTACAATGCTAGTTACTATTCAGAAGGATTCAAAGATTTTAATTAATAAAAATTATTAGTAATTAAAATGAATATTTGTTAATTATTATTGAAAACGTTAAATAATAATTTAGTTATCAATATTAAGAGGGATTGGCAAATGGTTTATGAGCATGTAAAACTTAGTTTTATAAACTTTTTAGTGGTTACCTCTATACTTTTACATTGATCAAATGTAAATAAAATATCCTAAATAAAATGTATGTAAATTTAATACAGTAATTGGTCCTTTGACATTTAAAATGTCAAGAACTTTCACTATATAATAAACCCATAAAAATGAAGTCATCGGTTGTTCCCACGATAGAATAATACCATATGTACAAGTATACATGCGTATGTATCTTACCACTACATGATCAAAATGAAAAAGAAAAGTTGTTGAATTTCTGTAAAACAGAGTGGAGCAAGATGTGAGAATATCATGCAGGCATGCATGCATGTATGCATGCATACATACATACAAGTTGAGTCAAAGTCTTTAACATTTCCAACTTCACTACGTAAGTTGTTGAGTTGGACCCGTGATGGTAATGTTTGTGAATCAAGAGTTCCATCTATCCAAATTAGAATTTGTTTCTTCAAACACTGTATTAAATATTTTTAAAACTCTTTTTATTTTCTTAAAACTTATCAAATTTATTTGATAATTATATATTTAAATAAGACTTATATATTGTTTTTTTTTGGGTAAAAACAGTTCTTAAGCTTTTATTGGGCCATAACGTTTATATTAGTATTTATAATAGCGACCAATGAATTTCACAGGCTGAATAAATGCCCAAAGCAGGGAAGATGTATTGGTGGATATCATTTGTTTTTGGGGTTAAATTATAGTTTTGGTCCTTTAAAATGTTCAAATTAGTAATTTAGTGTACATACTTTGATTAACCTATTTTGATTTTTTTATAATGTGATTAATTAGCTTGGATAACCATAAACGCGAAGTGACCTAAAGTTTCATCTTGGTCGGTGGGTGTTTGCATGATCCAACTAAACAAGAGTTAATGAAGTTCTTTTGTCTAATGAACAACCAACAACAATTTACATAGGAACACAATGCACAACGCAGTTCAAGTCTGAATCATCAGCTCTGGTATTAGCTTCATTCGAAAGTAGAGTTCTTCAACCAAAAATTGCGGTTTCGCTTTTGCTTCCATCTTCCCATCCTCTCTGTACGAACTCTTCTCTCCCTCCTCCTCCTCCACTCAGGTTACATCCGACACTGACTCACTAATCTCCTTAACCAAGTCAACGATAACTCCGTCAATGCCCATTAGATGATGCATGTACACAACCTCCGGGACGTTATTACAAAACAATGCATGGATGAGGCAGATGTAATTCCAATGCTTAGAAACGAGAAAAAATGTTTTGAGAATTGTATAACATACTTCAATTGACCATAGGTTACGAGGGAGAGCTTTGATTCTTGCAACTGCTCCGGGATTTCTGAACACAGCTCTGGCTTCGGATATGATCCCTTGCAAGCCATTACCGACGCAGAGCTTAATAGCCTCGCCAACGAATTCCGTCGCACGTCGGTGTAAATTTCAGTTCCTCCATTGGTGAGGAAATACACCTGTTCACAGAAAGGTTAATGGCTTTCAGAAGAACATAACATCCACACGCAGATACTGAAGAAAGAAGCCTCAATTACCGGATATGCGCTCTGCAATTTTCTAATCAACCGGGCGGCATCCGGTTGAAAGCTCGAGAACATGACTGCTCTTCCCTCTGCATTCTCAAACACCACCTGCTTATGAAATTTAGAAGCCTATTTCGTTAGTTAAATGATCATAATACAACTAGTCAAATCCGAAACAACCATATTACCTTCAAGATAGCTTTTAGTATACGTGAGTTGTTCTTCTGTATAATCAACAAGATCGTCGAACTTCAATTCGACATTAAAGCCTAGTGATCGATCGACATTCTGGAAAGCTTCTTCGAGTGTTCTCAGAGGAGCATCTTGATCAACCTTCCACCCGAAGATGCTTCCGTTTTTTAGTTTCCTGAAAATCGGTTTTCCCTCCTGAATTGCAAAATAGTTCATCAAAAGACAAAAGGACTGTTAACGTAAAACTGTCATCCTACATCATAATACAGCCCCAAGAGAAAGATCAAAGATTATTACAGTTCCAGAGAGTTTCTGAGGTCCATATGAGAGAAATCCAGTCAAAGTAAGTTCTGTAACCCTGTTCTCAACAATGGCACCCTGAAATTGACACCCAAAAATGCTTAGTAATTTATATTTTTCTTATATTTCCTATTGATAATATGTTTTCGCTATAACATAAAATCCTACATCGGTCAACGTCTATCGTCCTGCTTAATAACATAACCGATGTAGACTGAAAGAAAAAGTGAAAAGATAGCTAACCTTTTCTTCATGGTGGATGAAGTTGTCATGGTAAATGACTGGGTAGTCATCTTTCGTCACCTACAACAAATATTTTTTTTGTTTTGGTTTTTTGTTTACAAGATCCGTCCAAAAGGTTCTTCGTTCATCCATATTGAACAAAAAGGAAAAAGAAAAAGAAAAACACTAGGGAAGGGAATTCAAAGAAAAACAAAGGTAAACCGGTCAGTGCTCCCAAAATCATAAAAAGCAGAGGATTATGAATTCTCTTTGATTTTAGCCTCACCTGAACGTCAAATTCAAAGAGAGAAGAGAATTCTCTTTGATGGATTTCATACTGGGATCAGACGATTGCAACATGTTCATTCCGTCCCCCCTGTGGCCCATCACCAGAAACTTGGGAATCTTGCATTTGCGTTCTTCTTCATCATTAACACCTATGCGTACAAACCCCGTTAAAAACAAGATTTTTCAAAACTTAAAAAAAAAGGGTCGGCTGGAAACTGAAATTTCACAACACCACCTGCCCGGAAACGAGATGAGCAGAGTGCTGAAGCGGCATTCTCCGGGACTTGATCGAGATTACATCACAAACATGAACCGCCTTGAGAACCGCCATGGCCTTGGATTGGCTAAGATTCGTAATTGAAGAAAGGATCAGACGAGGATAGAAAGAGACATCGGAACTGTTTCTGTTTCACAAGATGACATGAAGAACAGCGATGGGACGAGGGGAATTTAAAACCCATCTGAGAAACATCACGATATCTGGAGAATATTCGTCCTTTTTCTCTTATTTGTATATCTTTGAGGAAGAGCTCTAGATAATTTAAAAGCGGAATATTCCCGTTGCTTGAGGACAGGTGTAGAATCACGGTCGTTTACGTTTGTCCCTTGTATTTTTCAATTTGTACAATTGATTTCTTCTGTTCTATTTTTGGTCATCAGTTAGAACATTACTTAAATTTAGATTCAATTGTTTATATGTAAAAATTTGAACAAGAATTTTCTGCCCCTTTACCATGCCCTTAATTGTATAGGGCATAGACCCCAACCCGACGAATTTTGATCCAATTTGATCAATCGGATTGAGTTTCTTTTTAAAAAAAATTTTGGGTTCGGGTCGGGTCAGATTGAGTTTTTTAAAGGTGGTGTTCGGGTCGGGTTGGATTCGGGTTTAGGGTGAAAAATATTAGACCCGACCCGATTTTTTTACCTTATATATTTATGAATAATTACAATAAAATCTCTCTTTATATTATTTTTTCCAATTAAATCGCTATTTTTATTGAATAAAAATAATATTTTTTTAATTTTGGGTCGGATCAGGTTCCGATTTTATCTCAACAAATCGGGTCGGGTTGGATTCGGGTTTAGGGTGAAAAATACCAGACCCGACCCGATTTTTTTACCTTATATATTTATGAATAATTACAATAAAATCTCTCTTTATATTATTTTTTTCTAATTAAATCACTATTTTTATTGAATAAAAATAATTTTTTACTATTATTTTAGGTCGGGTCGGATCGGGTTCCAATTTTATCTCAAAAAAAGGTTCAAATTTGGGTCGGATGGAGTGAATGGTGTATAATTTTTAGATCGGGTCGGGTTGGCCGAAACCTGACCCTTTCTCATCCCTAATTGTACCCACCTATCATCTTAAATGTGTTTTTCCCCTTTTTACCAACATGTTATTTTAATAGCAATGAAAACGTTAAATTTAGTTAAAAACACAGCCCTAAGAAAATAAACAAAGTAAAAATTATAAGAGATTTGAAATCTAAGATGGATCGATGGAACGGGTAAAGGTAATTGTCCCTCTGAAAATTCGAAATTATTATATATTTTAATTTGTTTCTATATATTTTTTTATTAAAACTCTGTTTTCACCGCTTTCAAATTTAAAAATTCAAATTTACAATATAAAGTCGTACGTGTGTCCCTATCAAAATCTCTACTTTTTACTTTTCACCTCAGGCGCTTCTACTCTTGCTGTCTTCCTTCAAATCCCCCAGTTTGATAACCAAACCAGTGGAAGATGCTTCAATGTTCTCCCCGACACAGTCTTCCATTTCCAGGGCGTGCCACCGTTGAGAGCTGTACACATGACGGAACCTTTAGGGGTGTTTGGTTCAAGGATTGTGAGATTCTCATGGGATGGAAATTCACATTCTCATGTTTGATTGGCCGAGAATCTCATTCCCGGTAATGTTTTATTATCAATAGTAGATTTTTTGGAGTATATTATCGGAAATGTCATTACCTCCCTTCCCTTAGGTATTGTAACATTACCGGCGTTTTAGACTAAAATGTCCTTAAATTTTTATTTTTTTTCAAAAATATATTTCTTCTGTCATTGAATAATAAAAATTCTACGAAGGTTAAATTACAAATTTATCCTTAAATTATTTTAGATTTACAAAAAAAAATCTATAATTAAAATTTTATATGAAGTTCAGGGGTTAATATTTTTTACCCATTCATTAAACATTTTTTATATTTTTAATTTTGTAAAAAAATTATATAAATATTATGAATTTAATTTTTTAAAGAAAATATATAAATATTTTACAATTTGTAATATTATATAAATATATAATAAGGATAATTTGGTCAAATATACATTCCAATAATATTTTATTCCTTTAACCAAACACGGTAATCTTACATTCCTGCTAAACCAACCAATCACAAAATACAACATTCCCAGTAATCCTATTCTCTGGTAATCTTTTATTCCCACTGATAATCTTACATTCCGTGAATCAAACGCGATAGATAAGATCCGGCCTATCATGATTTTATGTATTTTATTCAAGTCTCCAACAATCCAAGGGAATCATCGTGTTGAAGTATGGAAAGCATAAGTTGCTGAGCTCATCTGCTGACGTGGCCGAGTCTGTTAACTATTTCTTTAGGGTTTGTTATGCCAGTCTGTATTCTCTTAGCAAGTGAATGAGCAACCCGGTTTGTCTCCCTATTAGTGTGTTGAACCGACATTTTCTTTAACGTTGATGATGTCTTAAATAAATTTTTCATACAAAATTATTTTAATAAAGGCGAAATCCATGGATCCTTTGTTGACAGGGGCAACGTGGATCAAATTTAGATTCTTTGAACTGACTAAGTCTAATGGCAGATCATATACATGTCGACAGGGCTGTCTGCCTTTCGATTTCCCTGGATAGCCATTACCAATCGAATTAGAGTTGATTTCTTTAAATTAATCAAAATTGATGGATTATATTTTATATTTTATAATTTATATTTTATTTAAAATATTTTGAATCTAATTGTTCAAGTTTTTTTTATATTTAATTGTAAATATTTATAATGATTTATATTACCTGATTATAATTTAAATGATTTTTTTATAACCATATATGGTATACATATATTTTTTTTTCATTTTTTTCACGTGTGATATTAGGCATATTATGCAGAATTGAAAAACTCGACTTGATCTGAAAATTAATATACTTATTAAAAATTTCTAGTTATTTAAATCTTATTTTATAACTCAAATTTATTTTTAAAAAAATTAATTGAATTAAATTTATAAAACTATAATTCGAATCGAACAAAATTTCGAGTCAAATCAAATTGTATCCATCCCTATTCATAACAATCATAGGTTTGCATTATCAGTTCTAATATGCTTTTTTTTAGCAAAAGAAATACTATAAACTACGCTAGTCTACATTTCTCCTTCTAGACTATGGCTTCCACGTCCTCTGGGGCTTGTTGAAATTCATGCAGGCCACGAGACTGATTCCATGCAAGTTTGGCGAGGGAATCTGCTAGTTTATTACTTTCCCTTGATATATGTATAGCTCTCACGTCCCAATCCTTCTCGAGCATATGATGTATATATTGGACAATGGTTAGGTTCCTGCTATTATATGTCCTTTCTCATATTAGTCTGATGGCTTCCTTGTTGTCCGTTTCGAGCTATACTTGTCTCTGGCCAAGTTTCCAAGCCATATGAAGTCCCTCGAAGATGCCCTAGAGTTCGGCTTCCAACACCGAGCAAATGCCATTTTTTTTTGCGTCCTAGTACCCAGTTCCCTATATCATCTCTTATTACGCCTCCACATGTTTCCCCTGAGGAGCTCTTCCGTTTACCATCTTTGTTAAGTTTTATCCAAGGGGCACATGGTGTTTTCCATTTCTCTTCTCTCTTTCCTTGAGTTTGAACATTCTACGTGGTTTTAAGGTTCCTGGAGTTCAAAAATTCTCTAGTCAGTCTTATTCCCTTTTTAAAGGTTGATTCCTTTTCGCATCTCTCTTGGTAAAAAATGGTTTTGTTCATTCTGTCCCATAATACCCACACGGTGGTTCCAAATAAAGTTGGCCAATGTCCAATATCTTCATTTGTTTCCCTTAATTTCTCCAGATTCTCCATGAGTCAGGTCTTAACATGGCAACTCATAAACTCACGTTTGTCATGTGGCAGCATTCTCTTCCAAATTTGGAATGCCGGAGGACAGTATCTAAGGATGTGAACAATGTTTTCTGTCTGCTCCAGATATTTGGCAATTGGCACCTAGCGTCGATGGCCATATGACGTCTGGCCTTTTCGGTATTCGTGAGTAGCCTGTCATTGGCCAGCCACAACCACACCTTGATTCTAGGGAAGTTTTGATACTTTGCTAGAATCTCTTGGGCTCTGTCTGACTGTTCAGTTAGAACTAAGGGCAAGGTTGTATGATGAATTTACTGAGAACGAACGATTCTCTGTGCCTTTCCAACCAACAAAATCTTCGATTACTGGGTCGAGCGAGTGAGGTTTTGCCTCAAGGGCTAGGATAGCTTTATTTGGGAGTATGTTCCTAATTTTCTCCTAGCTCCATTCGTTGTTTTCATTGATGAGGTCTTTTACTTTGCAAGGAGTTTTAATAATGATGTTCGGTTGGAGATAATGAATCCGAAGGGGACCTAAGCCCTTAATCCAATTATCCTCCCAAAATTTAATATGTTCACCGCTCCCCAGGTTCCATACTACATTTTCTCGAAAGGTTAGCCATACTTTGCATAGGCCTTGCATAGGCCTTTCCATATATGCGAGTCATTTTTTGTAAGGTAGGGATTCGGGAATGATCTCTTTAATTTTGTACTTGCCCTATAGAATTTTAACCCACATTTGATCATTCTTAGTAACAAAATGACAGGCCAGTTTCATGATGAAAGCCATATTTTGGTAGTTAAGTTGCTTCATGCCCATCTCGCATTCCTTGGGAGTTTTGCACAGGGTCTTCCAGTTAACTAGGTGGGTACCACCTCGTTCTTTAGTTTGACCCCAAATAGAATTTCTCATCAGCTTTTCCAGGTCACTACAAGTTCCTTTCGGCAACATCGTAGATTGTATTGTGTAATAGGGAATTGTTGAGAGTACAGACTTGGCTAAAGTGAGCCTACCTACAAGGGATAAGGACTTAGCCTTCCAACCTGTCAAGCGGTTTCTTACATTCTGTACTATTGGATGGTACGTTTTCTTCGTGACTCTTTTATGCAAAGCGAGACCCCGAGGTATTTGCTGAGATCGCTAACTTCCTTGAAGCTTAGACTTGTGATGATGATGGTTTTGGTATCCTTAGGAACATTCACAGAAAAGAAGATGTTGATCTTTGAAACACTCACTTTGTGCCCATAGTTGGTTCAAAAATTATGTATAACCTTCCTCATTACTTTTAATTGAGAAACATTGGCTTCCGCAATGAGAAAGATGTCACCAGCACAAATTAGGTGAGATATTCCAGGTCCAGATTTGGTGAGCTTTATTGGCTTCCAAGCTCCATTGTTGATTTCTTCAGTTATTGCTTGGCCAAATATCTCCATACAAAGCACGAACAAGTATGGGGATAGTGGATCGCCTTACCTAATGTCTCTTGACGGTCCGAAAATCTCTGTGAGAGATCTATTTTAGACAATTTGAGTGGGCACTGAACTAACAATGTTCATAATTATATTCCGTAGGGGGTCAGGAATGCCAACATCTTTAAGCGTGTCGTCAATAAAAGACCATTCAAGGCGATCATACGCTTTCTCTAAATTGATTTTGATTGCCATCAAACCCTTCATTCTTTTTTTTTTGTTGCATTGAGTGGATGACTCCCTGTGCTATTACGATATTGTCAGTGATTGCTCGACCAGGGAAAAAATTGGTTTGGTTACTGGAGATGAGGTCGAGAAGTAGGGGTTTAATTCAATTGACAATGACCTTTGTAACAATTTTATAGATGACTGAACACAGGCTTATTGGTCAGAATTACGAAATTTTTGCAGGGTTTTCTACCTTCGGGATCAACACTAATAAAGTTCTATTAATGGTTTCATCCATAGGCTCGCCTTTTAGAATTTTATTGACTAGTTCGCAAACACTTTCCCCCACTCGGTCCCAATTTTTCTTGTAAAACATGGCATGGATGTCATCTGCTCTGGGAGCCTTGAGGGAGCCCATACTGAAGACCGCTTCTTTTATTTATAGTTCCTCTACGGGAGCTTCCAATGTTGTGAGCTGGCTTGCCTGGATTTTTGGAAACTGGTTCCTCGGGGTTGAAATTTGGTCGTCTCCAATAGAGCTTGTGAAGAGCTTTTTAAAAATTTGAATAGCGTGTGATTTCAAAGCCTCATGGTATGTACAAATATCTCCATCAGTGACTTCTAATACAAATATAGTATTTTCTCTTTGTTTAACAATTGCACTTTTGTGGAAATAACTAGTGTTCTTCTCGCCATATAGTAACCATTTACTTCTTGCTCTTTGGAACCAGAGAATTTCCTCTTGTCTGAGTGTTTCTTCCAGACCAACTTTTAATTCTTTTTCTAAACGGACTAAGAAATCTGAGTGTTTTCTTTGTAGAGCATTATCAGTCCCTCTTAGTCTAGCTTGGAGCTATTTTCTCCTCTTGTTAATGCTACCAAAAGTTTTACTATTCCATTTGGTGACCTCTTCCTTGAACTTTTCCGAGTTTGTGTTCATTTCGAGATTTGTTACCCAATGTTTGTTCAACAGTTCCTCAAAGTTTGGGTGGTTGACCCATTTTGCCAGTGTCCAAAAGGTATTTCATTAACCCCCGATTCTTTGGTCGATTGAATTAGTAGTGGACTATGGTCAGAGTCAATGCGATCCAGATGGATTTCTCTAGTGGCTAGGAGTCAGTTGCTCCATTCCTCGTTTATGAAAGCTCGATCAAGATGTTTTGAAAGATTCCCCCTCATCCAGGTGAATTTTTGACCAACATAGTTTAGTTCTAGGAGGTAGTTGTCGAAAACAAAGTTGTTGAAAATACTGCTGCTCCCTCTGTTCTGTTCGCTACCCCCATGTATATCATCATTCTTGAGAATGCAGTTAAAATCTCCACCAATAATCCATGCTTCATTATTTCCTGGATTCAAGCTCGAAAGTTGGTCCCAAAGTTGTTTCCTTATGGTGATGTTGGGGCTCGCATAGATGGTAGTGAAGAAATTCCACCTAGTAGCACTCTTTAATTTTCCATGAATATATTGATTGGATATCTGGAGGATTTCAATTTTGGATGAGTTATTCCAGAGAAGACAAATCCCCCCACTATAACCTTGTGCTTCTACGCGAAAAGAATTCTCATAACCAAGAGACCCAACAATCTTATCTGTTTTGGTGGCACTCATTCTGGTTTCGAAGAGAGCTACCAACTCAGGTTTATTAGTCTTGATCAAATCTCTAAAATATCTTTGAAAAAATTGGGTGCCCAACACCCTATGTATTCCAAAGTAGGATATTCATCATATAAATAGGGGTTGTTAGAGAGGGGTTCCCTTAGTGCTTTCCTCATTATTCATCGATATATCTTCCAATCTCAGGTTTGGCTGTAGGTTTTCCTCGGTTATTTCTTTTGGAATTGCTGGGTTGCCACTACCTTCCGTAGCATCTCCTAATATCACGTTACTTTGAGCGAAAAGAATTTGTACCCATTCGGTTAAAAGTGGAGTGCTAGGGGTTTTATGATCACCTTGTTTTGATGTTTTGAAAGTTTTGCGGTGGTTAGTTTTTGGTTTGATTTGTTTCTTGTGAGGGTCACTTCTTTTTGTTCTTTCCAAAATAGATATAGCTTTGTGAGTACCGGTTTGCAAACATGGGTTATGTTAAGATATTTGTGCTCCATTGCTAGCTATTATATAAATATTATCAGTAGCTTGTGTCGCAGCCAAATCATTCATTTCGTCAATGGTACCCGAGGTCACTGGGACTTTCACAAGTGTAGCATCAATGGTCTTATTTTCCGTGCCCTTGTATTTGGTATTCCTTGGAGCATTATGGGTATCGGCTTGCTTCCCTTTCCTCTGCTGGTTCCAATGTATGTCCTTTCATTTCACTGCTTCTTTGTTTTCCTTAGTTTCAGTTCTAGTAACGGGGTTCGGATATGCCTTACTATTGTTTCCGGTAACTTGATGGTTGATGTTTTCTTTCTCATCCTAGTTGTTTAAGATTTCAAATCTTGATTTTTAACTTATATGTTCTTTTTCCTTGGTGTTTTGGGTATTCTCTTTCCTTTGTTTGCTTGGTTTGCCTGTCACAAACATCCATGGTCCGAATAGGTTTCCATCCACATAATCTCTTCCTTGTCCCTTGTTGCTCTGTAGGGTTATCGCTGGGATTGTCTGGGGTTGGTCCTTTTCTTTATTATCACCACAACCCTCTTTAGAGTGCCCATATTTTCCAAAAGTGAAACAAATTTGATGGAGACCCCATATTCAATTTTTTTGGATGAAACCATTTATCTTAAGGCATGGTAGGAGATGCTTGTTTAGGTTAACTAAAACACCAAGTCTCGCAAACCTGCCTCGTTCTCCAACATTGGTGTTTAGTCTATTCTTATTACTTTACCAAATAGGTTGGCGATTGACCAGAATAAACTTTTCGTATAGTACCTGTACGGTAAGCCTGGGAGATGAACCCAGACTATCACTTTCAAGTGGTGTTGTTCAGTTGTAGAGAATTCCCTACTCCATAGTTTGACTGTTAGGTAGCTCTCGTAGATCATCCATGGGCTTTCAGTAAGAACTCTCACGTATTCTTCTTCTTGGTCGAACTTGTTCAGATAATAATTGTTATCAAGGTCAACAATGTTTGGTCACCCATGGGTTTCCACATTGTGTAGGTTCTATTAAGAAAAGCCTTATACCCAATCCTTCTCCCTAAAAGTCTGACTATAACCGTTTACTCCATGTTCTTATCAATTATGTTATGTATCCGGTCTGAGAATTGAATTTCCGGGTAGGGACCACTGCTATCAACACGCACATCACCTTCTTGAAGAGTGATATCTTCCTCAATGTGGACGTCGGCATTTTTTTCCCTTTCTTGTTGATCCCGCCACTGTTGCTGTGTATGTAGGTTTCCTGGTCACGTCTGTGTTATTGTTATTGAATTTTTTTGATGTATCTTGGCTTCCAGTAGAATTTTGCTTGCATGTATTAAGCAAATCATCTTCAATATCTTGGGGTAGTTGCCAATCTCAGAACCTATAGTTTCTCTTTATCTATTCCTTTCTTCCTTGTTGCCTGTTGTTCTTCCATGGTTGTAGACGAGGCAGGTCTTGCAAGGGGGGAGGCAGGTGGTGACTTCCCTCGGCGGGGGAGAGTTCTCCTAGGGTTTCCATTGGTTCGATATTTTTCTTAGGGTTTTTTCTTTACTCAATTAGACTCCATGTGTTTTTGTTATACATATTTACTTTGTAGTAGTAAAGCATCAGTAATTAGTATATCTAATATGCTTTGTTATTATGCCTAATTGATAAGGTATTTCTAGGTCCAGACCAAATCTATCTCTACTCATCCAAATTATTCATATAAAATATATAAAATAATAATAATTTTAAAAATAAAAGAAAGAATATAATTTTATATTTACTATTTATATATTATAATAATTAAATTCATATAAAATATATTTTATTTTTTTAATTTATATTTAGGCTAGATAAATTAGTCTAGACTTACGTAAGAGGGTTCAATCGATCATTTTGGTTAATAGACCAAACCAAATTTTTATAATTAACCGAATCGAACAAAATTCAATTAATCGGTTGGTTAATCGAATTAATCGAAATTTATAAATAATATATTATATATTAAATATTTTATATTTTCAACTAATTCGATTAAAACCGAAGTTTAAACACTCTAATATATAAATAATATATATAATATATTAAATTTTTAATAATTTTGGTTAATTCGTTTAACAGATCGATTTTAAACCGAATCAACCAATAACTGTAGTTTGAAAAAAATCATTAACCGTTAATCGACCGACTTAAAATTAACCGACTGATTAATAGAAAAAACTTCGATTCGATCGGTTAAATCGATTTTAACTGAACTTTAAACAACCCTAGAAGCACGGTTAATCACTTTTAAAGACACTGACACGTCAAATAAAATTAAGTTTTTGTTTGGATTGAAAAAATAGTTTAGGAGCTTAAAGTAAAAAAAAAAAATCCTAATTTAAGGAATTATTTTTGATAAAAGTAGTTCAAATATTTAAAATAATTACATGCAGTAAATGATTACAGATAATAATTTAAAGATTTAATTTGAACTTTATGTACTTAAAATAAAGGGTACGGCTTAAGTATATCTTTAATTTAAGCCTTTATTAAATACCTATATCCTGTTTCGTCTCATGTGGTACTCTTTGACTTGGATCATTGAGCCAGTGATTGATTTCTGTATTTTTTCCCGAGTTCTTTCTCGAATGTCCGAGGCTTCATCTCGTAGATGTTGCAATTTACAGAATCTGTAAAACAAATGAAAACTGGTGTAAAAAAGCTTGGAAGATTCCGGTGGCTTCCACTCAAATGAATGTGAAACCACCTTTGCTCTCCGGAGATAAACAGGTGGCCGGTCCTAAACAAAGAATGACCACACATTTGTGCTTTTCCTCTTGTTTCCCTGAAAAAAAAAATATTAAGAATAGAGATACACAATTATTTGATGATGGAGCTGCAAAGTTGATCAAATCTATAAAGGAACATCTACTATGTTTAAGATAGGAGATGAAATTTAATGGTAGGGAGTAGATTTTTAAAATTTTAGGAGGTATAAATTTATATAATTTTAGAGAGGCAAAAATAAATAATTAATAAACAAATTTAAATAAAATATTTAAAATATATAAGGTAACTTGAGAATCATTCATTCATGCATAATTCACAGCTGGTTGCAATAAGTTAGGGTTATAGGACCCATATTTGTTCCATTACAGAACTTCAGATGTGTTTGAGAAATAATTTGTTGAAAGATCCCAAATATTTGTGAATGTGATCATAGACACGTTCAAACTTGGAGTTGCAGTGGATTGCATTATGATTTGGATTATTTGGTATTTCGAGAAAAATGTGTACAATTTCTTGCAATGATGAAGAATTGATTTTTATATATGTTTGATTGACAACGTATGGCACAAAGGAATTATTAACTAAAAATAAATAATAGATATTTTTAAAATTTATTATGATATTAATTGCGCAGGTATTTACTCCAATTCATCTCTCTCCTCCTAAGAGTTGAAATATGTATTTTAGGTGCTCTTGAGTTGCAATATCTAAAAAGTTATGTTTGATATGTGAATGTGAGTATTGAATTATGTGAAATGTTAATTATTGGGTCATAGAGCACGAACCAACTTACCTTTGTGGTTAAAGGAATCATTGTTGTTCTTAGAGGTTACAGGTTCAAGCACCGACGACTGTAGCAGGGTGTTTGGGAATGCTTCTGGAAGTACTTGGCCCAAAATTCTGTTTGAAACACAAAATCATTCTCAAACAACTTATTTTTAGCCAAAAATTCATGTTTGAAACATGATTATTGACTCAACTCAAACCAAGAAAATGAAAAAAATGATGCTTTTGTGTAAAAAAAACTCGATTGGAGAAGCATTCCCAAATGAAACTGTAATATTGATGAAAAATTAAAAAATATATATTTAAAAAACATTAATTAATTAAAATATTTAAAATAACACAAGAAATAATATATCTTTTTGTAGTCACCATTTTTCATCCACCACCTTACATTATTATTATTATTATTATTATTATTAGAGAAAATAACTTCAGTGACCGAAAATGCCTTATAATATACTATTTTAACCAACTTTGTTTGGATTTGCCAAAATGACCAACAAATTCGCAACCCAGGTTCCAAATTCGCAACGCGAAAGTCAAATTCGCAACGCGATTTTAAGATTCGTAACGCGATAGTCGAAATTCGCAACGCGATACTCCAAAATCGCAATGCATTTGTTTCTTAAGAATTTTCTCTAAAAAGATAGTATCCGCGCGGACGTGTCAAAGACACGTATTACCACGACCACAACCACGACGCGACGGGACGACGGTTGCGGTGCGCGAGAGTCCCCCTTGTTCTCTTTCACTCAACAAGGAAGTGGGAAATCCAAGCCTTAAATACCCATTCCCAATAGTGTTTCCAATACTATGTGGGATTGAGTATTACCAACACTTGTTTCCAATGCTAAGTTGAAACATTTAACATTTAACATTTAACATTCGGAAGTTGGAACACATTTAATCAATGCTTGAGAAGGCAATGTACTTGGCGAAAGTTGGGTTAAGAGAAGATAAAAGAGATGATGTGAAGCAAGAGTAAGCACTTCGTCGTGTTCCCCCGACGATGTCGCCATCACACCATGTAGCCAACACAAAAGACATTTGATTAACCCCAATGTGTTGTGTACATCCTGGCACGTAATAATGGAATAGGATCTTATGTTAAAAACAAATATCACTTAAATATTGCAAAACAAACCAAGTTTTCCCAATTCGATTACAAATATCACTTAATTATCTTGGCCATCGAAAGGATGTCACTTGGTTAAATGTGTTGCAACTTCCAAATGTTAAATGTTTCAACTTAGCATTGGAAACAAGTGTTGGTAATACTCAATCCCACATAGTATTGGAAACACTATTGGGAATGGGTATTTAAGGCTTGGATTTCCCACTTCCTTGTTGAGTGAAAGAGAACAAGGGGGACTCTCGCGCGCCGCCGCCGCCCGTTCCGTCCCGTGGTCGTGGTCGTGGTAATACGTGTCTTCGACACGTCTGCGCGGATACTATCTTTTTAGAGAAAATTCTTAAGAAACAAATGCATTGCGAATTTAAAATTGTGTTGCGATTTTCGACTATCGCGTTGCGAATTTGATAATCGTGTTGCGAATCTGGAAACTGAGTTGAAAAATTGGAGTTCGCGTTACGAATTTGACTTATGTGTTGCGAATTTGACTTTCACGTTGCGAATTTGTAACTTGGGTTGCGAAATTTGAGATCACGTTGCGAATTTGTTGGTCATTTTGGCAAATCCAAAAAAAGTTGGTTAAAATCGTATATTATAAGGCATTTTCGGTCACTGAGGTTATTTTCTCTTATTATTATTATTATTATAAAAATATTATTACAATCCCAAAATACCCAAACTAAACCCAAGCCCATTACCTAACAATACAAATCCGAGCCCAGACCAAACCTAAACATAGGCCCAAACCAAAGCCCAAACCCTAACCTTAACCCTAACACATCCTTATCAACTATCGTCGCTGTCGCCAGAGTTGAGATTCCATTTGTCGACCGAGCTTGTCCCACCTCCAACAGCACCGATCGTCGCCGCCGTCGAGTCTAGCTAAACCAGATCGTCAGAGATCTCAATAAAACCCTAAAAATCTAGGGAATTTAAGGATAAAATCATCATAAACAGTAAATGTCAAGAGCAAGTAGGGATTAGATTTCTTTTTTTATTTTATTTATCCCTCTAATCTCAGGTATAAAAACCCGACGGAAAAGTTGTAAAAGGGCTCTTTTTTTTCCAGAAAAGCAAATAAAAAAAAATTTAAAGGTAATTTTTCTCTCTTCTTGTTTCTAATATAGCATACTTTTTAGAAAAGAAAAAAAAAGAAAAAGAAGGGAGCTAAAGAGTTACCTGAGAAAGGGGAAGTCGAACCGAAGGGTTGGTTTGTCTTTGAGGTCGCCAGAGATGGGGAGATGAACTTTTGAGGTGTTTTTCAGGGTCTTTAGGGTTTTGTTAGGTGATTTAGACCCTAGATTTGAGTTTAGGAGGTCGAAAAAGGATTGGGGACTGTTTTGTGTTCGTTTTAGGAACTTCGGCCACCGTGTGTGGTGGCCAGAGCGGCGATCGAGGCGGCAGCATGATGGGTCGGTGGGTGGTCGATCGAGAGAGAAGTAAAGGAGGGTTTGAGAGAGTTTTCCCCTCAGAAATAGGTTAGAATGAAAAAGAGAAAAAATGTGTTTTATAGAGGAGTTTAGGGATTATTTACATTTAAATTCTCCAAGTTTAGTCATGTTTTTGTATTTTGGTCACCTACAAGGACCAAATATGTTATTTACCCTTTTATATTGCATTCATTTTGTTATTTTCCCTTTTTTACTCATGTTATGTATTGATTGGTATAATTGCATTCATTTTCCCCTAGTTTTAGTGTGTTTTTGCATTCTGGTCACCTATAGTGATTATTTAATTTTATTTCAATTTTGTTGGATTGATTTTATAATTTTCCCATTTTTTGTTTATTAGTGCATTTTAGGCTTATTAAAAAAACAAATAATCATGCTTTAGTCCTTCCAGTTTCAGCGTGTTTTTATATTTAAGTCATTTACCTGTTTTTTTATTTTGTTTGAATTTAGTTATTTAATTTCTGTTTATTTTAATTTGGACCTTGATTATAGTATTTATGCTTTAATTTCATTTTGATCCTCAATTTGTGATTTTTATTACACTCTAGTCCTTATACTTTTTATTGCATATCGCTTTGTATTATAAATTTAAATTTTTTCCTTAAGTTTGCTTTATTTAATTTGTTTTTATTACTTGAATTTGCAAGGTTGGTGTTTTCTTTGCCATTTAATTTAATTAGTTGGTTCATTTCATGTTTAATTTGATCCATTTTTTTTACTTTCATTTAAATTGGATGATTAATTAGTATTTCTAGTTTTTTTTAAAAAATTAATTAGCTTTAGATATTGTCCTTAGATTAGGACGGTCTAATACATAATTTGATTTAGTAATTAGGGTTTCATCTTAGTTTTAATTAGGGAGCAATTCGATTCGAGTTTTCGCATAAAATGCCCGATTACTTGAGTCGATTGTTTGAATCCTTAAATTGTTAATCATTAACTAATTTTAAAGCCTACTTAGTTATCCCTTAATTTTTAATAATTAACTAGGACAATTATTAGAGCTTTGATTTATTGGTTAGCCCTTAAACTTTAGGTATTATAGATTTAGACCTTCTACTTTAGACTTTAGTTTCCTTGCATTTTAGTCCTTAAACTATTAAGTAGAACTTTAAATTAACATGATCAATTTGGATAATTAGAGCCTCCACTTTAGGTTAGATTTCAATCTAGTCCCTTTAATTTATAGAGTAGTCTAAGTTGCCCCTCGCCTAAATGCTCAAGGGACCATCTCGATTATTCGATTTAATAACAAATTAAAATCAAATAAGATTAATATTAGAGCCTACATTTTTAGGTTTATGCGTCTAATTTCTTTAATTTTCATAAAGTTGACACTTTAAGATAGAGAAAGTCTTAATATACTTAATTAGGATTTTTTTAATAATAAATTGTTTGATTGCATCTTATTTTCAAACACAAGGCAATGTTCACTTATTAGGAAGTCAACAATATATCTTCCGCAAGTATACTAAGGGGGTAACTACTGGTGATTCCTGAAATAGGTCGACATCATTTTCAAGACTGCATCATGATTTCTAAAATATCGAGGTAATGTTTGGTTATTGGGCACAATAATTGATCTCTCGCATTCATGCTAGGAGGCGAATGCTATTGGCTTTAATAAACGAGTACTCTTTACAACTTTGCATTTGTAATAATTTTTAAAATTAGATGAAGTTCGAACTCAAAAATTTCAATTTTCAATATAGGGTAATCAACTAGGTACCAATTTTTGGGCGATGTGGGAGTGTTAATCCTTCCTCACGCGTAACTGACTCCCGAACCTATTCTTTAGTTTTCGTAGACCCTAAACTTGATATTTTGATAAAAATAAAATATTTTGTTAAAATCACTCTGTTTTTATGGTGTCTCGATCGCACCATAAAATAATTGGTGGCGACTCCTCACTTTTCAAAATCTTTTCAAAGAAAAACCACTAAGTCGTACAAAGTTTTCTCCCACCCGGGCAAAAAACGGTGTGGACACTTTTTAATGTCATAATATTGTGTCTCTTTATCCCATTCCTTATTTATATAATTGTCATAATTTATTATTGAGATAAATGGGGGAGATCAAGGGATTTTATACTAATCAAATCACATATTTATCCAGATCTATGAAAGATAATTATGAAGTTATTGTGGAGATATGCTAACTAGCTTACTTGCCAATAAAAGGTTTTTAAGTCCTTCATGTTCCACAAACAGTAAAAGAAGAGCGAAGAGCATAAATTTATATACCATTTTTGTGCACTTTCATTGTTATATCATTATCATTCAGTCTTCATCTGAATTGGTATCTTCAATTAAGAAAAAATGGGGAGAGTTGTTAAGAGGAAGCTTTCATCCTGTGCTCTGGTTTTTAATAGAAATGCTTGCAGTTCATGAAGACTAACGTTACCTTAAATCTGCCATTAATTCATGCAAAGTAAAAGAATAAAGTTGAGATGCAATCAGTACGTAACCTGGAAAAAGAATGATGTGATGAGTCGGGGGACGGAAACTGTGAAGGATTGTCATTTCCAGAAACCAAGGCTGATATCGAAGTCCGCCATGTCAAAATTAAATTAAATAAAACCTGAAAATATACAATCATACAAAATCAAAATCAATATATTAAGACGGGACCGGATTCGCTTAGATTATGGCCTAAAACTAAAAATTTTACATTAATTTATAATTATTATATTTAAATAAATAAATGATTTAGAAATAATTAAAATTTATAACTCATAAATAAATACTCCATGTGTCCTATAAAATATGTCAATTATTAATTCTTTTGTGTCAATTTTTTAAACTTCGACTATTTATTATTTAAATTTTAATTGATAAAAGTATATAAAAATACATTTTAAAAACCTTCTATCAAGTAATTTTATAAACATATATTTTATAAAAAATTAATTATTTAAAATAAAAAATTGACTTATAAAAAATCAGCAAGAGACATTTTTTTATGGGACGGGATCTTTTAACTCACGGTAGAATAGTAACTCTTTTTACCATAATCTCAAGTCTCAAATTTAAACCCTACAAATCTTAAACCCTAAAGCTTAAATCTTAAACCGTGAATTTAAAAAAGAAAAATATTGTTTTACTGTGAGTTAAAGAAATATTAATTTATGAATTATAAATTTAATTTAAATCTAAATTATTTATTTATTTAAATCTAATAGCTATAAATTTACCTAAATATATATAGACTCCTCGTAAATGTTCACATTACATCAAACAAATGTTGACAGAGGAGTCTAGTTTTACACAGAGAGAATTCCTCCCAACAGAGGTTGGAAACCTTATTAAGATTAGGCTTGTTTTCCTTTAGCATGAATTAATCACTAATTGGTCGTGTTTGCCTTCCATAGTATGTCCCAATTTTCACGATACCGGCGGATCTGACAATAAAGAAGGCATTATTCCAAGTATATAAGCTTTCCGTACAATATCATGAGATTTAAACTCATAATAAATATAAAGAAAATAAATGCATATCTAGAGATTCATAGTAAATGTTAGCACTGTGCTGTAGTAATGATCGGTGGGATGAACACGTATGTTAATGATATGAAACTTTTAAATAGAATGAATACAAATAAAATTTATGAATAATTAATCGAAGAAAATTCAAATTTTAGGGTTAGCATTATCAATAAAATAAGTAACTAATCGAAAGAAAATTTGGATTTCAGGGTGTCCATGTGCCCACCTTAGATGTGCTGGGAATCCGCCACTGACAATGAGAGGATATTAGTTATAATAATGAATCGGTGAAAAATTGATAAAAATATTATTGTTAAAAAATCTAAATTTTTATATAATTAAAATATATATTTAATTTTTTATTATTAATAATTTATTTTTATTTTTAATTTTTATAAACATTTCTTCTTAATTACAATATTACATCCCACCCCCATAAAACCGATAATGATATGCATCTCTGTGTCGTTATCTGCATGCCAATAATTATGATGAGCTGAATTGGCGTCAGCTTAGTGAATGAGGACCACCACACCCTCTTCGATCAGGCCATGATATCTAATCCCCTCACACAATTCTCAGCTTCAATTATAATGGACACGTCCCTCTCCATATAACAATAATGTAAAATAAATATAATCATATCACACATATATACTTTTATGTTTAATTTTTATACATTCATTTTTTTAATTTAAAATTCTGTGTTTGTCCTTATAATCTCTCGTGTATTAACGATTTACAGCTTCATTTTTTTTGTTAATATATGATAGATGAGGTGAACATCGATGATGATCTATCTGTCATATATTCTCAGCAAGCCAAGCCATTTGCATGATTAATTAATTCATTGAACGCACGAATTTATTAATTTCCGAACCTTACTCTTCTCTGTCCATAAATTATGAGTACGATCATTAGCCAATTGACATCGATACAGCCATTTTTTTGGGGAAGCGACGATCGTCAGCCACAAGTCAAATCAAATGTACCCTAAGGATTAGCATAATTATACATTTGGGTACCTAAAATTAGCTTCAATGTTTAAATTGGTACTATTTTTTTCTTTTGTATGAGTGAATGTATAGAGCGTGGGGTCTGGAAAGTTAAGAGAGGGGAGCTAGGAATAGCAATTGAATAATTAAATTTGGTGGGTGATGTACATCATAAAGTGTCAAAACAAAACGATGCCATAAAAAGCAAATTTCGAAAGCAGTCCAAGTAATCCAAGGGCGATGAGTCCATCTCGTCGACATATGTTTTGCGTACAACCACGAATCTGGCAACCCCTCCCATCTCCACCTAGCACAAAATCCCAACCATACAATACGCTCAAACCACGAAACCTCAACGTCATTATTAATTTCTTTATTAATGTAGTAAACTTAATTCAACCAAATTAAATGCATTTACAGCGAAAAATAAAACACTCCATCTATCCTCCGGGGAGAAAATCGTTTTGCTTTCAATTAGGTGTAGAAAGGGACGAAATATTAACTTCTATAATTATGTATCATAATTCAGCTTTGTTGTTATTATAACTTAGGACCTTAACTTAATTAAACTATGGTTTTATCCTTTGTATCAATCTCACTTTAGTTTATAATTTGATCCATTATCATCTGATATAATAATTCCTTTAAATCACCTTGGCCTGAACATTCATGAATTAATATGGGTTAGGAACATGTAAATACCACGTTTTAGATAGGTGAAGAATATGAATCTCACATGAGAGGTGTTCTAAAATTTATAAATGATGGTGTTGCACATTTTATTAGTTTTTTTTTGAAAAGAGGGTAAGAATCTCGTGATAAATTATATCAGAGTGATTCTTTGATTGGTTCGTAACAAGGACGTCGTGAGATTGAGTGGGAAATAATATCACTATGGAGAGATGGAGAGATGAAGACATGAACCCCACATTGTAAAGAAAAACATAATTCTTTGAATTTATCAATAGTGACATCACATATTCTATCATATATATATCTTTTGAGAAGATGGTAATAATTTTGTGACATAAGATAGTCATGCCTTAAGGGTTTCATGAATGCCCTTTATATAAGAATCTTATAAATGGACAATTGATTCTGAAAATTTTAAATTATCATATATTTTAAATATTTTATATTAATAATCCCTCTTCGTTCTTATAATTTACTTTCACACTAAAATTTTATAACTACACTTTGAATATAAAATCATACATCTATATTACTTACCATTACGACAACATGGTTTGTTGTCCAAATCCATGTTTTTCACCTCTGTATTACTTACCATTACGACAACATGGTTTGTTGTTCAAATCCATGTTTTTCACCTCTTTCTCGTATAGCAATAACAAAGTTCGGGTTGAAACAGAAAAAGGGTCTGGGACTCTCGTATACCATACGAAACCTTTGCCATGTACAGCACCGAAACGCAATCGAACAAAAAGCAAATTAAACAACAAACAGACATTACTTCTGAGAGAGAGAGAGAGAGAGAGAGAGAGAAGTTATTAATTAGGGCTGACACGGATGAGACCGTTCCACTCTGCATGATAAAACTTGTTATTATATCATTCCTGAACCGAACCCGAAACGGCTTCAAAGGTTGTGTTTCCATTACATCACTTGAATCTCGGCTTTTCGGCGGACACCTTTTCTGGTCTCTCTGTAACGTAAACAGATTCTTCTACTATCTTACAAACTCTAGGCGCGTGTCCACCACTTCCTTTTAAACTATGCATGCACTTGTGATTTATCATTAAATGTAATGGCGTCTCTTTTTTAGTTTATTAAATTGTATGCTGCATCTTAATTCTGACATTGTACGTAGCCATTAGTTTGATAATCATTGGCTTGATAATATATAGATTTATGTCTAATATTTAAGGGTGGCAAAATGAGAAATGAAATGCCAATAGGTCGGAACGAAGGACACGCGAGTGAAGAGGCACGTGGGGGGTAAGGCCAAAACAAGATGAATGATTTTATGCGAAGCTACCTACTAATGTTTCCACTTGTCATGCAAAGTAGAAAGAGTTTGATACGCATACACAGTGCGTGCTCTGCCTCAATGATTCACCACGCCTACACTCGTCCCTGTATATAACCCCCCTCCCTTTCCTCTAACCTCATGACAAAACCCTCATAAAGAGAGACCCAGGAATTATTCCTTCAGATCCTCCGTTTGTCTTTTGCTTCTCCTTTGTTTTCATACAAAGAGATGGCTTTAATGGCAGATCACCATTCCTGGGCAATTGCATTTGGAGTCTTGGGTAATAATTTATAGTTCCAAAATTCTGCTGCATGATGGCTCCGTATTCAATCTTCTTGGCTTTAAGTTTTCAGTTTTGTTTTGGGTCATTTTGAGAGCTCATTTAAGCCATTCCCTCCTCTATTTCAGTAATATATATTTTACACGTTACGCTAGAGCTTTAAGTTCATCATTCTGTTCCTTGTACTTCTTCATGAGGTTTTTGGTCATTGTTTGGTTAAGCTAAACAACTAATTTATACACGCACTGTCTGTTTTCCTTTTTCATGGTACAAGAAGTGTTAGTTCGCTTGCAGATATTTAGTGTTTGACACCTATAGGATGATCCACCATCCCAATCATATGAAAATTATTCATTTATATGGAAATAAAACAAATGTATCATCTGCATGAATGCATTTTATTTTATTTTGGTTTTCTAGTTGAGCAACGAGAACTTCATGATGAATTGTGTTTGCAATTGGTTGCAGGCAACATCATCTCAGTCCTTGTATACCTGGCTCCCGTGTAAGCATCAGTCTTTTTCATCTTCTTTTCAACTCAAAACCAATGGTTTAAATCCGATATCTATCAATCTATCTATTGATTTATCTATCGATTACATGACGAACAATAATAATAATAACCTTTTTTCTTCTGCATAAAATTCTCAGACCAACATTCTACAGAATATACAAAAAGAAAACAACCGAGAGTTTCCAATCACTCCCATACCAGGTGGCATTGTTCAGCTCCATGCTATGGCTTTACTACGCCTTGATGAAAAAGGGCGCTTTCCTGCTCATCACCATCAACTCCTTTGGATGTGTTGTAGAGACTATATACATATCTATGTTCATAGCTTATGCAACCAAGAACAGCAGGGTAAATTCACTTCCCATGCTCTTTTTTTTAATGTATTATTCCATGGTTTAATTTGTCTTTTCTAAATCTGATTTTGGAATTGCAGGCATCTGCTATAAAACTTTTTGTATCCCTCAACGTTGGTCTCTTCTCATTGATTCTCATTCTCACACACTTCCTGGTGAAAGGTGAAGTTCGTGTGCAGGTTCTCGGTTGGATGTGCGTTGCTTTCTCTATATCTGTATTTGCAGCCCCCTTAAGCATTGTGGTCAGTATAAATTTCTGTAAAAATCCATTTTTGCTCATCGATTTCTTCAAGTTATTAAACGTGTATGTCGTGTTTTATCGGCCTCAGGCGCGAGTGATTCGAACAAAGAGCGTCGAGTTTATGCCTTTCAATCTGTCGTTTTTCCTAACAATAAGTGCAGTGATGTGGTTTGCTTATGGACTATTCATGAAGGACCTCTGTGTAGCTGTAAGTTGGTTTCTTGTTCAATTGATCAAACCCTTTCGACTTCATTTTGACGTTTGAGCCACAAATTTGATTTTCTTTTCTGGTTCGTTTACAGCTCCCGAATGTTGCGGGCTTCGTCCTGGGGATGCTCCAGATGCTGCTTTACGCGATTTACCGAAACGGCGGCGAGGCTGCGGAGGAGAAGAAGCTGCCGGAACAGATGAAAGGCGGTGTTGTGCTCAGCACATTAGGCCCCTCGGAAGTTTATCCGGTAGCTGTAGACATTAGCACAAAAGAAGATAAGACAGAGCGTGAAGAGAGAGGGGAGGCCGGCAAAAATGATGTGAAAAACTTGGGAGGTTCCGATGAATGCCCTGTTTGATTTAAGCACTAGAATGTAGGTACAACCAGTTCATGAATTTGTTTGTTCTAATGCCTCGTTTCTTTTCAAATCCCAGCACAAGTGAACCAATAATATATATGTATTTGTGCCATGCTTGTTTTTAGTTATATCTCTGATGCCATATGGTACAGAATATGTATTTTTGGAATTTCACGGGATACCTTCTTACGTGGACGGGCACAAAAAGCCAAACTATAAAATTTTACTAACAAAATCATATTGTAGAAATATTACAAAAATATTTAAAATATATAAAAATTTAAAATTTTCAAAACGTCTGTCCTCACGTCCCTCCCTTCCGGCCATCTCAGTTTCTTAGGAATTTAAGGATCATGAGTCATGTCGAGATGTGACAACGGATGAGTCGGCTGAGTTTTTAGCCGAACTAAACCCGATCCAAAACTATTACATAGATACGAGTTTATGCTCAAAATTTCATAATACGGCTTTGTTATTTTACTTGATAATAATGTATACCCTTTAGAGTGTTTTTCATTATTGTCGTCGTCGTCATCTTATATGCTTCAACAAAAAGATGTGAAGCAAAGAAAGAAGATGAGAAGAGAATTTGAAAAAGAGGGGCAGCTGTTCAATGTTTTCTAGTGCTAAAATGAAAGCATTGCCGAGCTTTTTGGTTGGACCACAGATTTAAGGACCCGATTGGAATTCGTAAATCCAAATCCGTTTTATAAGGTTTAGATCTTAAAATTTTGGACTCGACAGATTCGAATCGAATCTAAATCTTCTGATTAAAGTACAAATCTGAGTCTAGACCCATTTACCCATTTATAGAAATCCCACATTTGGTTATAATATATATGACATAATAGGTTTTAAACCTCAGTTCTTGTAGGGTTGATTTTTATACTTGCTTTTTTTTAATTGCAATTACTTTGAGATATTGTTATATACTCATCGGATAGTCTATTTTATACCCACCTTCTTTTTTGTTATATACTCACCTTCTCGCCACTGTTATAAATGTTTTTGTTGTAATTTTTGTAATTTTTTCACACCAAATTCATCATTATTTGTTTGCTGAATTTTCAGAGATTATGCATGAACAATTGAATGTTAATGGAGTTACTTTCAAAGATAATGATGTTGGTTCTAGTCATCCTATTGAAAAAACCATTTGAAGTGCCTGAATCAAATAGGAAAGAAAGGTATTCTAAAAGCTTTGTTGAGATTGGAAATGATCGTGAGAAAGAAAATATAGGTCGAATGGTTGTTTTTTTAACAGACCCGTTTTGGACTCGGATTCGTGAGATCCATTGGATATGGGTCTCAATTTTTTATACCCGTGGATTCGGAACGGGTCTAGATCCAGGATGTGAAAATGGGTCTGGTCCAGATCCAGCCCGTTGCCATCCCTAGCTAGAAATATGTCTTCATTGGTTGAAATCATCAATAATATGAAAAACAATCAGGATCTAATAATATCAAATCATCAAGAATAATAAATATTAGATTTGTGGAATTGTACCTGAAATAAATCAATTGGTTGAAATCCTTGAGTATTTTTTTTTGTTATGATCTTCCAAGAAGATAGAGTTCCCTTAATTATAAATTCTCTTATAAACTCTCTGGCGAAGAAAAGAGTAAATACGATATTTTTTATTTTTTGAGACCATAACCCCTTTATATAGTTGATTTAAAAATCAGTTATTGTCTATAAATATAACTCTGCCCCTCATCGAGTTATAAACACAACTTTAATTGTATTTACGCTTTTATTTCCATGACACTTCAGTCACTTCTAATACCTTATGATTTTATAATATAATTGGTCGTCTAATTTATGTCATATTTTATGATAATAATATATATTATAAATATTTGCCAATAACTATGAATTTTAATCCAACACAAGAAAGCTGAATAAATCTCCAACTGGACAAATTTCTGCAATCCTAGAATAAGATACATTGGCATGGTAATATGTTGAAGTCCCTGCAAATAACATGAGGATTAATTATTTACAAAGAAAAATTCTTAATTTTATTTTTAATCTAATATTTTATAGAATAATTATTAGTATTTGATCATCTCTCAAAAGTTTTAAAGTTCTTTATTTCTTTTTTTCATTTTTGGTTAATGGGCGACGACACCAGTTTTTGTGTTGATTGTCGTCGCTAGTATTTATTGTTTTTTCTTTAATTTTTATATCATATCTTTTGTTTTTTCTTTGTTTTCTTAGTTTTTAATATTGTCTTTATGACACGTTTTTCTTAAGATTAGATTAGACATCGCCACGACTGATTAAGATGGTGCTTATTTGTTGTCATATTGATCTTTCCTGCTTTAGACCCTCGTATTAGATTTGGAGATGTTATTTACGTTTGTGGATAGGTTTTTCACGTCGCTCGACTTTGATTTGTTGTTTGTCGATGATCTTTCGTGGTTCGTTTGTCAATATGATCAAATATATTCATATCTATATTTTATTCGAGTTTTTTTGTTAGATTTTTACATTATCCTTGTATGGTCATTGTGTGATATTAAGTGACTAACTTTTATGTTAATTATTATAGAAATGACCATCCAACTCAGTTGGTAGAGCGCAAGGTTCTTAACCTTGAGGTCGTGGGATCGAGTCCCACGGAGGGCATTTTATAATTTGGAGGTCTCCCACGGAAGCTGCTCTCAATCTGATGTTGGGGGCAACCTACTATCCTACCTCCCCCTTACCCCATTACATATGGGAATAAGGGTAAGCTAATTTTTTATTATAGAAATAGAAAAATGTCTTAATTATATATATAATTTATGTTTATGGTTGCAAACCTTCATTATAATTTTTATATTTCTTCTTTTTAATAAAAATAACGGCTTCTATAAAAAAAGTATCGATATTTAATCTATTGTTAAAAAATATGGACTAAATATTGTAAAGATTAATTATGATCCCTTCCAAACAAGTTTATTTTATGAGAAAATCGCCTCAGTGACCAAAAAAAAGTTATAATATACGATTTTAACCAACTTTTTTTGGATTTGCCAAAATGACCAACAAAATCGCAACGCGAAATAAAAATCGCAACGCGATCCCCAGAATCGCAAATCAGTTTCCAGAATCGCAACGCGATTCTTGAAAATCGCGATGCGATAGTACAAATTCGCATTGCGATTTTCCATAATCGCAACGCGAATATGAAAATCGCAACGCGAACACATAAATCGCAACGCGTATCCGTAAATCGCAACGTGTATCCGTAAATCGCAACGCGTATGGGTAAATCGCAATGCGTATCCGTATATCGCAACGCGTATCCGTAAATCGCAACGCGTATCCGTAAACCGCAACGTGTATCCGTAAATCGCAACGCGTATCCGTAAATCGCAATGCGTATCCGTAAATCGCAACGCGTATCCGTAAATCGCAACGATAATCCGTAAATCGCAACGCGTATCCGTAAATCGCAACGATAATCCGTAAATCGCAACGAGAATCTGTAAATCGCAACGATAATCCGTAAATCGCAACGAGAATCTGTAAATCGCAACGATAATCCGTAAATCGCAACGAGAATCTGTAAATCACAACACTGAAATTTTGGGTATATAACACTGAAATCATAAACTAAATCCCTAAATCGCAACTCATTCCATCTCCATCTATCACTCTCTCCGGCGACATCCGTTCCTATATCCAACGACATCCTTCCCCATCCGGCAACAGGTCTTAGTTTCGCATCTCGTTTGTTTAGTTACAACCATGAAATCATCTAATGTTGATCATGTTTGGATAGATTTGTGTTTTGGAGGGTCATGGGATAATGTTAATGGTGTTTTACAATATATGCCTTTACCCATAAATCTTCAACTAAAATTGTCTTTACAAAAGTTAACTTATGAAACTCTAATGCTACGTGTTTCAAATAAATTGAATTTAGAGCCCCTAAGTGGATTTAGGCTATCTTATCAGAGAAATGGTAAAGTTTATTTGTTAACCGACAATGAAGATGTTGAACGATTCATTGCTTACATTAGTGTTTCACAAGATGATGTTACATTGTATGTTGTTGAACCTAGAAGTAGTATTGTTGGGTCAGTAGCGGGTAGTAATCAACTAAGTTTTTCTCAAAACCCACAACCTTTCTCTAATCCAAATCCCAATCAACTTTCAGCACCAAATTCCGGTTTTCGTATTGACCAGTTAGACGATGATGAGCCAACAGAAAAAATTGTGAGTACTAGTCAGTATTCGAAATTTGGTCTTGGTCAATATCCGGACTTTGATATTGGTCAATACACGGATTTTGATGATGTTTCAGAAGAAGAAACAGACCATGCGTGTAATGATATTGATATTGGTCAATACCCGAATTTTGATGATGAAACAGCCGTTGCCGAAGAATGTAATGTTGATGATAATGAGGAGGAAGTTACGACTGTGAATGAACATGTTGAACATCCATTCTGTAATTCATATAATCCTGAAGAAGAAAAAGAAGAAGAAAAAGTCCCCGAAGAAAAGAAAATGCCACGGGCGTATAACTGGAATATGCCAGAATTACTTCAGATACCGGAAGAAGAGTTGATAAAGAAAGCAGTTGATTGTTACACAAAAGTTATTCGTATCAAGAAAGATGATTGTTTTGATACAAAGGAAGACTTGAAGATAGCTTTATATACGAAATGTGTGGAAGATGGCTATCAACTAAAAGTTAACAAATCAAGCAAAGATCGTTTCGAAACAAGGTGTATGATTGACAAAAACTGTACGTGGCGTATGATTGCAAAGAGAATAAAAGATTGCAAAATGTTTCAAGTTAGGACTTTTATTGATAAACATACATGTTCAAGAACCCAAGTTTTTCCTCACCATAGACAGGCAAACAAAAAGGTGTTGGGTGGTTTTCTGGCTGAGTTAATGTTTTTGAATGGCAGGGTATATCGGGGACATGAAATTATGACTGACATGAATGCTCGGTTCAAGATTAGTATATCATATTCTCAAGCTTGGAGAGCCAAATGTTATGCCTTGGAATTGTTGAGGGGGTCGCCAGAAGCATCGTTTGCCCAACTGCCGGCTTATTGTCACAATTTAAAGCTGAAAAATCCTGGGTCGGTAACTCATATCAAAACAGATAGAGATGGACGCTTTGAGTTGCTGTTTATCGCCATTGGTGCTACGGTTAGTAAATCAATATAATTTTGTTGACTCATTTTTGTTAGTTACATGCATTTCACATTTAAATGATTATATTTCTTGTGTATATTATTTTGTAGATTCGTTCGTTTATTACTTGCATGCGCCCAGTTATTATAGTTGACGGAGCACATTTGAAAGGTCGATACCTTGGAGTAAACTTATTAGCAGTAGCCATGGATGCTAACAATGGGATATTGCCAATAGCTTACGGGGTTGGCAAATCTGAAACCTCTGATTCATGGACATGGTTTATGGGGCATCTTAGGGATTGCATAGGTCCTATTAGCAATCTGACAATCATATCCGATAGGGCAAACTCAATTGACAACGCTGTTAGAAGGTGTTTCCCAGATGCTTTTCATGGACTTTGTGGTGTTCATTTGTATAGAAATCTAAAATCAAGGTCTGCTGGTATAAAAAAGCACAAATGGACATACTGGAAGGCTGTAAAAGCTTATCGGGAAGTGGATTTCAATAAGCATATAAATTGTTTAAGACGTGTTTTGCCTCAGTGTGCTCAAACACTAGAAGATGTCGGGTTTGAAAGATGGTCAAGAGTACATCAACTTGGAGCAAGATATGGTTTCATGACGTCTAATAGTGCAGAATCAATCAACGCTCTAAGTCGTCATTCCCGGAAATTACCCATTACTATGTTAATGGAGTTTTTTCGAGCCTCTATTCAACAGTGGTACTACAAGAAAAGAAACCATGCAGGTATTATTTCTTTGAATTCGTAACTTATCATATTTATATATTTTACTAAGTATTGTTTATTTAAATTTACAGGAACATTGGAACATCGTGTTACACCATGGACTGAAAAAAAGATAACGAAACGTGTTGTGAAGTCAACGTCATGGAGAGTTGAACCATGTTCAAACACTTTGTTTCAAGTACTGGATAATAACTTAAATGGGCTAGTCGATCTAAATGCAAAGACGTGTAGTTGTATGAAATGGCAAACATCTGGTTATCCGTGTGGCCATGTTATAAAAGTTGCTCTTCATTTAAACCAAGATGATTCAAGCGCATACGCTATGGATTGCTACACTACAGAAGTTTATCGACAGACTTATGCCGAGATTGTCTACCCTATTCCACATCCTTCTGAGTGGGACATACCAGATGACTTACAAACAGTTTTGCCACCAGCCATGGACAGAAGGCTACCTGGCCGACCAAAAAGTCACGATCGTATACCGTCTAAGGGTGAAGAGAAGAAGAGATCGACATGTAGTCGGTGCAAGGAAAGTGGTCATACAAGGTTGACATGTGGATCACCAGTGCCATCAAAATCATCTTTTCCTCTACCAAAATATGGATCCTCATCAAAATCCAAAGCTCATATGGTGTGAACTTTGTATTATGTAAACGTTGTTATTCAGTTGTATTATGTAAACGTTTTAACATTTAACATTTTATGTGTATTATGTAAACGTTGCCATCAAAAGCTCATATGCAAACGTTGTATTATGTGGATTTTATGTGTGAACTTTTAACATTTTCAGTTGAATTAATGACTCAGGCCAACCATTTTGACTTAACCAACTCTTGTTATTCAGTTGTTATCACTATTAGGCATGCATTTGACTATCGCAACACGGAAAATACAATCGCAACGCGAAATGAAAATCCCAACATGAAAATCGCAATGCGGAAATGAAAATCGCAACGAGAGAATCGCAATGCGAAATGAAAATCGCAATGCGAAATGAAAATCGCAACGAGAGAATCGCAATGCGAAATGAAAATCGCAATGCGAAATGAAAATCGCAACGAGAGAATCGCAATGCGAAATGAAAATCGCAATGCGAAATTAAAATCGCAATACGAAATGAAAATCGCAATGCGAAATGAAAATCGCAATGCGAAATGAAAATCGCAACGAAAGAATCGCAATGCGAAATGAAAATCGCAATGCGAAATGAAAATCGCAACGAGATAATCGCAATGCGAAATTATAAACGCATTGCGATTTTCATTTCGCATTGCGATTCTCTCGTTGCGATTTTCATTTCGCATTGCGATTTTCATTTCGCATTGCGATAGTCATTTTTGCCTTCAACATAATGCAGATTGAAATCAACAAAATCAACCATTACATTTCAATCAATTAAACAAGCACAAATAAGAATTATGTTCGCATCAATTACACAAATCAACTTTTACAAATCATCTTTTACAAATCAATTAAACAATCAAAAATTGAATCAACTTTTACAAATCAATTAAACAATCAAAAAACAATCAATTAAACTATTGAATCAACTTTTGCAGCTCGACATCATTTTCACGCAGTTCACTTCTGAGATTAACCTGCAGAAACCAAACATTTGTTCAAACAACACTTTCTACGCAAATTATTGAATTCTAATTACTTAACCAAACATTTTCATTTATAAGTATATAAACTTACCAATTGTTTATGGACATTTTTATAACGCGGATGCAGGTAGGCAGCGTCTCGTATATATCGATTTAGCCATATAATGCCGAAACCACAAGCCTACTGCAGCTTTATCTCTATCGGTGGGAGGTAGATACTTGATGCTTCCCGTCGTCAAACGCTCCAACGCCAAGCATACGAGAGGACCACAATCTCCTCTGGCTCCGCTCGTTTGTTGTGGCGCGGTCTCGTCTCTAATACTGTAATATTGAGCTTCTTTGGCTTCTTGTTTCCAGAACGAGTCCAATAATTGATCGCATCCAAGAATTTAGCCAAATGAGAGCTCCATCCCTTAATAACATCTCTTAAATCAGCCAATGATATGTAATTTATCATGCTGTCATACACTATTGTCTTAAGGGATGGGAGCTGAAGCTCGACGAGAATCCAATGTTTACGTTCCAAAACAGGGATAAACACCTGCAATCATAAGTAATAATTCATTCATTTGCGCACTTATTTCATAAAACCTTTAAACTCAATCTAAAATAAATACTAACCTTATCGACCTCCCACCATGCAGGATAAAGTTTAGCTTGTCCATTGCCCAAATCAAATGATTCATCTCGTGCATTCTTCAAGTGAACGGCGTGAAAAGACGTCGGCATTATTGTATATCGTATATTTTTATTTTTCTTAAGTTTTCTTATTATTAGAAGACGTGTCACCCACGCATCGATATGCTGTTTTACAAAAAAAGACATATATTAGTGACTTACATAAATTTAAAAAAAAAATTAATCAAATTGAAATATAAGAAAAATATAAGACTTACCCCCCCATCGAAATAGCCATTGTCTTCGACCCCTAATAATACGCCCCACCAAGGCCGTTCAAGCAACAAAAAGATATCATCGGTGAGCTTGCATATGTCAGTGAAACACCCCTTGCTCCGCTCATGTAGATAAAAATCAACTGCGGTCTTAGCCCAAAGGGTGTTATCCAAAATTGTGTCCGGTAGTTGTTCCCTCTCCTCTTCAGATACCGGTATGGTACTGGCCGGTAACTCATACGAGAGCCAACTCTCATCCATCATGTCCGGAACCGGTGGGGGTTTCTCAATACTTCGATATATTACCCCATGTGAATCGGGCTCTGGAATGGTGGGAGGGACCTCTTCAACGATGACAGTTGCCTCTTGAACGGTGGGAGGGGACTCTCGAGGAATGATATGGGGGGCCTCTTCAACGATAGGAGTGGACTCTTGAGGGATGACAGGCGAGTCGGGCTTCTTCTTGCGGTGTCTTCGCACTATTGGGGTGTACGGAGACTTAATAGCACGTGCACGCTGTCTGATGCGTGAACTCCGTCGTGCAAGCATAACCCGACGTAAAGCATCCACTCTATCGGGCCGCTAAATAATTAAATACAAAAATCAGTAAATAAACAGACATGATATTTAAACAGTGAAAACAAAGACAAATATGTTTCAAACTTGCATTGTATTCACCCAAGTCATTATTCTATCATAGTTCACAAAATGCATCAGATAACAAAGAAAAATATGTTTCAAACTAATACCCTGAAGTTAGTATTTGTCTTTGATTTGTCTATTGGTTGAAGTAATGCAATCCATTCAAGTTTCAATTTGCAGAAGAAGAAATAGTTTACTTTCGCAACACGAAACTTAAAATCGCAACGCGAAACCAAAATCGCAACGCGAAATGAAAATCGCAACGACAGAATCGCAACGCGAAATGAAAATCGCAACGAAAGAATCGCAACGCGAAATGAAAATCGCAATGCGATTTTGGTTTCGCGTTGCGATCTTGTCGTTGCGATTTTGGTTTCGCGTTGCGATTCTGTCGTTGCGATTTTCATTTCGCGTTGCGATTTTGGTTTCGCGTTGCGATTTTAAGTTTCGTGTTGCGAAAGTAAACTATTTCTTCTTCTGCAAATTGAAACTTGAATGGATAAATTTACTTTCAACCAAAAGACAAAACAAAGACAAATACTATTTCACAGTGTTAAAGAATACACAGTTTAGCAGAATTGGCAGCAACCGAACAAATTTACTTTCAACCAAAAGACAAAACAAAGACAAATACTATTTCACAGTGTTAAAGAATACACAGTTTAGCAGAATTGGCAGCAACCGAACAAATTTACTTTCAACCAAAAGACAAAACAAAGACAAATATATTTCACAGTGTTAAAGAATACACAGTTTAGCAGAATTGGCAGCAACCGAACAAATTTACTTTCAACCAAAAGACAAAACAAAGACAAATACTATTTCACAGTGTTAAAGAATACACAGTTTAGCAGAATTGGCAGCAACCGAATAAATTTACTAAGCAATCTAAGTGAAATGGCTAATCTAAGTGAAATTACGAGTAAATTTATCATTAAGTTAAATATGGAAAATCTTAAACTTACCTCGTTGCGTAGAGTATGAACCTCATTCTGCAACGATACTATCATCTCACGTAGAGCGGCAACCTCACCACGTAAAGTTGACACCTCCACACGCCATGCACCATCGTTATCGCGTAGAGTACCGATCTCCTCACGCAAGGCATTGACCTCATCACGTAACTCCCTTGACTCATCCCGTTGAGGTGGAGGTGGAGAACAGGGAGATAGGAGTCGTGGCATCTTTGCCGGTCGCCTATCATGAGGTGATGGTGGAGAAGAGGCTCGATGATGTGACGGGATAGGTGATGGCTCTCGTTCTAGAGGTGTATAGTCGTCACGATCGGGTGATGGCTCTAGGTGAGGTGATGGCTCTCGAATTGGAGGAAGTGGATGCTGCTCATCATCCGTGCCATCAAAAAAACTCTGACTAGCTTGCCACCAATCAGTGGCAAGCTCTTCCTCCGTGGGTGACAGTCTTTGTAATGGAATGTTGGCCTCCTAAAATATAAAACTCAAACAAAGTTAAACGTCTACTATTAATAACTTGTTATATATTATATGAAAGTATTTGTGTTAACTTACATTATTTATTGTGGCATATGGTATTAAGTCTTCCCAATCCAACAGAGTTTTCCTCTTCCAGGAAATAGCCCTGGGAATATCATTTGACGTTTTTATTGCATATGTACGCATGCTGGGGAAAGCCTCGAATATCCAAATCTACAAACAATATAATAACAAAATTAGTAATTGTTAAATAATTAATTATAATTTTAGAAACATTATATAGAAATTCTTACCTTAAAGGCCCAAACAAAGCCTGACAAAGTGTATTTGGACCCATCGCCCCGCAAACTTTTGCGGTCATCAAAGGCAGACGACAACTTAGTCCAGGTAGCTTTCCATATATACGAACCCCACGGAAACAGATTCCATGCATTCAGGTCCTCTACCAATATTATTAGCTCCCGATGAATAGGTTGTCTGGCCTCTCTGCCTAAAAAGCCGGCATACACAAGTAGTAGAAGGCATACTCGGACAACATCGACGTCTTCCATCCGAGTGAAACCAGCTTTCTTATTAAATAATTTCTTCAGGTCGTCGACATGTAGGTTCGGCTTCTCCATTGACTCATCCGGAAAAACCCGGGATAACCATGATGGGCGGGCGATATGACGAGTGTACCGGCCTACATCATCGTGTCCGAATCGTAGACCAGTGATTAAGCAGAACTCCTTCCGCCCAAAGCAAGTATACGCTGGTGGAAAATGAAACCATATCTCTTCCTCACCACGTTGTATACTGTCGGGTAGATTTGATGTCATGGTCTGAAGCCACAAATGGGTCAAATTAGCATCTCCACCCGGATGCTGTACTCTCAGCCATGGCCCGAAGCAGGTTTCCTCAAACAATTGTCTTTGAGCAGGTGAAAGCTTCTTTGCAATTGTAGTGGCCAGGCTGACTTTATTTCTCAAGGTCAATTGAGCCGAAAAAAATTTCTACAAAAACAATAAACATACCAAGTTAGATATACCAAAAACTACACTGTGAAGATATACCAAAAACAATAAACATAAAAGTAGTAGTTTATTCTTGAAACTAAAATTTGCAACACTGTTTTGTCTTTTGGTTGAAATGAAAATCGCAACGAGAGAATCGCAACGCGAGATGACAATCGCAACGAGAGAATCGCAACGCGAAATGAAAATCGCAACGAGAGAATCGCAACGCGAAATGAAAATCGCAATGCGATTTTGGTTTCGCGTTGCGATTCTCTCGTTGCGATTTCCATTTCGCGTTGCGATTCTCTCGTTGCGACAGTCATTCTCTCGTTGCGATTTTCATTTATCTCGTTGCGACTCTTCTGCAAATTGAAACTTGAATGGATTGCATTACTTCAACCAAAAGACAGAACAAAGACAAAGACAAATACTAACTTGAAAATCGCAACGAGAGAATAGCAACGCGAAATGAAATCGCAACGACAGAATCGTAACGCGAAATGAAATCTAAGTGAAATGGTTAATCTATTATTGAAATGACCAGTAAACTTATCATCAGTTTCAATATGAGAAACCTACAATAATGCAAACATTTCAAAATAAAATAATTAAAAAAACTAACCCTCGGAGGTTGATTTTCCATTTCTGAATATTGTGAGGGATTTCTGACCGTGAATGGTTGTGAGGGATTTCGCCGGAGATGGGGACGGAAATCTTCGGAGATGGGGACGGATTTCTTCGCCGTAGAGAGTGAGAGATGGAGATGGGACTGAGTTGTGATTTTAGGTTTTAGGTTATGAGTTGCGATTACGGGATTTTGTCTTAATATTCTTTTTGTAATTTGAAAATAAAATACGCGTAGCGATTATAATGGCGCTTTAAATATCGCGTTGCGATTTACGGATACGCGTTGCGATTTTATGTATTATCGTTGCGATTTACGGATACGCGTTGCGATATACGGATACGCATTGCGATTTACCCATACGCGTTGCGATTTACGGATACACGTTGCGATTTACGGATACGCGTTGCGATTTATGTGTTCGCGTTGCGATTTTCATATTCGCGTTGCGATTTTGGAAAATCGCAATGCGAATTTGTACTATCGCATCGCGATTTTCAAGAATCGCGTTGCGATTTTGGAAACTGATTTGCGATTCTGGAAACTGATTTGCGATTCTGGGGATCGCGTTGCGATTTTTATTTCGCGTTGCGATTTTGTTGGTCATTTTGGCAAATCCAAAAAAAGTTGGTTAAAATCGTATATTATAACTTTTTTTTGGTCACTGAGGCGATTTTCTCTTATTTTATTCACTACGTTAAAATTCAAATCTTTTAACTTTAGTTAAGAGATTATCTCATATTTTCAATTATATATAGTTAGGAAAGCTCCGTGAAGAACCTTAGTCCAATATTTCTCATATGTTTACTCTTTTGTAATGTTCGTGTCCTTCAAAGTTTCTTTTAGCAGTGTTTCGAGCGTGTTTCATGACTTAGGATGAATAAACATTTAAACCAGTCATTAATCATTTATTATATTGTAAATATTTATAGAGAAGGCACGAATCAAGCTACTTCAACAGTTAAAGGGATTGCGGTGTGTAAATTTGGATATCTGATCTGACCTATCCAAAATTGCAGATATATAAAATAGTGATCCGTATCATATTTGAAATCGAATATTTGAATCCGAATTTAAAATTTAATTTGACCAGAAAATTATTTTATGATTTAATGTAGTTTACTCGATACTTATACTATAGTTTATATATATATATACTCACACATAATAAATAATTAAATATCCTAATTATTTTGGGTTAGAGCTTTAATGGGTTAGTGAGTTACTTATTTATTGGGCAAAATGTATCTAAAATCTAAAAGCCCAATATATTTTTGGATTTTCGAATAATCCGAAATTGAAATTTATCTAATCTATATCCGATAGATTATCCAAAAAAAAAAATCGGATATCTGATCTGAATTATCTAAAAATCAAAAAACATATAAGATATACGAATTTTTGAATCAGATTACTAGATCAACGGATCGGATCATATCTTTTTGCATTCCCCTAAAAGGGATAGTTGTTATTTGTATTATTATAAATATTTATAGAAAGTGCATGAATCAAGCGACTTTAATGGTTGAAGGGATGATTGTTATCTCTAGAGATCTTAGGTTCGAGCATAAACGACTGCAAAGTATTTGAGCAGTCATTATCAAATGTTCGAGAATCTTTAGAAAATATATTACCACTTCTAATTACCCTAGATTAATAAGAAAAAAACATTTGTAGAAAGTGATTGTCGTACAAAAAAATATCTCTAAAAATCTAAAACAAATTTAAAGGCAATATTTTTAAATAATTTTTTAATCTAATCTTAAGTCTATCGAGAGGGAATGGAAAGTAATAATTCTAGGAGATAGGAGGAAGTGCTAAATTCATAACTTGAAGAAATATAAGGATATTTTGTCATAACTTTAAGAGATAGAAGGAATGATTATTACTTTTAAAGATCTCATATTTAAGCATCAGAAATTATAAAGATATATAAGTTTTCATTGTCAAACGATTAAAAATATTTAAAACATATATTATCATATAATCATTACATATTAATAAAGAAAATAATGAAAGACAAAACACACAACATGGGACATGTTGTAGATAAATGAGTCTCGCTAGATACTATGACAAACTAATATCTTGAAAAAATATTTGGCTTTGTAACATTAGAAATAATATGAACAATAACAATGTATAACACTCTAAGTGATTAATTTGATTATAAAAAATATGGTACTGTTTGTGAAATTATTTATATGAGTTTGACTATGAGAAAACAAGATACGACAACAATCTTATACATTTAATAATTTTAATGAATAAATTAATTAAAATATTTATGACATGTCTTTATATTTATGTTTGATCTGTATGCTCATATTTGTCTTAGATTCATAGTATATTACAGGCTATGTTCAAAGTGTTACATCATTATATAACACTTACCTCGCTGAATAGGAGGAAAGTGTTCTTTCCCCTTCAACTTCAAAAAGAGATCCATTTTAAGATCACCTTACCACATATTAAGTCACTTTCTCACATCTTAATATCCAACAACTTTGATAGCTTGATCAGCCCACCTAGGGATGCCAATGGGACGGGTTAGGATGGGTTTTTGGTAAATCTGATCCGATCTGAAAATATGTATACTTCACTCTAATCTGATTTGATTTGAAAATTTATATCTTATATCCGACCCGATTCGATCCAAAAAATATCTATTCCACTTGATTCCAATCCTACCCGAATTTTTAGAGTATAAATCCGACATGATATAAAATAAGAATTTAATTAAAAAGTAATATTTTTTAAAGAAAATTACATTATTATCCTCGGGTCGGGTAAGAGTTTTTGTACCCTTCACCCAATATGATCCGACCTCACCCCTTAAAAAATCTGACTCGACCTGACCCAAACCCTATATTTAAAAAAAAAAATCAAATCTTATCAAATCGAGTCAAAACTGATCGAATTCGAGTTAAATGGTCATCCCTAAGGCCCACTTATAAGTCAATGAATAAGCATGGTAAACCTAACGGCTTGAGTCTAATTTACTGAGCATTATAGTACATGACCATCTAATATTCAAAATATATAATACAAATTAAGTGATTTTACTGATTAAAGAAATAAATTCCTTTCTTTCATCTAGACTTTTCTTCATATCAATAAATTTGAACCCAAGTTTTTGAAGATTAGAGAATAAATATTTTTAAAAAAATAAATGTTGTATATTTTTGTAAAAATTTATTTATGGAACTTGATAATTTTATATAAATGAAACTTTGTAGACGAATAGCGGACCTTAGCAAGGTCTGACAACATTCCTCTTCATTAAAAGGAGCATTGAATGCTGGTCTCTTCTTCATTAAAACAAAAAGTATCACCGAGAGCAAAGAAAAACGAGTTAAGAATGTGGTCGGATCTACCCGACCCATAAAACGGGAACCGGATATCTAGCCGGTATTCGGCGCAAGTAGGCCTGCTCGGGCAGGCCACGCCTTAAGAAAAGCTTTTGTTCGTGTTTTCTTTGTAACTCTGCAGCAACTGCTACTTTGTCTCTGCTTTACGTGAACACGTTAGCAGAATGTCCAAAATAATTTAGAGTGATCGTAATAATTACTGAGTAAATTAAAAAATTAAAAATTTAGTGAATAAAATAGAGGTACAGAAAAAAGTTTAATGAGAAATAGTGTAAGTTATCGTTTTATTAATTCCACTTCCATTCTTTTTATAATAGAGAAAATAATTTTATTGACCGAAAATAACTTATAATATATGATCTTAACTAATTTTTTTTGAATTGCGAAAATAATCAATAAATTCGCAACGCAATCTCCAATTTCGCAACAAAGTTTCTAAATTCGCAACTCAGTTTTGAAATTCGCAACTCGAATTTTATTTTCGCAACGCGATTTTCTAAATTCGCAATACGAACTCCAATTTTACAACGCAGTTTCCAAATTCGCACGAATTTGGTATTCGCAACACGGAATTTCAAATTCGCAACTCGATTTCTGAATTCGCAAGGCGAATTTCTTTTTAGCAACGCAATTTTTAAATTCGCAACAAGATTTTCTGATTCGCAACACGAATTTTGTTTTCGCAACACAAATGTTTTGGGTATATAAACTATGCAGCATCAGCAACTCATAACCTAAATCCCTAAATCGCAACTCATTCCATCTCCATCTCTCACTCTCTCCAGCGACATCCGTTCCTATATCCAATGACATCCTTCTCCATCTCTAATTTTTTATATAATTTTATTTCTATATAATTTTTCAATGATTTATCTCCCAAATTATCAACTATCAACTTAATAAATGTATGTTTTTCTCTAAGTTAGTGATGATATCTAGTTTATAGCTCGTTTGTTTAGTAAATTAATTTACAATTTGTAGAATGAAATCATCTAATGTTGATCATGTTTGGATAGATTTGTGTTATGGAGGGTCATGGGAGAATGTTAATGGTATTTTACAATATATGCCTTTACCCATGAATCTTCAACTAAAATTGTCATTAAAAAAGTTAAGTTATGAAACTCTAATGTTACGTGTTTCAAAGAAATTGAATTTAGAGCCTGTAACATCCTTAATACCGGGTTAGTGACTAAATTGGAAAATTTCAGATTTTGGTGATTAAAACAGAATGAATGAATAGTATAAAGATTTATATGTAAATGATTGTGTAGGATTTAATTGAAAGGAAGAAGGAATGAAAGGGCCAAAGAGTCATTTGCAAGGAAAATTAATTAAAGAAGGGATAAGGATATATATGAGTACACGTGGGTTGAAAAGGAGAGAACAACAAAGGCTTCCAGAGTTCTCTTCTTCTTATTCTTTCTTCCTTGTGCGTGTGAACCAAAGCAAAGGTAAGATTTCTGATTATTGAGTTTCTTGTTAAATTTAATATTGGGTTTTGATTATTGGATGATAACTAAGCTTAAGGAAAGCTTAAGTTATCTTAACATCAAAAGATGATTGAGTTAGGAGAGATTTAAGATTTGAAGTTCTTAAATGAAATCTTGGAATAAAGTTCATAACTAGAATTGAAAGTTATATTTGACTTGTCATCAATCTAGTTAAGATATACGAAGTGTTAAAAGCGGAATTCAAACATGTTAATTTAGTAATGTAATTCTTGAATTATATATGAAGGATAGGATTTGAAGGTTTAAGATAAAATAAATGAGTATAAATTGGTTTAAGGATGTGTACTAGAGTTAAGAATGAAAAAGGGTGTTAAACATGAAGGATTTAATCCAAAATGAATGAATTTTCAGGTTCAAAAAGAGGATTCTGGTCAGAGTGCATCGATGCACATTCATAGTGCATCGATGCATCAAGGTTAAAACCCAGAAATTGTTTAAAGGTGTATCGATGCATTGGTAGTGCATCGATGCACTCTTTTAAAATAAAAACATCGAATGCAATTCATGCATCGATGTATAAGTAGTGCATCGATGCATCCCATTAATAATGAAACATCGAATACCTTTTATGCACCGATGCATCAGTAGTGCATCGATGTATACCTTCATTAAAAGATGAAATTTACTTTTCTCTTAGTCTAAGGAGTGAACCATTAGAATATATTAGTTATAATACTGATATAAATCCATCTGCGATTATGTAGATACTAAAAGTAAGCTTATTCCGGAACGATCAAAGGATTAGAATCGAATCAAAGCAAAACTAAGGTGAGTGCATACTATATGTATATTATAATGGAATAAGACTTGTGATAAGTCTAATCCCTAAGTTGATTTTTATAATATAGTAGTGGTGAACATGCATACATGATAATTATTGTGATACATGCATAAGACATATATATGTTCATGTGATATGACATGTGATATGAGAACATGATATGAAGTGATATGAGATACATGATCACAAGAGAAAGGATATGAGTACATGAACATATGAAATATAAGAATAATGCCCATAGTATACGATATGAGAACTATAGGTGTAATTGGCATGCCAAGAGTCGAGGGTAAAATAGTCCTTCGGGATGTAGAGGTCCTATGGGACATAGATAATAGTCCTACGGGAAAAATACTAAACTAAGGTTCGGTGCCCCATGAGGGAATTGATACGAGCTGTGGTGACATCATTAGTACACAACCTCAATATACTCATATACCTCTATTCTCAATAATATACGTGGGCTATACAATTGAAATACATATTTACAATGAAAGTGATACAAGAAGGTAAGTTTCGTATGTACATTATATGTTATCGTGCGATAGATACATGCATATTGAAACATCATGATCCAATGGTAAGTATGAACATTCATAAGTTTATTGTTTCATATTCAATTATTGTCTCACTAAGTCTATGACTTAGCGTGTAAGTGATTTACACGTAGGTACCAAGAATCAGGAAAAGTGGAAATAGAAGTAGCGGACAACAATACTACTAAGAGATCAGATCAGAAGTAATTGACAAAGTATGTACTTGGTTATGTATAGAATGTTGGCATGTAATAAGTGTTAATTATGAATACTCTGATCGATTTTGTATTTTATGGTCTTATGTAAATTAAAGTATTTCGTTTTAATGAAAGTTTAAAAAAATTCCCGAGATTTTCTATAAGAGTCAAAGTTTGAAAAGTCAATGTGACACCTCAGACTTATATTCGGGTCGGATATGAGTTAAGGGTGTTATATTTAATGTTATTAGAGCTACAATTTAGTCGATTCTCGGCATAAACCGAAGTCTAGAGTGTCTTATAAGGTATACATGCCAACAAAATAGTGGAAACTTCTGATATGATGGAATAATAAGTATGTTGTTTTGCTAATAGAACTATATGGTTGTATTTTTATAGATGTCCGAACAAAGTAGATATAGAAATGAAGCGGGAGGCGATAAACCCGCTGAAAGCAATAATTCACCTGCCCTGGCCAGGCAGAGTGAAAAACAGACATCCTCTGGAATGTCTGTCAATGATCAAGATATATTCTTTAGAACGTTAGACGCGGTATTGACGCGTTTCCAACCTCTTGTTACTTCAACTTCAAAAATGAATGTTGCGAAAGAGTTGAAGGGATTAGGAGCTCCAGAATTTAAAGGGGAAGCCAATGAAGGTCCTGTTATTACGGACCTTTGGCTTAATGATATGAAAGTCATGCTTACGGGACTTCATTGTTCCGATGCTGAGAAGCTGGATGGAGTAATTTCCTTGTTGAGAGGACAAGCAAGGATCTGGTGGACCAATGTTACATTGAGGATATCTAATGCCCAAGTAACTTGGTCATTATTTTTAGAAGAATTCAAGCATAAGTACATTGGAGATCAATTTGTTCGTCAAATGAAGCAAGAGTTCATGAATTTGAAGCAATGGAATCACACTGTATATGAATACGAGTGTGAATTCAATAAGTTGAGCCGCTTTGCTGCCGAGCTAGTTCCTACTGAAAATGATGCTTGTGAGTGGTTCGTAGAGGGTTTACGTCCTCGGTTAAAGGAAATGTTGATTGTCTTGAATTTATCATCATTTCAAGAAGTAGTTAACCGTGCCAAGGCTCTGGAAAGAGCTCAGAACGAGAGGTTTGAAAATTCAAGAGCTCAGACAGTCAAAAGAACATGTGTTTCTTCGAGTTTCGCACCATAAAAAAGGGGCAGAGATACTGGTTTTCGACCCCAGGTTAGATCAGAATCAGTGGCATCTTCCGTTAGAGGATCAAATCAAATGAGAGATAGACAAACTCAGTCAGTGGAATCTGGAGTTGGGAGAACTAATCAGAGTCAAGCCAGACAATGCCCGCATTGTGGAAAGAATCATTCAGGGGTATGTCGGATGATTTCTGGAGTCTGCTTTAGATATGGAGACGCCAGACATTTCGTTCGAGATTATCCAATGTCAACCAGTGAATCTGTACAGCCAGAGAGGTCTGTTTCTGTAGCCCAGAGGGGAAGAGGTAGAGGCAGCGGAAGAAGTCAGTCAGAGTCCTCTGCTCAACAGGAGATACACTCCACTGCTCGAGTGTATAACCTCAAGACCAATGAGGATTGTGATGACCCAAATATTATAACAGGTACCTTTCTATTGTGTGACAAAGGTGTTATTGTATTGATTGATCCGAGGTCTACATATTCATATATTACTAGTACGTTAATGTTAACTTCCTAAAAAGGCTACTTTTAAAGCCTTTTTCACTTAAGTTATTATTTGTTTAAAAGCTCATTTTAGTCATTTTAGGATCATGTAGTTGTATATAGTTGCATTTGTGGTGGTTGTGCTATTTTATTTCTTAATGGTGTTGTTTGAGGGAAAGGTGCAGTTCGTCTATGTTGTGCAGGGAATAGCAAGAAAAAGGATTCTTTGGGAAGTAATGCCGCGGCATCACACGTTGCTAAAGCAGATTGAAATGCCTTTGCATTTATGGCGCAGAAAAAGACAAAAAGATATTTCTGCATAAGGACAGCTGGCACTGGACAACTGTCTCTGCACGTGGAGGACTGCTGTAACCGCCTACCAGAGCTGCCAATGGACCACTGCCACTTGGAGGATAAGGTTCATGCACAAAATGTAATTCTAGGGGTATGAGGGGTATTTTGCACCCAACAAACTCATCATTACCCCTAGATATTTTATTTATTATATATGACACCTCATGGGAGAGAGAGAAGAGAGGACGGAGAGCACACGCATAGAGCAGAAAAATCAGATTTTTATTTTCTCTTTTTCCTTTCTTTTTCCTTGGAATATTCCTCCATTGATAAAGCTCCAAGGAGTGGCAAGCTAGGCGCCGAAAGAAGCTAGCTAGCTAGGTGGTTCGTGGTGGCCGAGAGGAGACCTCCGGTGGTGCGTCGAAGGCTTCTTCTCACTTCCCTTTTTGCTGCTATTTCTTTATATTATTTTGTGGGTTGTTGGAACAAATTTTCATGACTTTGTGTTTGGATATTTCGAACCCCACCATGAACTAACTTATTTGGTGGTGGTTGGTTGAATGGTTGTTTGAACTTTATTTTCAATAGTATATTTAAGTTTATTTTGGTTCTTTATTTGCTTTGCTTATGAATGCTTCACCATCTAGGCTTGTAAGAGGCATGGAAATGTCCATCTCTTAGATGAAGGTTAGGTATTCGGAAGAATCCTAAACTAAAAATACTTGTAAGTATTCGGAAGAAACGCAAGATAAGATCCTCATAAGCAATGGGTTATGGTATTTTCAAGGGGCTTTGAACTGGCCTAGGAATATTATAACTTAATCCCTTAGATCTCGGAAGAGACTAGGATATGATTTCAACGACTAAAAAGGGTGTCTTTATCAATAGGGTAGGTTGTCCAACATCGTTGAGTGAGAGCAGATGCCTTGGCATCCTATTCTGTTAGGTTCTTTTGAACACCTTAGGAAAGCCCTGTCGAGTAAGTAAAGACACGATAGCTTAGATATACTTGAGAAATAAGTTTAGCAACCTTAGACCAATCCCTACCATTCATTTAATTGGAAGCTTGTCACGTGAGGATTATTTTCTTCTTATTTTATTTATTTTATTTACTGTTTTAATCATTTCTCATTGCCTCAACATTTCACCATACTCAATATTAAACATCCATCATTTCCATTTGCTACACCATCACACCATCCACCAGCATACACATATCCATTGCCGTGACATTTATATATATCAAGACTAACTATACTTAGATAATTTAGTGCGTTGCTTTGGTTAGAATTTTGTGATTTCACCCAATCCCTATGGAGACGATACTCACTCATCATTATATTACTTGAGTGATTGTGTATACTTGCACATTATTTGCGTATATTTTATAGTACTCACAACATGCGACAAGTTTTTGGCGCCGTTGCCGGGGATTGGCAGCCTGAAGTTATTTAGTTTTGCCAGAGCATTTTATTTTGTTTTGCATTTTTATTTTTTTGTATAGTTTACTTGATATTTTTGTTTTTTTTTCAGGTTTATTTACTGTATGCCTAGAAGAAATTCTGAAGAGCCTGTGGAACCAATAGAACCTGATATTGAAAGACTCTTTAGAAGAAGAAGACGTGCTCAAGGAAATATGTATCAGATTGGAAACCAAGGCATTGGTCAAGATGACAGAAATCAGAATGCCGAGGCATTAAACAATGCTGAACCTGCTATCAGGCCTCGTGTTATTCGAGATCATTTAAATCCGATGCTGGATGATCTGAATCCTGGGATTGTGGCACCCGAAATTCAAGCTGCACATTTCGAGCTGAAACCAGTCATGTTCAACATGTTGAATTCCATTGGGCAGTTTGAGGGTATGCCAACTGAAGATGCCAGGCAGTACATTCACAATTTTCTGGAAGTTTGTGATTCTTTCCGCCAAGAAGGAGTGCATGAGGATTTTCTAAAATTAAAGTTTTTTCCGTATTCATTGCGTGACCGAGCAAGGGCTTGGTTGAGTGGTGTACCAGCCGGTTCGATGGAATCATGGGTCGATCTTTGCAAGAGTTTTTTTATTGAGGTACAACCCACCGAATATGAATACGCAACTAAGGAATGAAATATCATCTTTTCGCCAGGGAGACGGCGAATCCATGTATGAGTGTTGGGATCGTTACAAGAGTTTGCTTCGAAAGTGTTCAAATCATGGTTTTCATGATTGGACTCAAGTAGTCATGTTCTATAATGGAGTCAATACACCCACGAGGATGTTACTGGATGCCTCGACAAATGGGACATTGATGGATAAATCACCTACGGAGGCGTTTGCTATCTTGGACAGAATTGCTAACAATGATTATCAATTTCCTTCCTCAAGACTTGGGAGTGGGAGGAGAGCACCTGGAGCATTCGAGTTAGAAGCCAAAGATTCGGTGTCCGCTCAACTCTCCGCTATTACTAATATGTTGAAGAACTTACAATGTTCCACTGATGTGAAGGAAGTGAAAACAACTAATCTGGCATGTCTGTTATGCCAAGGCAATCATCACGAGAGCGAATGCCCAACCAACCATGAGTCCATCAACTTTGTAGGCAATTACAATCGAGGCAGCAACAATCCTTACTCAAACACTTATAATGCTGGATGGCGTCAGCATCCTAATTTTTCATGGGGAAATCAATGAGCCCACAATGCTAATCAACCTACTAGGCAACAGAATCACAATGAGCCTCAAGGTTACCAAAATGCTATGCCATGGCATAATGCTAACAAAGGAGCTTCATCTTCAGCGAGCATAAGTTCCTTAGAAGCTACAATTCAAGAATTCATATCTACTAAGAAGACAATGCTGCAAGACCATTCTACTTCAATTAAGAATCAATGAGCTTTACTTCATAGTCAAGGCGCCTTACTTCAAAGCCATAGCTCGTCTCTGAGAGCTTTGGAAGGTCAAGTTGGTCAGATTGCTACAGCATTGCAAGAGCGTCAGCAAGGACGTTTGCCAAGTGATACTGAAGTCACTAAAGGGCCTGGAAAAGAGCACTGCAATGTGTTAACTCTTAGGAGTGGAACACAAATCAATCGACAAGTCAAGGATAGTGGGCCACAACATGATGATTCTAATCCCACTACTGAAGCTGAATTACAAGATGATAGAGTTTCTGAGAATGACAAGGAGGAGGATTCTGCCAAGGTACCAGATTCTGATGCCAAGGCAAAATAAAATTCTATTCCTGCAGCTAAGGAAGCTAGACCTCCCCCACCCTTCCCGCAAAGATTGAAGAAGCACAATGATGAAGTTCAGTTCAAGAAGTTCGTAGACATTCTTGATCAGCTCCATATCAATATACCTCTCTTGGAAGCTGTTGAACAGATGCCGATGTATGCCAAATTTCTGAAGGACATCTGTACCAAGAAGAGGAAAGTAGAGACTGTTGCCACGACAACAGAATTTTGTTCTTCATTGAGTAAGTTACCGCCAAAGAGAAATGATCCGGGCAGCTTCATTATTCCTTGTTCAATTGGAGCTAATTTCATTGGAAAGGCTTTATGTGATTTTGGTTCAAGTATCAACTTAATGCCGAAATCGATATTCTTGAAGCTTGGCATAGGAGATGCAAGACCCACCTCAGTTATTTTACAACTTGCCGACAAATCCCATGTTAAACCTGAAGGGAGAGTCGAGGATGTCATAGTAAGGGTGGACAAGTTTATGTTTCCAGTCGACTTCTTAATTCTGGACTGCGAAGTTGATGCCAAGGAACCAATCATTCTGGGAAGACCTTTCCTAGCCACTGGACGTATCTTGATAGACTGTGAAAAAGGTGAACTCACCATGAGAGTGGCTGATCAGTGTGTGACTGTCAATGTTTTTAGAACGCTCAAATATGTTGATGACACTGAAGAATGCCAAGGCATTTCTGAATTGAACTCAGTGATTGAAGAAGAGACTGAAAATCTTTGCCAGAACAACTTCATTTAGCTAGCAGAAAATGAATATTGGGTGGATGATGAAAGCTTAGTGGAGTCCAACGACTTTCCAATTTTGGAGGAGCAATCTAGCTTAGTACAAGTTAGATCAGGTATGAATTTTGAACCTCTGAATTTTGATGAATTCATTTCTCCTAAGCCTTCATTAGTGCATGCACCCAATCTAGAGCTTAAGATTTTGCCAGGGCATCTTAAATATGTTTACTTAGGTAGCGATGAGACTTTACCGATGATTATTTCCGCTAACCTTACTGCTAACCAAGAGCAAAGTTTGTTAAGTGTTTTGATGCAGCATAAGAAAGCAATTGGTTGGACTATGGCCGATTTGAAAGGCATTAGTCCCATGATCTGCATGCACAAGATTCTGCTAGAAGATTGCCACGGTAATTCAATTGAACCACAAAGAAGACTCAACCCTGTTATGAAACAAGTGGTGATGAAAGAAATTCTGAAATGGCTTGATGCTGGAGTGATCTACCCTATCTCCAATAGCTCATGGGTGAGCCCTGTCTAATGCGTTCCGAAGAAAGGAGGCACGACGGTGGTTACGAATGAGGATAATGAGCTATTACTCACTCGCACTATTACCGGATGGAGGATATGTATGGACTATAGAAAACTCAACAAAGCTACGAAGAAGGACCACTTTCCTCTACCTTTCATCGACCAAATGTTGGATCGATTGGCCGGCAAAGCATTCTATTGCTTTTTGGATGGGTACTCGGGGTACAATCAAATTGCCATTGCACCAGAGGACCAGGAGAAGACTACATTTAATTTTCCCTATGGCACTTTTGCCTTTAGGAGGATGCCTTTTGGACTCTGTAATGCCCCGACAACGTTTTAGCGCTGTATGCAAGCTATATTTTCATATATGGTTGAGGATTTTCTGGAGATCTTCATGGACGATATTTCTGTTTGTGGGGATAATTTTGAACGATGCCTCGGCAATTTAGCAAAAGTTCTCAAGAGATGCAAGGAGGCTGAGTTGGTCTTAAACTGGGAAAAATGTCACTTCATGGTGACTGAAGGCATTGTATTAGCCCACAAAATTTCACACAAGGGTATTGAGGTAGACAAGGCGAAAATTGAAGTGATTGAAAAGTTGCCACCACCAACTTCGGTCAAGGGAATAAGAAGTTTTCTTGGACATGCTAGATTCTATAGAAGGTTTATCAAAGACTTTTCCAAGATTTCTAAACCCTTGTGCACATTGCTTCAACAAAACCAACCTTTTGTGTTTGACGAATTATGCCTCAGCGCATTTACTGAGCTAAAGCGACAACTGATCTTGACACCCATTGTAGTCCCTCCCGACTGGACATCAACATTTGAGCTGATGTGTGATGCAAGCAATTATGCCGTAGGAGCTGTTTTGGGGCAACGTCGAGGTAAAATCTTTCATGTTATTTATTACTCTAGCCGCACTTTAAATGAAGCACAATTGAACTACACCACCACTGAGAAAGAATTACTTGCCGTAGTATTTGCTTTTGATAAATTTAGACCTTACCTAATAGGCACTAATGTTATTGTTCACACTGATCATTCGGCTATAAAATACTTAGTGAACAAAAAGGATGCCAAGCCTAGACTTATTAGGTGGATCTTACTTTTGCAAGAATTTGACTTAGAGGTGGTAGATAGAAAAGGAACTGAAAATCAAGTTGCTAATCACTTATCTAGGCTAGAGAACAATTCTGAATGCCATGACACTGTAGATATCCAAGAGGAATTTCCTGATGAGAAAATTTTATATGCCGCGGCAATCCCGTGGTACGCTGACCTTGTTAATTTTCTTGTTAGTGGAATTGTGCCTTTTGATTTGAACAGTCAGGCTAAAAAGAAGTTCAAGCACGATGCAAGGCACTATTTTTGGGATGAGCCATATCTGTTCAAACATTTTGCCGATCAGCTCATTAGACGATGTGTACCTGAAGAGGAGCAAAGTGATATTTTGTACCATTGTCATTCGGCCCCAAGTGGAGGCCATTTTTGTGGAGCAAGGACTGCTGCTAAGGTCCTGCAATCAGGCTTTTACTGGCCAACTTTTTTTAGAGATGCCCAAGCATTTTACAAAGGTTGTGATCGATGCCAACGGACTGGAAACATCTCCAGACAACATGAGATGCCGCTGCAAAATATTTTGGAGATAGAGCTGTTTGATGTGTGGGGCATCGACTTCATGGGACCATTCCCATCTTCTGAAGGAAAATTATATATATTGCTTACTGTGGATTATGTGTCAAAGTGGGTGGAAGCAATAGCAACTTCAAAGAATGACTCCAAGACCGTACTCAAGTTTTTGCACAAGTATATTTTCACTCGGTTTGGAGTACCTCGTGCTATCATCAGTGATGAAGGAACCCATTTTGATAACAAGTTGATTGCCAAGGTATTGCTGAGATATGGAGTTCGACACAAGATTGCCACGGCATATCATCCGCAGAAAAATGGCCAAGCTGAGATATCTAATCGAGAGATCAAGCAGATTTTAGAGAAAGTGGTGAACCCAAAGCGAAAGGATTGGTCGCCAAAGTTGGATGAAGCACTTTGGGCGTACAGAACATTATTCAAAACTCCTTTGGGGATGTCACCCTTCAAGTTAGTGTATGGTAAAGCTTGTCATCTCCCGGTTGAGCTTGAACATAAAGCTTATTGGGCTATCAAGCGATTGAATTTCGATGCTCAACTAGCTGGGGAGCAGAGATTATTAGAACTTAATGAAATGAAAGAGTTTAGAGCACAAGCATATGAGAATGCTCAAATATACAAGGAGAAAACCAAGAAGTGGCATGACCAAAAACTGATGCCACGACATTTTCATGTGGGGCAACAAGTCTTGCTTTACAACTCCAGACTTAAACTCTTTCCTGGGAAGCTAAAATCTCGATGGTCAGGGCCATTTGAGGTGCATTATGTCTATCCCCATGGAGCTGTTGACATCAAGAGAATAGACAATGGGAAGATCTTCAAGGTCAATGGCCAGCGTCTGAAAGCCTACAATGGAATTCCACCACCGCACAACAAGGACGTGTTACGGCTGCACGATACTGAAGCGTGCCCAGAGGAGAACCAAAATTCGATGCCTCGGCATGGAATTTGTGTCTGTGCATAAATAAAATTTAACATTCAAGTTTTTTCTTTAGTTTTATTTTATTTTATTTTGTAATTAATTTTTGATCTGATTTGTAGGGACCACACTACTGCAAACCGTACAAGGAGCGGTTACCAAAGAGAGGAAAGGACAAAGCATTACTTGGAGAGATATTCTTTTGATTTGTTTCTTTTTATTTAATTTAAATTCTGACATTTACTTTTCTCTTTCCACAGTTTTTGTCCCATCACATCATTAGTTAAGGAGTTCTATACGAACATTTCCAAGCCTAATCAACACTCCATCTTCGTTCGAGGTAAGCAAATTCGTTTTACATCCACTGCTATTAATCGTTATTTTCATTTGCAGGATGTTATGGATAACCATGCCATGTTCGAAGAGGAAGCCGATAGCAACACATACGATGGGGTCTTGGAGGACCTTTGTTTCGAAAACACTGAGTGGAATGGTCGCCAGACGAGCCGATACTCGGTCAACCGGGAACGTCTTCAGCCGCGTGCCAAATTATGGAATCACTTTCTCAAGCACAAACTCATGCCCACCTCCCACAACACTACGGTTCTACAGAATCGAATGCCGAGGTAAGGTTACTTGCTCTCGGGGAAGCTGTGACGCAGACTCAAGCTCAAATCCATGCTTTACACGGTGACATCCGTAACTTCTTTGGATATGTGAAGCATAGAGATGCTGTGGTGGAATCATTATTTCAAGAAATCATTCCCCACGGACAAAGGAATTTTCCTGGATTCCCAGACGAAATTCTGTCGGCATTCACTGCATCTCCAGAGCCTGAGCACGATGCACCTGATCCTCCTGCTGATGACCCTACTCCTGATACACACCGGTCCGAGACTCCTGAATATCCGCCAACTGTCCCTGTCGAAGAAACACCCAGCCCCGTCCCAGCACCCAATCCTTCTCATGCACAACGTAGTGGTCGTCGCACCAAGACCACGGCTGGACGCATTGCGCACTATTACTCCAATTCTTCCGAGTCCAGCCCAGCACCTATCCGAAAGCGCACCCGACGAGGAGCTGCTAGCACCTCCAAAGCACCACCACCACATAAACATTGAGGTACCTCTCTTGCATCTATTTTCATTTAGTTGCATTTCATTGCATAACATATAGTTTATAGTTAGTTTAGTTCTCTTTAAAACATTGAGGACAATGCTTCCCTTAAGTTTGGGGGAGGTATTGTTCTTGGTAGGTCATATGCATGATAGCATTAGCATAGTATTATGCCATGGCATCAGTAAATGGTAGGACATTTAGATAAAATGTTTTGAGGATACCCGATGATGATAATTTTGTTAGGCTAGAATCTGAATGTAAATGACTGTTGAGAATGATAGAACTCACTCTAGGGCTTGATGCTTTGTGAAAAATATTTACACAATTTGTATGTTCTCTATACTTAGAAAATTTAGGAAATTTTTATAAAGGAACTTTAGTTAGTCTTGGCATTGAAATATAGTATGGTGTTTAAAAGAAAAATAAAAAACAAACTCCCTTAGAAATGAAACTGTGAATAAATGTTTAAGCATAGCTGTAGAGGGACACTCCTCTTTGCCGTGGCATTTCCTGGAACTTTCTTTAATAAATGGAAGCCTTGTGCATATGAGTGAATGAAAGAAGTCACGGGATGACTCTACTTAACTAGCTCGGGGATGGAAGGTATGCTCCCTTTCATCTAGAGTGTGGGAGAGTAGGTGTGATGAGCTAACTCCCTTCGTAACGGCATAAAAAAAAGGGAGTAAAAATGTGCTTAATGATAAGTAAATACCTTGACAAAAACTAGGGGACTTGATTAGAAATTGTCTAAATTCGCTAAGTATAGATTGGATACAATCACGCACACACACTACCACAAAGGATTTTGACCTAGGGAAAAGTACTTGAATTCTTGATAAGTTTAGCATGTTGAAGCCTATCGTTCTGAGGGTTGAAATTCAATTTTGTCCTACTGTCTTACTGTCGAACTTTGCCATGACATTATTCTTATGTAACTGCTATCCATTGCTTGAGGACAAGCAATAGCTTAAGTTTGGGGGTGTGTTAACTTCCTAAAAAGGCTACTTTTAAAGCCTTTTTCACTTAAGTTATTGTTTGTTTAAAAGCTCATTTTAGTCATTTTAGGATCATGTAGTTGCATATAGTTGCATTTGTGGTGGTTGTGCTATTTTATTTCTTAATGGTGCTGTTTGAGGGAAATGTACAGTTCGTCTATGGTGTGCAGGGAATAGCAAGAAAAAGGATTCTTTGGGAAGTAATGCCGCAGCATCACACGTTACTAAAGCAGATTGAAATGCCTTGGCATTTCTGGCGCAGAAAAAGACAAAAAGATATTTTTGCATAAGGACAGCTGGCACTGGACAGCTGTCTCTGTACGTGGAGGACTGCTGTAACCGCCTTCCAGAGCTGCCAATGGACCACTGCTACTTGGAGGATAAGGTTCATGCACAAAATGTGATTCTAGGGGTATGAGGGGTATTTTGCACCCAACAAACTCATCATTACCCCTAGATATTTTATTTATTATATATGACACCTCATGGGAGAGAGAGAAGAGAGGACGAAGAGCACACGCATAGAGCAGAAAAATCAGATTTTTATTTTCTCTTTTTCCTTTCTTTTTCCTTGGAATATTCCTCCATTGATAAAGCTCCAAGGAGTGGCAAGCTAGGCGCCGAAAGGAGCTAGCTAGCTAGGTGGTTCGTGGTGGCCGAGAGGAGACCTCCAGTGGCGCGTCGAAGTCTTCTTCTCTCTTCCCTTTTTGCTGCTATTTCTTTATATTATTTTGTGGGTTGTTGGAACGAATTTTCATGACTTTATGTTTGGATATTTCGAACCCGACCATGAACTAACTTATTTGGTGGTGGTTGGTTGAATGGTTGTTTGAACTTTATTTTCAATAGTATATTTAAGTTTATTTTGGTTCTTTATTTGCTTTGCTTATGAATGCTTCACCATATAGGCTTATAAGAGGCATGGAAATGTCTATCTCTTAGATGAAGGTTAGGTATTCGGAAGAATCCTAAACTAAAAGTACTTGTAAGTATTCGGAAAAAACGCAAGATAAGATCCTCATAAGCAATGGGTTATGGTATTTTCAAGGGACTTTGAACCGGCCTAGGAATATTATAACTTAATCCCTTAGATCTCGAAAGAGACTAGGATAGGATTTCAACGACTAAAAAGGGTGTCTTTATTAATAGGGTAGGCTGTCCAACATCGTTGAGTGAGAGCAGATACCTTGGCATCCTATTCTGTTAGGTTCTTTTGAATACCTTAGGAAAGCCCTGTCGAGTAAGTAAAGACACGATAGCTTAGATATAATTGAGAAATAAGTTTAGCAACCTTAGACCAATCCCTACCATTCATTTCATTGGAAGCTTGTCACGTGAGGATTATTTTCTTCTTATTTTATTTACTGTTTTTATCATTTCTCATTGCCTCAACATTTCACCATACTCAATATTAAACATCCATCATTGCCACTGCATTTCCATTTGCTACACCATCACACCATCCACCAGCATACACATATCCATTGCCGTGACATTTGTATATATCAAGACTAACTATACTTAGATAATTTAGTGCGTTGCTTTGGTTAGACTTTTGTGATTTCACCCAATCCCTGTGGAGACGATACTCACTCATCATTATATTACTTGAGCGATTGTGTATACTTGCACATTATTTGCGTATATTTTATAGTACTCACAACACGCGACAGTTAATAAGAGAATTGAACATTCCTTTAGAAATTACTAGCAATGAAGTAATAGTGATGAATCCATTAGGGCACAGTACTCGGGTAAATATGGTGAGCCGAGGGTATCCCATACGGATTCAGGGAATTGAATTCCCTTCTAATCTGATGAAATTACCTTTTGATGAATTCGAAGTGATACTGGAGATGGATTGGTTATATCGTTATTACGCTGATGTCGATTGTAGATTGAAAAGAGTGACATTGAGAAGTTCCGAAGGAATAGAAGTTATTGTATTTAGTGAAAGATGGAATCCATTAGCAAGTGTGATTTTAGTGATGACTGAAAAGAAGTTACTGCTACATGGATGTCAAGGGTTTATTACTAATGTACTGGATGTTAGAACCAAAGAGAAAAGGATTGAAGAGATTCCTATAGTCAGAGAGTTTCTTGATGTATTTTCTGCAAAGTTTCCAGGTTTACCTCCTGACAGAGAGGTAGAATTCCAGATTGAGATAATACCAGGAACAACGCCCATTACAATGGCACCATACAGAATGGCTCCAAAGGAATTACAAGAATCAAAGATTCAATTAAAGGAGTTATTGGACAAAGGGTTTATTAGACCAAGTATATCACCTTGGGGAGCTCCAGTTCTATTTGTTAAGAAGAAAGATGGATCAATGCGTCTTTGTATCGATTACAGACAACTCAATAAAGTGACCATCAAGAACAAGTATACACTTCCCCGAATCGATGATTTATTTGATCAATTAAAAGAAGCTTCAGTGTTCTCAAAAATTGATCTACGTTCGGGTTATCATCAATTAAAGATTCAAGAAAAAGACATTTCAAAAACGGCGTTTAGAACAAGATATGGTCACTATGAATTTATCGTGATGCCGTTTGGAGTTACGAATGCACCAGCTACTTTTATGGATTTAATGAACAGAATTTTCCAACCGTATTTGGATCAGTTTGATGTGGTGTTTATTGATGATATTTTAATATATTCAAAGTCAGAAGAAGAACATAGTTCACACTTACAGATTGTTTTACAGATTTTACGAGACAAGAAGCTTTATGCTAAATTTTCTAAATATGAATTCTGGTTGAATGAAGTGGCATTCCTTGGACATGTAATTTCTGAAGAAGGAGTTCGAGTGGATCCCCAAAAGATTAAAGCTATTCTGGAGTGGGAAGTTTCAAAGAATTTATCGGAAGTTAGAAGTTTTCTGGGGTTAGCTGGTTATTATCGAAGGTTTGTTAAAAACTTTTCGATTATAGCATTACCCATGACTAAACTGTTGAAAAAGGAAGTAAAATTTGTTTGGACTCAAGAATGTTAAGAGAGTTTTGAAAAGTTAAAGAAGATTTTTAAAGAAGCTCCAGTGTTAGTTCAACCCGAGTCTGGAAAGAACTTTATAGTGTATAGTGATGCGTCTCATAGTGGTTTGGGATGTGTATTAATGCAAGAAGGCAAAGTGGTAGCATGTGCTTCGAGACAACTAAAACCGCACGAGAAAAATTATCCAACACACGACCTAGAGATGGAGGCAGTAGTGTTTGCTTTAAAGATTTGGCGTCACTACTTGTATGGTGAAAAGTGCTACTTGTATACGGATCATAAGAGCTTAAAATACTTGATGACTCAGAAAAAGTTGAATTTAAGACAAAGAAGATGGGTGGAATTTCTCAAGGATTATGATGTGGTGATTGATTTCCATCCTGGAAAGGCAAATGTGGTAGCTGATGCCTTGAGTCGAAAGACGTTTGTAGCTTTGCGAACTCTTGATGCTAGATTATCTTTAAGAGAAGATGGTGCAATTTGTGCAGAATTGACAGTCAAGCCCGTATGGCTAAATCGAATTAAAGAATTGCAAGTTAAAGATGAAAAGTGTTTAAAGAGAATACAACAGATAAAGAATGGAGAGGGTACGGATTATAAGATTAAGTCTGATGAGAACTTGTATTATCAAGAAAGATTAGTAATTCCAGATGATGATGAATTAAAGAATGATTTGTTAACGGAAGCTCTTTATAGTCCATTGACAATGCATCCGGGAGGGAACAAAATGTATATGGATCTCAAGAGTCGATATTGGTGGCCGGGAATGAAGAAAGACATTACGGAATTTGTATCAAAGTGTTTGACTTGTCAACAAGTCAAAGCTGAACATCAAGTTCCGTCAGGATTGTTATAACCGATTTCAATTCCTCAATGGAAATGGGAAAACATAACGATATATTTTGTGACGGGTTTGCCTTTAACTCCAAACAAAAAGGATTCAATCTGGGTAATCGTGGATAGATTGACTAAGTCAACCCATTTTATTCTAGTACGAACTAATTTCTCCATGGATAGGTATGCTGAGTTGTATATTAGAGAGATTATACGGTTGCATGGTGTACCTATTTCCATAGTTTCTGATCGGGATCCTAGATTCACATCACGGTTTTGGAAGTCATTACATAGAGCATTGGGAACTCGGTTAAACTTCAGTACAACGTTTCAACCTCAAACCGATGGTCAATCCGAGCGAACTATTCAAATTCTAGAGGATATGCTAAGAGCTTGTGTTATTGAATTCAAAGGACCGTGGGAAAGGTATTTACCACTTGCTGAATTTGCATACAACAATAGTTATCAGTCAAGCATCAAAATGGCTCCCTATGAAGCTCTATACGGAAGAAGATGTTGTACGCCCTTGAACTGGTATGAACTTAAAAATCGAGAAGTTATTGGTCCTGAGTTGATTTAGAATACGGAAGAGAAAGTTCAAGTAATTCATAATAATCTGAAAGCTGCAGCTGATAGACAGAAATCGTATGCTGATTTAAAAAGAAAAGAAATTGAATTTCAAGTCGGAGATAAAGTGTTTTTGAAAGTGTCTCCGTGGAAGAAAATATTGAGGTTTGGACGTAAAGGAAAGTTGAGTCCTCGGTTCATTGGACCTTATGAGATTACTAAGAGGGTAGGATCAGTAGCATATCAGTTAGTTTTACCACCTGAAATGGAAAAAATACACAATGTTTTTCATGTCTCAATGCTTAGAAAATATAGATCTGATCCATCTCACATTGTGACTCCTGAAGAAATTGAAGTCCGACCAGATTTAACTTATGAGGAAGAACCTGTTCAAATATTAGCTCACGAAGTCAAACAACTAAGGAACAAGACTATTCTATTGGTTTAGGTCTTGTGGAGGAATCACAAAGTAGAGAAAGCAACATGGGAATGTGAAGAGGACATGAGGATTAAGTACCCCTACCTCTTTGCATAATGAAAATTCGAGGACGAATTTTCTTAAGGGGGAGAGTTGTAACATCCTCAATACCAGGTTAGTGACTAAATTGGAAAATTTCAGATTTTGGTGATTAAAATAGAATGAATGAATAGTATAAAGATTTATATGTAAATGGTTGTGTAGGATTTAATTGAAAGTAAGAAGGAATGGAAGGGCCAAAGAGTCATTTGCAAGGAAAATTAATTAAAGAAGGGATAAGGATATATATGAGTACACGTGTGTTGAAAAGGAGAGAACAACAAAGGCTTTCAGAGTTCTCTTCTTCTTCTTCTTTCTTCCTTGTGCGTGTGAACCAAAGCAAAGGTAAGATTTCTGATTATTGAGTTTCTTGTTAAATTTAATATTAAGTTTTGATTGTTGGATGATAACTAAGCTTAAGGAAAGCTTAAGTTATCTTAACATCAAAGGATGATTGAGTTAGGAGAGATTTAAGATTTGAAGTTCTTAAATGAAATCTTGGAATAGAGTTCATAACTAGAATTGAAAGTTATATTTGACTTGTAATCAATCTAGTTAAGATATACGAAGTGTTAAAAGCGGAATTCAAACATGTTGATTTATTAATGTAATTCTTGAATTACATATGAAAGATAGGATTTGAAGGTTTAAGATGAAATAAATGAGTATAAATTGGTTTAAGGATGTGTACTAGAGTTAAGAATGAAAAAGGGGATTAAACATGAAGGATTTAATCCAAAATGAATGAATTTTTTGGTTCAAAAAGAGGATTTTGGGCAGAGTGCATCGATGCACATTCATATAGTGCATCGATGCATCAAGGTTAAAACCCAGAAATTGTTTGAAGGTGTATCGATGCATTGGTAGTGCATCGATGCACTCTTTTAAAATACAAACATCGAATGTAATTCATGCATTGATGCATAAGTAGTGCATCGATGCATCCCATTAATAATGAAACATCGAATACCTTTTATGCACCGATGCATCAGTAGTGCATTGATGCATCAGTAGTGCATCGATGCATCAGTAGTGCATCGATGCATACCTTCATTAAAAGATTAAATTTACTTTTCTCTTAATCTAAGGAGTGAACCATTAGAATATATTAGTTATAATACTGATATAGATCCATGTGCGATTATGCAGATACTAAAAGTAAGCTTATTCCGAAACGATCAAAGGATTAGAATCGAATCAAAGCAAAGCTAAGGTGAGTGCATACTATATGTATATTATAATGGAATAAGACTTGTGATAAGTCTAATCCCTAAGTTGATTTTTATAATATAGTAGTGGTGAACATGCATACATGATAATTATTGTGATACATGCATAAGACATATATATGTTCATGTGATATGATATGTGATATGACATGTGATATGAGAACATGATATGAAGTGATATGAGATACATGATCACAAGAGAAATGATATGAGTACATGAACATATGAAATATAAGAATAATGCCCATAGTATACGATATGAGAACTATAGGTATAATTGGCATGCCAAGAGTCGAGGGTATAATAGTCCTTCGGGATGTAGGGGTCCTACGGGACATAGATAATAGTCCTACGGGACGAATACTGAACTAAGGTTCGGTGCCCCATGAGGGAATTGATACGAGCTGTGGTGACAGCATTAGTGCACAACCTCAATGTACTCACATACCTCTATTCTCAATAATATACATGGGCTATACAATTGGAATACAAATTTACAGTGAAAGTGATACAAGAAGGTAAGTTTCGTATGTGCATTATATGTTATCGTGCGATAGATACATGCATATTGAAATGTCATGATCCAATGGTAAGTATGAACATTCATAAGTTTATTGTTGCATATTCAATTATTGCCTCACTAAGTCTATGACTTAGCGTGTATGTGATTTACACGTAGGTACCAAGAATCAGGAAAAGTGGAAATAGAAGTAGCACGGACATCAATACTACTAAGAGATCAGATCAGAAGTAATTGACAAAGTATGTACTTGGTTATGTATAGAATGTTGGCATGTAATAAGTGTTAATTACGAATACTCTGATCGATTTTGTATTTTATGGTCTTATGTAAATTAAAGTATTTCGTTTTAATGAAAGTTTAAAAAATTCCTGGGATTTTCTATAAGAGTCAAAGTTTGAAAAGTCAATGTGACACCTCAGACTTATATTCGGGTCGGATATGAGTTAAGGGTGTTACAGAGCCTCTAAGTGGATTTAAGCTATCTTATCAGAGAAAATGTAAAGTTTATTTGTTAACCGACAATGAAGATGTTGAACGATTCATTGCTTACATTAGTGTTTCGCAAGATGATGTTACATTATATGTTGTTGAACCTAGAAGTAGTGAAGTTGGTTCAGTAACGGGTAGTAATCAACTAAGTTCTTTAGCCACAGTTTATGGTGCTCAAAATGTACAACGTTGTTATCAACCTCAAAATTTCATGGTTCCACCACAATTTTATCACTAAGAAAATTTTGTTTCACCAAATTTCCAATATCAAACACAAAATCAAACACAATCTCAAAACCCACAACCTTTGCCTAATCCAAATCCCAATCAACTTTCAGCACCAAATTCCGATTTTCGTATTGACCAGTTAGACGATGATGAGCCAACAGAAAAAAATATGAGAACTAGTCAGTATTCGAAATTTGATATTGGTCAATACCTGGACTTTGATCTTGGTCAATACTCAGATTTTGAAGATGTTTCAGAAGAAGAAACAAACCCTACGTGTAATGATTTTGATATTGGTCAATACCTGAATTTTGATGATGAAACAGCCGCTGCCAAGGAAGATGTTGTTGATGATAATGAGGAGGAAGCTACGGATGTGAATGAGCATGTTGAAAATCCATTATGTAATTCATATAACCCTGAAGAAGAAGAAGAAGTCCTCGAAGAAAAGAAAAATAAGAAAATGCCATGAGAGTATAACTGGAATATGCCAGAATTACTTCAGATACCGGAAGAAGAGTTGGTAAATATAACAGTTGATTGTTACACAAAAGTTATTCGTATCAAGAAAGATGAATTACTTCAGATACCGGAAGAAGAGTTGGTAAATATAACAGTTGATTGTTACACAAAAGTTATTCGTATCAAGAAAGATGATTGTTTTGATACAAAGGAAGACTTGAAGATAGTTTTGTATACGAAATGTGTGGAAGATGGCTATCAACTAAAAGTTAACAAATCAAGCAAAGATCGTTTCGAAACAAAGTGTAGGATTGACAAAAACTGTACGTGGCATATGATTGCAAAGAGGATAAAAGATTGCGAAATGTTTCAAGTTAGGACTTTTATTGATAAACAAAAAAGGTGTTGGATTTTGATGAGGATCCATATTTTGGCTGAGTTGATCGTGATTTTCGTGTTGCGAATTTTATTTTCGAGTTACGATTTTCGTGTTACGAATTTAAGTTTCAAGAATAAACTACTCTTCTTCTGCAAATTGAAATTTGAATGAATTACATTACTTCAACCAAAAGACAAATACTAACTTCACAGGTTAAAGACTAAACAGTTTAGCAGTATTGGCAGCAACCGAATAAATTTACTAAGCAATCTAAGTGAAATGGTTAATCTATATATTGAAATTATGAGTAAATTTACCATCAATTTCAATATGAAAAATCTAATAATAATGCAAAAATTTCAAAATAAAAATACTTAAAAAAACTAACCCTCGGTGGTTGAGAGGGTGGCTCTGAGAGATGGAGATGGAGGGAGGTCGCCGGTTATGGGGAAAGATGTCGCCGTAGAGAGTGAGAGATGGAGATGAGACTGAGTTGCGATTTAGGGTTTTAGGTTATGAGTTACGATTTACGTGATATATTGTTTACATTTGTGTTGTGAAATTAATATTCGTGTTTCGAATTCGAAAATAAAATTTGTGTTGCAAAAATAAACGCACTTTGCGAATTTGACTTTTGTGTTGCGAAAAAAAAATTCGAGTTGCGAATTTCAAAACTGTGTTGCGAATTTTGGAAATTCGCTTTGCAAATTTGGAAACTTTGTTGCGAAATTGGAGTTCGTGTTGCGAATTTGAGATCGCGTTGCGAATTTGTTGGTTATTTTCGCAAATCCAAAAAAAGTTTGTTAAAATCGTATATTATAAGTTATTTTCGGTCACTGGAGTTATTTTCTCTTTATAATAACTTCGTCAATAAATATTTTTTATATTTATTTAATAAATGAATATACACGAATAGAATTGTATTCAACTCATTTATGTTCATGAATAAATTTGTTTATTGGCTCATTTATAAGCTTATTTATGATCGATTCTCTTTTTCTTTATTTTTGGGTAAACTACAAGATTGATCACTTTTGTTTTATTTTTGTATATTTTTTTATTGAATTTAAAAAACATAATATTTGATCACATTCGTTTTTATTTAGTTAAGACGTGGTCTCTTTTATTTAATTTTCTCACTAACGACAATCAAAATTCCAGTGATTAAACATTTAAAAGTCGATAAGGTAATGTGGTATCTTATTTAAATAAAAACAAACATGATCATATCTTAATTAAATAAAACTGAATGTGACCGTATCTTAATGAAATAAAAACGAAAGTGACCAAATATTATGTTTTTTGAATTCAGTTAGTAAAAATGTACAAAACTTAATCTAAAGCGATCAATCATGTAGTTTACTCTTTATTTTTTTACATTTTAAATATTGATGAAGGTGGGGACTAAATTGAGTATAATGTGAATTTTGAAATTCAAACTATGAAGCCTAAGTAGCTTAAGAACTAATAGTGTAATTTTATTATTTTTCTGAACATATGACTAAACATGTTGTTGAAGGCTAAACAAACATGTTGTCGAAGGCTAAACAAACATGTTGTCAAACATATAAATAAATATTTTTGTGAACATTAGATGAACATGTTTGTGAACGATAAACGAACCGAACACGAACATGAATATCTTTAAAAATAAACAAACGAACACGATATGATTCGAATGTTAACACCTTTAAAAATAAACAAACGAACATAAACATAAATTTAGTGGTTCAAAGTCCGGACCTTTCTTCATTGTTACTCCCTTTGCTGAACAGGATCCAATCAACCATAAACAACACTGCTATTTGCAGATCATCAGTTTTCAATCCATTGATTATTTGTTACCTTTCGTTCTACAATGTTTTTGTAAAAGCCGTGGGCTTTTCGCCTCAGGTTTAACCCTAAAACCGTGGATAGTGACTTGCTCAAAAGTAAAACTCTACTTATCAGACATTGAAAGAAGCTTCAGTTACATGCAAATTTGGTGTTTTTGTTGTGCACTGCTCTTACGTTTGATGTCCAAAACTTGATTAAAACAGGTAAAAGTAGGGAATACGATTTCTATTTTTGACTATAAATCATAAAAGGCAAATCTTCTATAACAAGTAAATGGGAAGATATATGAATAAAGTAAGGGTATTATGTATCTCTCGCTTCTTTTGCATTCAAAGTTAAATCACGTAATTTTCATACTAAAAAAGAAAGCTTCATAGCTAAGCAATGGTTAAGAACTCGAAAAACAATATTGGAAGTATTTTTTTGAACAATCTAAAATGATTATAAGATATTATTTATTCAGATTTTTTCTTAACTTACCCACACTTTACAGATGTAATTATTTGAATCCGAACCTTTTAAAAAATCGACATTTATTTTTACTAATAAGATCACTAAGAGGATCAAATTAGAAAAAGAAGAATCTAAAAAAGCTATACGATTTTTTCTTTTGTAAAAAAAATATGTTTGGTGCGTGTTAAAGATAGATATTAACACAAACATTAGCGGAGCGACGACATCACACACCTCTAAATAGGGGCAGACCTCCATGGTGTCCGGGGTATCCCAGGCAACCCCTCATCTAGGGGCGGACCTCCATGGTGCCCAAGGTATCCCAGACAACCCCTCCACAAGTATCACCCCTAATACAAGCACCACCCTTCAAAAGTGTCACTCTTGGGGCTCTTGCAACTCCTGAATTTTTGTCCTGAGTCCGCCCCTGCCTCTAAACCTTGTTTTAAGCTGCTCAATAAGTATAGGTTAAAAAAATTATATTTAAGCTGTTAAATAAATTAATGTGAGATTTGATCATACAAACCATATGATGGATAGATATTGATTTTTTTATTATTTTAAATATAATTTTCAAAACATACCTTCCTTAAATGATTGAAGATAAAATTTATGCAAATTTTACTTTTGTCGTTCATGCTAACACGTACCATATATATTTCTTCTTTTAGATATATACTTTTACATGTTTTAATTTTCTTTACGTTATTTTTTTTTCATATTGAACGTTAATATTATCATCTTTGTTAAAAAAAAAAATCTGCAACTATTCAATAAGTGTGTTCTTTGTTGGTTGTATCTTTTAATAATTGTGTCACGTAAATAAAAATGCAACTATTCAAATACACACTTCAGTTTGTTCTAGAGATTGTTGATTAGAAAATTTTAATACATTACAATTTATATATTTTATTATATAATGATTTTATGTAAATGGTTAGAAAATGATATATTTATGGTTGTATTATAATATTTTATTATTTTCTTACATTTTCTTTATATGATAACATATTATTTATCTTAATTTATGTAGAATTTTATGAAAGTAGGAGTTATGCAACAAATCCGAAAAAACATTAAGATCTATCAATCTGTAGAATAGTAAATATTAATCACGTTAATTTATTTTGTATTCGACTATCAGCATTTCTTAAATATATTAATTCTTTATTTAATTAAAATCTGAATAAATAAACAAAACAAGAAAAAAAAAGGTAAAAAATCATCTAAAGTCCATGTACTTTACAAAATTATTGTGGTTTTCATATTATTATTTTTATCAACGTAGCTATTCAATTCAAAAAATAAATATAATAATGACTATTTTACCTATGTTTTATGTCATTGACTGTTACGGTGTTGACATGACAATTCATAGTACTGATCTAGGTCCACGAAGCTGATGTGACAGTTTACAATAATTGATAGAGTGACGGATGAACTAAATTGATAACTCGAACTAAATTGATAACTTAAACATAAAAAATTAAACTATGACATTAACACTATAAATTGTTACGTCAATATCGTGAACTACTACATCAGTACTATAATGATCAACGACATAAAAAATTAATTAAAATATCATATTAAATTTATTTTCTAAATTAAATAACCACGTTAAAAAAATACAGATCTATATTATTTTTCCCAAAAATACAAGGACATCTCATTCCTATTTGTCTAAATAAAACAAAGAATGCGCGTAAGATCACGCAATCTCAACCTTAAAGGCCCGACAAGACGACTGAGGCCGCCGTCTATGCAAAAAGGCAGATGTTTTAATGCTTATGTTTAGGAGTGTTCAAAGAACAATTTTTTTGGGTTAATTTTATGTTCTATCGATTAAGATTAATATTTTTTCAAACTATAACTATCGATTAATTAGGTTTGAAATCAGTCGGTTAATTAAATTAACTAAAATTTTAAATTTAATATATTATATACATTATTTAGGAAAATTTTATAATGCTCAACAAGCATCATTAAACACAACTAACGATGAATACTATTAGACACTATTAATTTAATTTATAAAAATTTAAAATTCTAAATGACTCACGTATAATTATAAATTAGTTAAAATTTTAAATATAAATTACTTAAAATAAAATATTACTTACGTTATTTTCTATAATATTTTCACAATAAAAATATATAATTTACTTTTAAAAATTATTTTAAAAATTGCTAAAATTTATGAAAAATGATGTAATTAATATTTTATTTTAAATAATTTACCTTTAAATTTTTAACTAATTTATAATTATACGTAGACTATTTTAGAATTTTAAATTTTTATTAATTAAATTAACGGTGCTCATCAAGCGTGACATACTTATCTATTTATTTAGATATGAGAGTGTTCAAATTTTGGGTTAAATTGAATTAACCGAATTAGCCGGAAATATAAAATATTTAATATATAATATATATTATTTATAAATTTTGGTTAATTCGATTAATCAACTGATTAATTACGTTATTTTCTATAATCTTTTTAACAATAAAAAATATATAATTTGCTTTTAAAAATTATTTAAAATTGTTAAAAATTATGAAAAATAATACAACTAATATTTTATTTTAAAAAATTTACCTTTAAATTTTTAACTAATTTATAATTATACACCGAGTAATTTAGAATTTTATATTTTTATAAATTAAATTAATGTTGCTCAGCGATGCTCATCGTTAGTGATGCTTAACGGTGCTCGCTAAGCGTGACATACTTATCTATTTATTTATATATGAGAGTGTTCAAATTTTGGGTTAAATTGAATTAACCGAATTAGCCGAAAATATTTAATATATAATATATATTATTTATAATTTTGGTTAATTCAATTAATTAATTGATTAATTGAACTTTGTTCAATTTGTTTAATTATTTTAAAAAATTGATTCGATTAATGAATAAAAAAATCTATTAATAAAATTTATAAAAATTCAATTAATCAAATAACGAAGCCGACCGATTGAACACCCTAACTTAGGTTTATTTATAGTTTGCCAAAGCAAAAGGGCAAGTAATTTGTAGTTTTAAAAAAGTTGGAACCGAGTCTTTACTCTCTAGTAGACTAGACAAATTACGTATAGCCGTCTTCCACAACTGACACATGTGCTTCCTCTCCGACCACCACGAATGTCAATATATACTTTGTCGTCTTGCTCCGGGCAAGAATCCTGCAGCAACCATGGACAAGCCTCTCCTTAATTACAATAATGTCCTCTCCTATCCTTATAAAAGCCTCCCAATCGTATCGTATTCCGACACGAAACTCTCTCACTAGCTGACCAAATTTGCCTTTTCTGTCTAACTTCATCACCATTAAAGTGTGTTTTTTTAAGAAGAAAGGAGAATGCATTATCAAGGGGATTCGTGGGGGTACTACATGCCGACAAGGAGCATAGCGTCGGACCCATTGGAGAGGGTGGTGATGCTGGCGTCGGAGAGCGCGGTGGTGATATTCAGTTTGAGCAGCTGCTGCATGTGCCATGCCGTGAAGAGGCTATTCTGCGGAATGGGAGTGAATCCGACGGTGTACGAGCTCGACCAGGACCCCAGAGGGAAAGACATGGAAAGCACACTAATGAGGCAACTCGGCAACATGCAAGCGGTGCCGGTTGTGTTCATCGGAGGGAAGCTTATAGGTTCCGTGGACCGAGTCATGGCTTCCCATATTAATGGAACCTTGGTGCCGCTTCTCAAGGAGGCCGGGGCACTTTGGCTCTGATTTCTTATAAGAGACGACAATAGTTAGTTGTTAGAGAACAACATGACTAATAACTAACCTGTGACTTACAAACTGCATGTACAAAACATAAAACAAGTGTAGGAGTTGTGCCTGTCTTCATGATCTATCTTCATTTTTATTGCAAACGAATTTATCTTATTTTTAGTTGGTTATTGATCTGCTAAGTTTTGTCTTTCAATAAGATAACAATGTTTTGGCGATAACAATAAAAATTTATCAACAAGCCCTCATCCTCATCCTCATCCACCAGTGTTTGGATGAATCAATATTTGTAAAGGTGACTAATGTCAATATTATACAGAGAGCAGGGAAGATTTTACAAAAACTCTCTTTAAAGAGTGTATGATTTGTGTGATTATGTAAAAGGATTTAGATTCAATGACTGTTAAATGAGTGAGTTACAAGTTCAAGAAGACAAATAATGATAATTTCTAAGGATGATTATCATAGTCTCATTATCAACGTTTATCGAGTGTCCAAACTAAAAAGTAATATTTTGAGTTTACGATAATTCTTTTAAAGAGATTATAAAAATTATATGAAAAACTGTTGTCTTTGACTAAGAGACCGACCAGTATGTAAGCTTAGAGGTATTAAAATTTAATTGTTAAGTCATTAATTTAAAATTTTAAAGTTAGTTGACTATAACCTAATTTGTTTAATTTTGAAATTGAAAGGGTAAGCTAATGTTCAATTTGCCTAATTTCGAAAACTAAGAGAATTTAAAAATCAATTGAATCCATAAGAGAAACCTAGAAAATAATTATACCCTTCCTTTAGGTGCATCACCCCTCCCAACATACATATAATCAATACATTCATGTAATTATGATTAGAATTAATCGAATATAATTAAACACTATAATCAAAACTTTACATAATAAGACTTAAATTAAAACATATTTAATTTAAAGATTTACATGTCATATTTACACATAATAAAACTCACGTTTAACATATCAAAACATCAACCTTATAAGCATTACAAAATTAAGTCGGAGATGTGGCCAGAATGAAGGGAACACCATTACTAATTGTTAGTCAACCCTACACACAGCACAGCTCTTCAATAAATTAGCTGTGTACTGATTCTTTTTCTTGCTCCACCTGCTTCATAAAAGCCATGCAGCTGCCTTTCTCATCAATCTATGGATAGGAAAATTTAAAGATACTAAATGACAAAATTAGAAAAATCCCATTATTATTAATACTTATAAAACAATAAATTTTATTTATAAGCCAAAAACTAGAATTAGTAACATCGATTTTTTTTAATAGTCTTAAATTATTACAAGGGTAGTATCTAATAATAATATTTTATTGTTCATGTCAGATTAATGCGACTTTGGGTTTTTTTGAGATTAATTTTCTTAGAGTTCAAATTTTTATCTAATTTAAAAATTTTGTGTTCAAACTTTTTTGATTCGATTCAGATTTATGTGGTGGTGGGGGGGGGGGGGGAGGGACTTGCTTCCAGCCAATCCTACACATTCAGATATTACTGAAGCTGAAAACACATGAAGTTCAAAGAGAAAATGAGCAAGATGAAAATTCCAATTAAGAAGGCAAATACTGGAGTTATCAAAGGAAAATCACTTTAACAAATATGGATGTACCAATCACATTCCCATCTTGGCGCCAAGCTGGTTTACAAATATGGTGGGAATTTTAACAATTTTTTGCCTGCAGGAGATATCAATTATAATCATAATAGATGTATTCTAACAAAAGTTAAGCATTCAAAAAGTAGCGAAATTTAGAAGAAGGAAAAAAAACTAGTTTTCTCTCGTTGGTGTGTCACTCATATTTTCTTTTTAGTCTTTATTGATCGGTGGTGACACCAACTTTAATGTTAGTTCCCGACCGTTGGTATTCTTTATTGTCTTTTTCTTCTCTATATCATATCTTTATTTTCTTTCGTTTTTTTATTTTCAATAAGTATGTATGTGTTGCATGTTTTCATCTACCTCTGTCTTGCATGTTTTCATCTACCTTTATGGCCTGTTGTTGAGTTAATCGATCGATGGAATTGGCCAAGAGGGGGTGAATTGGTAATTAAAATTTTGGAGGAAGCTTTTGCAGAAAATTGAAAAGATTTGCACGGCGATTTAGAGTGGTTAGACTTTCTCAACCAAAGGCTACGTTCACTACCTTAGCTATCCACACTAAGGATTTTCCAACAAACTCACTAATTTTTTCTTTCTTTTGAGGCCAAAGAGATAACCTTACAACTCCCTCAAGAATATACCCCAATTCTTGAGAACACTCTTTCTCAAAGAGAAGATTACAAATTTGCAAACTTACAAGGAAATCCTCACAAGGTAGATTGTTTGCACAATTCTTAGAACAAAGAAAAGAACACTAAAATGAATACAATTGAGTACAAGTAGTGTTCTTGAAAGCAAAATGAATATTGAATGAAAAATAGGCTTGAAATGCTCAAACTTGAGGTTTGATGCTTTCTCTTTGATTCTGTCTTGATTCTTGTTTCTTGTGTATTCTTGTTATTGATCAATGGCTTCTAAGCTTGTTTAAATACACCTTCAAATGATTCTGAACGTTGGGGATGATTAGTGGAGTCAATAGAGCCGTTTAAGTGTGAAAACAATTCATAAAATCAGTTGGGAGCATCAGTGCATCGATGCATACCCAAGGTGCATCGGTGTATCAAGTGTAAAATTCAAATATTTTGACCGTTGGACCCTTAGTGCATTGGTGCACTAAGAGTGCATCGATGCATGAAATGCATTCGATGTTTCAAAATAGCCAGAGTGCATCGATGCATGGCTGGTGCATCGATGCATCAAATGCATTCGATGTTTTCATAAAACTCTGAGTGCATCGATGCATAGTATGTGCATCGATGCATGAAATGCATTCGATGTTCAATTTATTCCATGGTACATCGATGCATGGATTGGTGCATCAATGCATCACTTTGAAAAATTGATTTTAGGCTTGATTTTGGTTCAAAATACTTTGTGAACATTATTTCAAAAATATATTAAGTATAAAACACAATTTTACACATTTAGTAAGGTTTGAAATTGATCTTGAAGACTTGGAGTAATAATTTGATATTCGAGTAATTAAATCGAATATACTTAGAAAATCATTTGTAAAATCTTAAAATTCATTTATACTTAATTTGTTATATCAAAACATCAAAATGTTTTCAACAATCTCCCCCTTTTTGATATAACAAAACATGTGTGTAATTTTAAGATTTTCTTTGAAAATAAATTTTGAAAAATAAAATTAAGTTTGAAATTACTCCCCTTACTTTAACACTTCTCCCCTTTAAAACATTTTAACACTTTAACATTTCTCCCCCTTTTTGTTAAATCAAAAAGACTTAAAAATCGATTTAAACAAGGTTTTGAAAAACATAGCCAATTGATATATATATATATAGCTTAAGCTGCTAAGATTAAATATCAAAAGAGAGATTAACCATTAGATTCATAATCAATATTCATAATCAAATGTGAAATGGCATAATTGGTCATATATGTCTAATGATGCAAAAATAAGAAAATTCAACCAAACCAAATATATATATGTTAAGTTCAAAAATCCATAAAGCAACAAATAAGTTCAAGCATCCAACAACCATCAATTTTAAACATCCAGAAACATTAAAATCAATCCAAGTTTGAAAATCCAAGAAAACATAACAAGGAAACAAATTCACTCCATCGAAGGATCGGGATGAGGAGGATAATGAGCTCGAACTTCAAGAGTGAGAGCGTCCATACGTTCACGCATCTCCTGCTGAAACTCAGTAATCTGAGACTCCATGGAGGCAAACCTCATATCAAACGACTCTAAGAAAGATCGAAAATAGGGTGGCATTTGATCTTCTTGTCGTGCTGGTTCCGGTGCAGGCTCATCGTCTGGTACATGATCGTCGATATCTTGCATAAGTTGTTGAAACTTGGGATCATCGTCAGCAGCCGATGCCATAGGAGGAGGAGCACGAGAAGATCGAGGAGCAGTTCGTGAAGAACTAGCTCCCGGAGTTTGCTTACCGAGTCGAAATACCCAAAGACCGGTTTCCTCGTCTTGTTTCCAATCCGCTTTCTTCAATGAGGTGAGATTGATTTTATTTTGGATAGGGATAAGATTATTGAGAGAGACGTTTAGACCGAGTTTGATAAAAAGGTTACTAAGAAGACATCCATAAATCAATGTTTCGACATGTTTTGAAGGAACAATGTTTATGAGATCCACTAGTTGACTAAATATAATGTGGATGAGAGAGGGAAGAACAGCGGGGTGTTTTGAGGCTTAGGTATTTGAAATAATGAGAAAATAGGGTTTTAATACCTAAAACCCGACGGATGCATCGATGCATGGCAGTGTGCATCGATGCATATTCAAGGCATGTATCGGTGCACCTTCATGGTGTATCGATGCACATTCAAGGATGCATCGATGCTCTGTTAGGTGTATCGATGCATTAAGCATAAAAATGTCAAAAATCCATTTTAAACACTCAAAATGCTAAATTAATTAGCTCTAGTGGTACTGGAAACTCATATATTGAAAATTAATCATGTTCAATCAATCAATTTTAATCCTTAAACTACATTTGAACATAAAATTAAATTTCACCAAAGAATATAAACTCCCCCTAACTAATAGCAAAGAATGCAATCAAAAATTACTATTTTAAGCATTTTTCATATATTCTTAAAAGTGCTAAAATTATTTTAAACACTAAGTGAAGATAGGTCAGTTAAACCTAATTCTCTTCTAAGTGTCCAAAATCTTTCTTTGTCTAAAGGTTTTGTAAAAATGTCCGCTAATTGGTGCAAAGTATTAACAAATTCTAGAACTACATCTTCCTTAGCGATATGGTCTCTAATAAAGTGATGTCTTATTTCAATATGTTTAGTTCTAGAGTGTTGGATGGGATTTTTAGTGAGACAAATAGCACTAATATTGTCACACTTGATAGGAATGATACATACTTTAATTCCATAATCAAAAAGTTGTTATTTTATCCATAAAACTTGTGCACAACAACTACCGGCTGAAATATATTCCGCTTCAGTGTTAGATAATGCAACACAATTTTGTTTCTTTGAAAACCAAGAAATCATCATATTTCCAAGGAATTGGCAAGTACCGGAGGTGATTTTCCCATAATCCGCATCAGAAAAGGCATACAAGCTAAAACTAGAGTCTCTAGGATACCAAAGTCCTAAATTAAGAGTGTCCTTAAGGTATTTAAAGATTCTCTTAATAGCTAGTAAATGTGATTCCTTAGGGCATGATTGAAATCTAGCACATAAGCAAACACTAAACATAATGTATGGTCTACTTATAGTTAGATAAAGCAAAGAACCAGTCATTGACCTATATAATTTAACATCCACACATTTACCTCATTCATCTATGTCAAGCTTTATTGATGAGTTCATTGGAGTGTCATGCGGTTTCCCATTTTCCAGTCCAAACTTCTTGAGTATGTCTTTGACGTACTTAGCTTGATTGATGATGTCATATTTTCTTTGCTTGATTTGGAGTCCCAAGAAAAATGAGAGCTCCCCCATCATGCTCATCTCGAATTCACTTTGCATTAGCTTAGAAAATTCTTGCAAAGAACATCATTAGTAGAACCAAATATTATATCATCAACATAAATTTGAACTACTAATAAATCTTTACCTTTATGCTTTAAAAACAATGTAGTGTCAACATTCCCTTTTTGAAAAACCTTTTTCAATTAAAAAGTTTGACAATCTTTCATCCCAAGCTCTAGGAGCTTGTTTTAAACCGTAAAGCGCTTTTATCAATTTAAGAACATGATCTGGAAATTTTGAATATTCAAAACCTGGAGGTTGTTCCACATACACTTCTTTTTTTATAAAACCATTTAAAAATGCACTTTTAACATCCATTTGATATAATTTAAATTCATGAAAGCATGCAAATGGTAATAACATTATAATTGCTTCCATTCTAGCTACGGGAGTGTATGTTTCATCATAGTCTATGCCCTCTTATTGAGTATACCCTTGAGCAACAAGTCTAGCCTTGTTTCTCACTATATTACCACTTTCATCAAGCTTATTCCTAAATACCCATCTAGTACCTACAGTCGATTTATTACTAGGTCTTTCAACTAATGCCCATACTTTACTTCTCTCAAATTGATTTAACTCTTCTTGCATAGCCATAATCCAATGTTCATCATTTAATGTTTCTTTAATATTCTTAGGCTCTATGCATGAGATAAATGCAACATAATTACAAATATTTCTAAGAGAAGACCGAGTTGTTACCCCTTTGGATGGATCACCTATAATCTCACCATCCTTGACATAGTTGTATTCCCTTGGGAAAGATACTTCCCTTTCTTCAATGGTTGGATTCTCGAGAGGATCTTGAGTTTCCTCATCTTTCGTTTCTTCCTTTGATGATGGTTCTCCAACGTCATTTATATTTATAATGCATACATCATCATTCAAACAAGAATCCTTTCTTAGAAGGATATTATCATCGAAAACAACATATATAGATTCTTTTACAACCAAAGTTCTTTTATTAAATACTCGATAAGCTTTAGAATTTAAAGAATAACCCAATAAAATTCCTTCATCACTTTTAGCATCAAATTTGCCAAGATTGTCTTTATCGTTGTTTAAAACAATACATTTACATCCAAAAGGATGAAAATAGCTAATGTTAGTCTTTTTAGTTTTAAAAAGTTCATATGGAGTTTTCTTTAAAATATGCCTAATCATTACTCGATTAATAACATAACAATCGATATTTGTGGCTTCCGCCCAAAAATATTTTGGCAAATTGTTTTCACAAAGCATGGTTCTAGCCATTTCTTCTAAAGTTCGATTTTTCCTCTCAACAACTCCATTTTGTTGAGGGGTTTTAGGTGCTGAAAAATTATGGCTAATACCATTTGAATTAAAAAATTCAGTAAATCAAAGATTTTCAAATTCAGTTCCATGATCACTCCTAACACTAGTTATAGAGTAACCTTTTTCGTTTTGGATTACTTTTGAAAACGTGATGAATTTTTCTAATGCTTCATATTTAGTACCTAATAATAGAACCCAAGTATATCTAGAATAGTCATCTACCAAGACAAATGCATATTGTTTTCCACCCATGCTAGTAGTTCTAGATGGCCCAAAAAGAACTAAGTGGATCAATTGTAATACTCTACTAGTTGATACATCGTTAATGGATTTAAAAGAAACTTGCTTCTGTTTTCCTTTAGCACAAGCATTACAGATTTTATCATTATCAAATTTTAGTTTAGGCAACCCTCGAACTAAATCACCTTGAATTAGCCATTGCAAAACGCTCATACTAGCATGTCCTAGTCTCCTATGCCATAACCAACTATCATGCTCATCCTTAGCAACTAGGCATAAATTAGTCATATCAATAGAATCTAAATGCACCATGTAAATGTTTCCTATTCTATGACCAACAAGCATAATCCGATTAGATAAATGTCAATGACTTTACAACCATTAGTTTCAAACATGACATTGAATCCCTTATCACATAATTGACTAATACTCAAAAGATTATGCTTTAACCCATTCACATATAAAACTTTTTTAATTTGTATGGAAGAGGTCTTACCTATTGTACCTATACCTTCAATGTGACCTTTTGAATTATCACCAAAAGTCACTTCTCCTCCATTTTTGGCGTTAAGCTCTATAAACCGGCTTTTGTTCCCGGTCATGTGTCTTGAGCATCTACTATCAAGGTACCATGAGTTTGAATTTTTTTTCCCGTGCCTTGTAGCAATGCTCCTTTTCCTACAAACATAGATTAATTTCTAATTTTTTGGTACCCGAATTCTTTTGGTCCATATTCATTAGTTTCCAAAATCCTAGTCCCCTTAGGTATCCATTTGTGTAGGATATCCTTATCTTTAGTAGTAATGAGTCCTTTAGGAACCCATATACTTCTAACGATTTTTCTATTAGAGGTTCTTCGGGGACCTTTATGATTGTAGTTTTTAAAACTTTTTCTAACAAAGTTGGATTTTGAATTTTCTCCATTTTTCAAAACGTTTTGTTCCAACTTTATCAAAAGAAGCTTTAAGATCATCAATTTTCTTTTGATGATCATCATTGACCTCTGAAAGTAAATTTTGCAAATCCGAATTTTTCTTTTCAAACTCTTCTAGTTTGATTTGCAAATCTTTGATTTTACTTTCAAAATCATTGTTGGTCTTGCATATGAGCTTATTTTCATTTTTCAATTTTGAGACATCATTTTTATATTTTAAAAATAATTTCTCATAATCCGAAGCCAACCCATTATATTTCTCTAATAACTTATCATAAGATAAATCATCTAATTCAAATGAGTTAGATGTTACCTTAGAATCTTCCCCGAATGCCATCAAGCACAAGTTTGCTACTTCTTGTTCCTCTTCATCGGAACCTTCTTCATCGCTCCATATAGCCACATGAGCCTTGTGCTTATTCTTTGATTGACCCTTTCTCTTCAATTATGGGCAATCATATTTGACATGCCCCGGCTTTTTGCATTCATAGCAAATGATAGGATCCTTCTCTTTTGGTTCATTTTTTAGGCCTTCATTTCGTTTAAATTATCTTCCTCGGTAAGGTCTCATCATTTTTCTGAACCGTTTGACAAACAATGTCATTTCCTCGTCATCGTCATCTTCATCCGAATCACTATCTTCTTTTGTGGATTTGAGAGCAATTCCAATATTTTTGTTCTTCTCCTTCTCTTTTGGTGTCTCGTCAATCTTATCGAGGTCCACCTCATCTTCAAGCATCATTTCATGAGTGAGAAAGGAACCGATTAACTCTTCAAGAGTTAAGGACTTTAGGTTCTTAGCCTCGATAATTGCAGTCTTCTTGGATTGCCACGATTTTGGAAGTGAGTAAACTAACTTCCTCACAAGATTTTCGTTTGGAATGATTTCTCCATATGATTTGAGATCATTGACAATCGTTGAGAATCTATCCGTCATAGCTTTGATATCTTCATTTGGTTTCATCATGAAATTTTTATAGCTATGTGTTAGAAGTCTAATTTTAGATTCTTTTACCTCGTCGGTGCCTTCATGAGTGACTTGTAGTTTATCCCATATTTCTTTGGCGGTTGTACAAGATGAAACTCTTCCATTTTCATCTGGTCTAATAGTACAAAATATGATATGGATGGCTTTGGAGTTGAACTGGAATATTATTGTCTCTTCTTCACTCCATAATCTTGGATGAGTGAGAGGCTTGATATATCCGTCTTCTACAACATTTCATGTTCCCATGTCACTTGCTTGAATGAAATACATCATCCTATTCTTCCAATAGGCATAGTTAGCTTCATTGAAGAAATGAGGCTTGTTAACGGGCATCGAATCGAGACCGGAGTTGACATTTGAAATAGGGGCCATTGATGACTTGATAATCGATGTAACACTTCCTGAATCAACTCAAGAGGTTATTAAACCTTCACTCGATCGATGGAATTGGCCAAGAGGGGGTGAATTGGCAATTAAAATTTTGGTGGAAGCTTTTGCAGAAAATTGAAAAGATTTGCACAGCGATTTAGAGTGGTTCGACTTTCTCAACCAAAGTCTACGTCCACTACCTTAACTATCCACACTAAGGATTTTCCAACAAATTCACTAATTTGTTCTTTCTTTTGAGGCCAAAGAGATAACCTTACAACTCCCTCAAGAATATACCCTAATTCTTGAGAACACTCTTTCTCAAAGAGAATATTATAAATTTGCAAACTTACAAGGAAATCCTCACAAGGTAGATTGTTTGCACAATTCTTAGAACAAAAAAAAAGAACACTAAAAAATGAATACAATTGAGTACAAGTAGTGTTCTTGAAAGCAAAATGAATATTGAATGAAAAATAGGCTTGAAATGCTTAAACTTGAGGTTTGATGCTTTCTCTTTGATTCTATTTTGATTCTTGTTTCTTGTGTATTATTGTTATTAATCAATGGCTTCTAAGATTGTTTAAATATACCTTCAAATGATTCTGAACGTTGGGGATGATTAGTGGAGTCAATAGAGCCGTTTAAGTGTGAAAACAATTAATAAAATCAGTTGGGAGCGTTAGTGCATCGATGTATACCCAAGGTGCATCAAGTGTAAAATTCAAATATTTTGATCGTTGGACCCTTAGTGCATCGATGCATGAAATGCATTCGATATTTCAAAATAGCCAGAGTGCATCGATGCATGGCTGGTGCATCGATGCATCAAATGCATTCGATGTTTTCATAAAACTCTGAGTGCATCGATGCATAGTATGTGCATCGATGCATAGTATGTGCATCGATGCATAGTATGTGCATCGATGCATGAAATGCATTCGATGTTCAATTTATTCCATGGTGTATCGATGCATGGATTGGTGCATCGGTGCATCACTTTGAAAAATTGATTTTAGGCTTGATTTTGGTTCAAAATATTTTGTGAAAATTGTTTCAAAAATATATTAAGTATAAAACACAATTTTACACATTTAGTAAGGTTTGAAATTGATCTTGAAGACTTAGAGTAATAATTTGATATTCGAGTAATTAAATCGAATATACTTAGAAAATCATTTGTAAAATCTTAAAATTCATTTATACTTAATTTGTTATATCGAAACATCAAAATGTTTTTCAACACATGTGTTCTTATGTTTTTTGGTATGTTTTTCGATTCTTTGGCAGTTTTTTCATTTATCTTTTTATAAGGATTGATTTGATATCGTCATGACTGATCAAGATGGCGCTTATCTGATATCTTGTTGATCTTCCATGCTTTGGACCCTTAGATTGAATTTGAATACTCGATTTGCATTCGTAGATAGCTTTTCGCGTAGTTCGCGTCTGACTTGCGGTTTTTCGGTGGTCTTTTAATAGCTTGATTCCCTTTTGTGGTTCGTTTGTCATTGCAATCAAATCCGTTTGTATCTATATTTGTTCGAGTTTCTTGGTTAGATTTAATCTTTTCTTGTATGATCCTTATGTGAACTTAAGTTGCTAGTTTTATTTAAATGATTATAGGAAAATTTTCTAATTACGTGCTTAATTTACGAGTGTAATTGTAAATCTCTATTGTAATTTGGGATGCTTGCTATTTCGAATAAAATTAGTTATATATATAAAGTAGCAAGCGAATGTATAAGCCTTATATTTCATGTTTCAATAACATTTTAAGAAAATGTTAGATTGAATAATTAAATTTTGCATGATTTTAAAAAGTCACAAAAATATAATTTCAAATAAATTATATTTTCAAAAATAAATTATAATTTTTCATATATTAGAATAAAAAACATTTTTAAAAGAGGGTAAAGTACACAAATGATCCCTTAACTATATGATATTGTTTTATTAAGTCCTTTGACTATTAAAAGTTACAAAATCATCCTTCAACTTTAGAATGTTGATTCGTTAAGTCCATCGACTATTAAAAGTTACAAAATGATCACCCGATTATTTATTATGTTCCAAACTAGTCTTTTTCCATTAAAAATTGACGGTCGTTTAGGTTGGACGTTAATATGATAACTGAGATATGATAGTCATTTGAGATTCTAGGATCAAATTTTATCATATCATTGTCAACATGTTAACGTTTGGCTCAGAATACCATCCATTTTTTAAACGAAAAAGGACGAGTTTGGAACATAATGAATAGTCAGATGACAGTTTTGTAACTTCTAATAGTTGGAGACTCAACAAAGCAACATCCTATAGTCAGAGGACCACTTTGTAACTTTTAATAGTTTTGGGAGTTAAAATCATAGTATCCTATAGTTAGAGGACCATTTTGTAATGTTTAATAGTTGAGGGACTTAAAATAATAATACCCTATAGTCGGGGGGATATTGTGTACTTTACCCTTTAAAAAATCATAAAATATTTTCTTAAGGGCTAACTACATGATTGATCACTTATGTTTGTATTTTGTTCATCTTTTCTCATTGATTTCAAAAACAAATATATATAGTCACTTTTGTTTTTATTAATTAAGTCGCCATGAGTTAATTGTCATTAATAGTTAACAAATTATGTGACGTGATATTTTGGTATTGTCACACATTTAGTCCCAATTATTTACATGTTCTCACAATTTAGTTACACTTTTAATAAATTAAAATAATGTTAATCCTCCAATCGAATGATGTCACGCGTCACTAATTCAACAAGTTGTGTCTAATGTCACCATTCGATTGAAAGACTAACTTTATTTTAATTTATTTCAATTCAACATACTTAACTTAAATTCATAATATTTTTATATATTAAATTAAAATAAATTAAATTAAAGTTATTCCTCCAACCAAATGGTGACATGTGGCACAACACTGGTACCAGTGACACATGACACCATTCGATTGAAGGATTAAATTATTAGCAATGTAACTAAATTGAGAGAATATGTAAATAACAGAGACCAAATGTGTGATTATGCCAAAATATTTAACGACAATTAACTCGTGGTGACTACGTCTTAATTAAATAAAACAAAAGTGACCATATATTGTATTTTTTTGAAATCAATGAGGAAAAGTGAAAAAATACAAACATAAGTGATCAATCATATAATTAACTCTTTTTTAATTAGTACTTAAAAATATTAAAAAAATCATAATAAATTTTTAGTTATAATTAAGGCGTTAAATGAAATTTTTAACATTAGTGACATCATCCCTTTTAATGGCAAGTAAGGGAAGAGTGACCAAAATGTACTTTTGGATACTTTTAATGATCATTTTATAATATTTAAGTTTCTTGACCAAAATGTTAAGGAATTCATAGTTTACGGAGTATTGATGTGCTACCTATTATTATAATAAAAATAGTTTTGGTAAACTGTATCCTTAGTCACTGAACTTTAGACATCACCTTGTTTTGGTCATTAGGCCATAAAAATTTTAATTTTACCATTAAAATTTTTAAATTATTATTTTTATCAGTGGACCGATAAATTATTATCGAATGATGACATTAAAAAAGTGTTTTTCAAATACAATTTTTCTCTAAACATGAGTATGTCGTGTTCATGTATCTAAAATTACTTTTGACCCAAAAAATTCTTTGCTAAACAATAGCGAACGAGACTTAAAGCTGATAAAATCATCTAAAATATGGCATTCTAATCATCTAAAAATTTATAAATTATCTCTTACATTCTCAAATAGTACCTACAAATGATTTTATACAAATGAAATTAATATAAGATTATTCGAACTAAATGCATGTTAATGGTGCAGCTGATGACTTGGATTAGACCTTTTCTGTAATTAACGAGGAAAACAACAGACACCCAAATCAATGCACTGTGAAGTGTCAATCTGCTACAGAGTAGCAATCTTACTGAATTTCCATATTTTATCACATTCCGACAAGAAAGCTCTTCACATGTCTTTGTTTTTAGTGATTAGAAAATAAAAAAAATACATTTCCAGCTCCTTGCTTTACAGTTGGTCTGGTCCTAACACCTACCACTCACGGGCTCATAGCTATTTGGATACTGCTCCTATTTTCTCCACTGATCTTAAGCTATAGTGAACTAAAATGCTTTCTTCTTCCAACTGGTATAATATGAGTGCTCAAGTAGAGAAGCCCTAGTGGAAGCTTCTTCTCACTTCTCTCATGCTTGCTAGCTGCCATGGATCCAATCGTTCGTCTTCATCTTCTTCTTTTGGCATTCTCTTTCATGTATCGACTTTCTGCAATTGCTCAACCCCAAAATCCCATCTCTCGGATCACAGTAGTGGGCGTTGTTTTCTGTGATACGTGTTCGAGCAACACTGTCTCTAGACACAGCTACTTCTTGCCAGGTATAAGACTAGCACAATATCAAAAAGTTGTGTTCGAACGGATAAGATGATATTATTGTTCGTTTGTTTATTTTTAAAATATTTCTATTCGGTTTGTATTCGGTTGTTTATTTTTAAAATATTCTTGCAAAATTTAGTTAGGGTTAGAATCACCCTTTTTATATATTGAAAAAATGGTAAAATTATGCTACTAATCCTTAAAATCTTTAGACTTCACAGTTTGAATTTTAAAATTTATAATATGTTCATGTAGTCCCTATCTTTTCTAATAATAAACTAGATTTCAAACAAATTTATTTGTGAACATAAACGAACTGAATAAATCTCCATTCGTGTTTAATCATTTATTAATTGATCATAAATTTGCTTTATACGTATTTATTTAATTTAATAAACAAACTATGGTTTATTTCAAATACTCTGTTGGTTTACATCCCCGCGAAAAAAAAAAGATATACTTCACAGAGGAACGAACACAAACATGTGTTTGTAATATGTAGCTAGCCTTTGTTTTTTAACAGGTGTTGAAGTCAACATCGAATGCAAGTTTAAGGCAAAATCAGAAAGAACAACAGAGCAAATGAGTGTCTCAGTCAACAGAACTACAGATAAATATGGGGTGTACAAGCTAGAAATACCGCATGTTGATGGTGTTGACTGTGTGGAAGGTTTGGCCATTGAGTCATTATGCGAGGCGAGTTTAATAAGGAGCAAATCGGCAGAATGCAGTGTACCAGGTTTGAAGATTTCCACTAACCAGATATCTGTGAAATCAAGACAAGACAATCTCTGCATCTACAGCTTGAGTGCACTGAGTTACAGGCCATCCAAGAGAAATGCCACCTTGTGTAGAAATCACAAATAGGGGATTTGAATTTCACCCAGATTCGATAAGTTTCGACTCGGTCAAAATTTTATTTTAAAAATTTGAATTTTATCGATTTTTTTAAAGGGTGAGATAAGGTAAGATTTAATGTTTAGGGTGAAAAGAATATGACTTTCGTAATTATACCTTATAATCTCTATAATATTTCTTTTTATTTTTTTTCAATTAAGTCTTTGTTATACACTTATTGATTTTTGTTATGAACTCATTTGAGGTCGTGGGATCGAGAGGGCATTTCATAATTTGGAGGTCTCCTACGGAAGTTGCTCTCAACTTAGTGTTGGGGGCAACCTATTATCTTACCTCCCCTTACCCCATTACATATGGGAACAAGGGACAACCATTTATATGGTGTCTTGTAGTTTTGTTATGAACTCATTTGAAAAGGTAACTCATAATATATTTTTCACTCTAAAAAAATTTATACAACTATGTTACACAATCATTTTATTTTTTTATAACCACCATATTTGATATATTAATCGATTAATCCGAATCGAGTACTACAGAGGCAAAAGCGATCATCCCAACCCAGTTTACTCCGTATGTAATTGTCAAGATTTGAACATCTAACCTTGCATAAGGGATCTAATACCTCATCCCACTAGATCAACTGGTTGTCGGTACAAAATCATTGTATTTGTTTTCTGTATATACACATGAACGATTTTAAGGGTTTAGATCATTTTTAGAATATATTCAATATCAAGATTTGTTTCCTTAAATATCGTGGCATGCATTGAAAGTGTGTATACACCCAAATGGAATCAATATACAGATTAATGTCACACAATTGATGCTTAAAGTTGAACGGAGATAATTAATTTTCATATAATATATAATAGAGGTTGGATCCGTTGACATAATATAATTATTTTAGAATAAATTTTTAAATTTTATATTTTCTTAAAATAATCGAATGAATAAAAATGAATAGTTGTAATCGACCGTAAGTGTTACCTAACCATATTAAATATATATATATAACTAAAAATTTTATATTATAAGTGGATCTTTCCTCGTGGGTGTATATATATATATATATATATATATATATATATATATATATATATATATATATATTTGATTTTATATATATTTCAAATATGAGTTAAATATAATTAATATTTAAAAACACATTTAATGCGAAAAATTGTTAAGAATTATTTTAAAAATAAATATACACGTGGCAAGTAATTATGTCTGTCCCCTGTCCTACCTTGGAGCAAATGTGTTTTCCATTATCTCCTCGCATGTTTTTTTCCCCTAAAGAAAGCTAGGGATGTCCTCTATCGTAGCCAAACTCGGGTTTGAGGTTTATATGTTCTCAAAAGTCCGCAGATGTATCGTCGACGACAATAGAACGTATTCGCATTCACGTGATGCGATTAAGACGCCCGTATATTTTATTCTACACTTATAAATCCATCATCTTTCTGTTGCGTCTCCCATTTTTTGAAAAACTTAAAGAGACATGGCAGACACGCCGGAGAAGAAGAAGAGAAGCATGGAAGAGAGGTTGATACCCAAATTAGAGAACGAGGAGAGGAGTTGTGGGTGGTTGACATGGACTGCTTTCTTCGAAGAAACAAAGAGAGTGGGCTACCTTATGGGCCTATGGTGGCTGTGAACATATCGGAGTACCTATTGCAAGTTATATCGACGATGATGGTGGGTCATCTCGGCGAGCTTGCTCTCGCTAGCTCTTCCATTGCCATCTCTCTCTTCTCCGTCTCCGGCTTCTGTGTTCTTGTAAGTCGATTTTCATTTTGCTTCTACTTGCTTAATCAAGTTGGAACACTGATATTTATAGGATAAACTACATCACATATAAGTAAACTTTAGACAATGTATTATTTTATATTATTAAACTTTTAATTTACCGAATTATAAAACTGAATTTTAGTATTAACTTTATTATTCAATTGAGTTGTCAAAATTTAAACAGTGTGATGACGTAGATAAAACAACCTCGTGTTGACTACGACTATTGATGCCTAAAATGGTGTTGCTTTAAGCACTAAATTTTAGAGGTGTGTCAATTGTCACTAAACTTGCACTTTTATTTTTGGCATTATACTTTTCTCCCACCGTACAACCAAATTATCGCCCTTCATTGGTCGTCTTTGACGACAAGACTCGTACTAAAAACTTCATATTCGTTCTCCTTTCTTCTCTTAATATTGGTTTTTCACGAAATTCATTCAAAATCGATACCAAAAGCAGTAAAATGCGATTGTTTTGGATTCTCGTCAAACTTTTAACTGGCACTATGGTCGGAGAAGTCCAGTGCTAAAAATGGATCCATTTAAAAGTTTAGTGACAAAATCGATATATCTCTAAAATTCAGTTCCTAAAACAACATCATTTTGTCCATGTCATCACAACGATGAAAAGATATTTCCACGTCATCGTGCCATTAATATTTAACAGCCTAGTAGCATAATTGAAGTTAAAACTAGAGTTAGCGCTATAATTAGAGAAATTAAAAGTTTGGTGATATAAACGATATATGGCCTAAAGTTCAATAGAACATGATATAATTTACCCATATTAATAGCATATCTAACGTATGGAAATTACAAATTTTGTTATTTGTATGTGGTTACCAGCTAGGAATGGCTTTTGCATTGGAGACGCTGAGCAGACAGGCTTATGGAGCTCAACAGTACGAAAAAGTGGGAATCCATACCTACAGTACACTGCTATTGACAGTAATATGCATCTCTCTGTCGCTCCTATGGCTATACATGGGAAGGATATTTGTTTTCGTCGGTCAAGATCCCTTAATTTCACACGAAGCCGGTAAATTCATCCGGTGGCTTATCCCGGCACTATTTGCCTATGCTACTTTTCAACCACTTGTTAACTACTTTCAAACCCAAAGTTTGATCAGTCCCTTGCTCATATGCTATTGCATCAGTCTTTTGGCACATTTACCTCTATGTTGGGCTCTAGTATTCAAGGTTGGATTGGAAAATATAGGAGCATTAGCCATTAGTATCTCAAACTGGTTAAATACAATTTTCCTTGTTCTTTTTATGCGCTACTCTCCTACCTGCTCAAAAACTCGTTTCCCCGTGACAATGGAATTATTCGAAGAAGTTACCGAGTTTGTTCGATTTGCTATCCCTTCTACTATCATGGTTTGGTATGTTATCTCCTCTTTCCATCACCTGAATATGTTTGTACAACTTGTTCAAGTCTTGAAGATCCGTATTTTCGTGTTTATTCGAACAATTGCAGCCTTGAATGGTGGTCATTTGAGCTACTTATCCTGCTGTCTGGTCTTTTACCTCATCCCGAGCTGGAAACATCCGTCTTATCTGTGTGGTTTGTTCACTTGTAGTTGTATGATTTTTCAATTGAATCATAGTGTAATTATTCTACTACTGAGCTTTTCAACTTTCCCAAGCAGTCTCAACACCATCACAACACTTTATTCCATACCATATGGACTTGCTGCGGGAGCATGGTATGCCCCTGATATGCATCCACATCTTATTTTTCCATAAGTTAATTTAACCAAGAGTCATTTCCAATTCGTGTAAATAGTACTCGAGTTTGAATGAACTCGGGGCAGGGAACCCCTGAGTGGTGCGGGTGGCATTGTTTGTCACTATAGCTCTCGCGGTTTTAGAGACCGTTGTAGTATCTGGAACCCTGTTCACGACCCGGCGCGTTTTCAGTTACGTCTATAGCAATGAGAAAGAAGTGGTGGATTATGTGACGATCATGGCTCCCTATGTTTGTGTGTCTGTTATTCTTGACAGCATACAGGCGGTTCTTTCAGGTTAAAGTCGTTAACATTTTGGTGAACAACTATGCATGTTATAGATGCAGTCTTTCCACAAATGGTGCTTGCTTGGATCAGGTATTGCAAGAGGATGCGGATGGCAACATATAGGAGCTTATGTCAACTTGACAGCATTTTATCTTGTCGGAATCCCAGTGGCTGCTACCCTTGCCTTTTGGATGCAGTAGAGACGGCTTGGCCTGTGGTTCGGTTAACAGTCCGGCGCTTTAACACAAAATATTCTGCTCGCCATTGTTACAAGTTGCATAAATTGGGAAAAACAGGTTCATCTTACATTCTTAAAATCTTCTATGATACTGCAAATTATCTTGATTATTTATGTTCATGACAAGGGTTAGACAGGAGAAACAACATTTAGTGGACTAGTCTTAAGAATTTCAACTACTATAGTTATTGTCTGAGTAGGAAAGTGATGATCTTAGACGGTTCATTTTTTCTGAATTAATTGAGCAAAGAGTCGTAGTCGGTAGTCTAAAGGATCTTCAACCTCACGCCTACTGTTCGGACCACCGATAGCGGTTCTCCTAGAGAGAGTCAACCGTCTAAGACCGTCACCTCCATACTCGGTCCACCAACCTATCTTAAGAATTTCAGCGTCGAGTCCTGTTCATGGCTTATATTTTATTTTATGGATTGTGCCAAAACTGCAGTCCATTGAAGCAAGGGAAAGGCTATTCCATGGAAGCTCAACACCAGAGTATGGAGTCATGTAAGAAAACAGAATTGATGGGATATATAAGTTTGGAACATAGAAACTTTATTACTATTACTTAGGCTATCACAAGGAGCCCATCAATGGAGTACGGAAGTAAGTAAGAAAGCAGAATTAATGATATATATAATTTAGGAAGTAGGAACAGAGAAATTTTATTACCATAAGATACTTATTATTTACCTCTGTAATAGAAAATACTGATTAAATAAAATTGGTTTTTCATCGTCGTCATGCTCTCCTCAAGTGCTTGACTTTTTTAAATATGATGAATTAATTGTAAATTTACAAATAAGAAAATAATTTAGGATGTAATTGTCTCTTTATAACCATAACTGGTTTTTATTAATAATCGAATGAATCAGAATTACAACAGATAAAAATATAGAAAAAATTAATACTCATACAAAATAAAATATTAAGCCTAAATATAGGAAGAAAACAAAATCTTTCATTGAGAATAAAGATCAACATCAAAAGAATTAAGTGGTTTTCATAAAAACTCCTTATCACTGTTGAATGAGACGTTTCACGAAGTGTTAAGGAGTGGTGAGCGAACTAAACAATCTAACATGTTGCTTCGCTATATAATTCTGATTATATAGATAAACAATATTTTACCAAAGAGGGATATAACTATACGTGATCACTGACAAACCAATCAGAAAATAAATGTCGTTATGATTTTTGTGCGAGCACCAAAACGACAACAAATGTGTATGAAAAACGTACCAAAAACCACAATGATCATGACACAATAACAGAGAAAATGCGTGCCACAAGAGCTGAGAAAAACATGTCACAGGTAAAGAGATTCTTATTCAAAATTAAAAAGACTTAAGAAAAAAAAGAAAACAAAAGACATAGTATAAAAAATAAGAAAATTAATATTCATCGACGGTCGACAATCAACATTAAAATTAATGTCAATGTCGATTAAACAAAAATCAAAGGAAAAAAGAAGAAGAATAAGACACAAAAATATTGAAAGAAAATTATGTTGAAAAAGAGACATAGAGAGCGCTATTGGGGCTTAATATTTAACCACACAATGACATAATTTTTATAATCAGTTGATTAAATAATCTGATTAAAACTTTTTAGAGTATTATGATTAAATTATAAAATTACTAACAATAGAATGGCATATAGTGTAATTTAAAATTTGCTCTAAAAATAATTAGAAAACCTACATCCTAGGTCACTCAATTATTAGTTTGATTATAAACAAGTCATATATTTCAAAAACTTACAATGTAATCAGCCAATTAAAATATGGTTACGAACAGATAACACTCGTACGCCAAAAATTATTAAAAAATATTATAAATATTTACGTATCTAAGTCCAACATCTAACATAAAATAGAATAGGCAAAATAATAAATGGAAAAAGGCACCTACGCCCCTAATGGCAATTTGTCTAAACCCAAAACCCACTTCCCCTTTCAGTCTTCTCCTCCTCCGCTGTATCAAAAACACCACCTCTTCCTCTACTTCTATTGATATTAACCTCTTATCCAACTGAAACACGCACGGAGAGAGAGACGGTTGGTAGTCTTGTGTCACAACAATCAACCTATGTATCCTCGATGACCCTTTGCATCAAAAGAGCTTCAAAATCTTTGGCCACCGTTGCCACTCTCTCTCTCACTTGCAAGGTACGTTTCCTCTTCCCTTTCTCCTTCTCTCTTCTCCACATTTTCCCTTCCCCAACCCCCGCCACCGAAACCCATTACAAAGACCTCATCTTTAACACCATTGATGAAAAGCCCTGGGCTGTTTGTAACGCCAACTGGGTTTCCAATCAGTTCCATGCTATTATTTTCGACCCGCATTTGTTTATCAAAGTTTTTAACTTGATGAGAGAAAGAGCCGGAATTGCTTTGAGGTTTTTTAGGTGGGTTGAGATGCAACCTGGTGTTAAAAGGTCTGAGCTTGTGTTTTCCGTTATGCTTGATGAAGATATTAATTTTTTATCCATATTATTATTATTATTATTATTATTATTATTATTATTATTATTATTATTATTATTATTATTATTAATTTATATTAAATATATTAAATACATAATAATATTTACAGGCCCAATTACAACTGAACCGGTCCAGTTACAAACCAACCAGAACCGGTCCAAAACTAACTAGAAACCCTAAATGTTTAGGTTTCCAGTTAGGGTTTCCTAACCCTAATTAATCAGCCGCCTCAGCTCACAGCCGTTGGATCTGGCAAGATCCAACGGTCCAGATGGTTCCAGAGAGAAACCCTAGGGTTTGATACCCTAGGGCCACGCGGCGCCGCTCCAGCTTCCACGCGGCTGCCGACAGCCCTCGCCGCCTCCGCCGCTGCCACGTCCCAACCGAAGACTCCAGAAGATCATATACCAGCCGTCCATGCAAGGCTACGGGGTGAGTCACCACTGGTAGTCCGGTGACTCACCGAGGCCCCCTCTTCGGACCGGTCTGAGACGAACACCGGTGGTGGCTATAAAAGCCACCACCCCATCTGCGAAGAAAAAAAAAAGAAAAAAAAAGAAAAAAAAAGAAGACAGAGATATACAACGAGACAGAGAGACAAAAAAAAAAAAGACGAGAAAGAGACATAGAAAAAAAAACAGAGAAAATCCAAACTATTACCAACGATCTCAGCAGCAAGAAAACCAGAAAAAAAAATAAAAAAAGGAAGAGGAGACTTACCGAGGAAGCCTCGACCACCGGATCTCGTCAGAACCAACAAAAACCGAAGGTATATTTGTAGATTTGCTCCGATTGGGAGCTTCTTAAGGAAAAAGAACACCGGAAACGTCCTTAAGACGTCCCGATCTATTTAATGGTGTCAAAATACAATTTTCCGGTGGCCGGCGGTGATAATCACGGCGGCACACGGTGGCCGACCGGTGACCGGCTTCCCTCCGGTGAGGGAAGTTAGAGAGAGGCGAGAGAGTTTTTAAACTCTCTCGGTTTAGAGAGAGAGAAGGAAATGAGGAATGAAATGGTTGGCCCTTCGGGCCAGCCGATTTGGACTCTTATAGTCCTTCCCGAACGACGTCGTTTCGGGAAGGACTATGCGCGTAATTATGAAATAGTTAAACCCCGTCCGCAGTCCTTCGTATTTGTAAATTTTACATTTTAGTCACTAAATTGAATTTATAATATTTTTAATTTAGTCTTCGAATTTTAATTTTATTTATTTTAGTCCTTCATATTAAAATAATATATTTAGGATAAATTACATATTTAATCCATTAATTTTAATAAATAATATTTTAATCCTTAGTTTATATTTTTAATTTATTTGATTCTAATATCCAAATTTTAGATAATTTTATTTTAGTCACCAAATAAAGAAATAACATATTTAATCCCTATAATTTAGATTAATTATGAATTAGATTTTTAATTTTATTTTTTTAGTTATTTTATATGTTTTCATTTATTTTATTGTTTTTAAATATATTGTTTTAGTAATATTTGTATTTTTATTATATTATTAAATATTAAATATTTTTATAAATATATAATAAATAGTATTTTTTTAAATATTTATTTTTAATATCGAAGAAAAGGACAGTCTTAATACAACTGGATGTCCTATTCTGATATTTTAAAATTAAAAAGTAAACAATATTATTAAAATTAATATTTATCAATATCAAAGAAAAGAGCTGTCTTAAGGCACCTAGAAATTCTTTTCAGATATTTTTAAATAAATAAATATTTTTTTATATAATTTTGAAATAATAGGATTATAAATTAAATATATTTTTGAATTTTTAAATTTTAATAATAGAGACAATTTATAATTAAAAAGTACCAATTTTGGGCGTTGTAGGGGTGCTAATCCTTCCCTAAACGTAACCGACCACGAATCCCTTTTTATTATTAAAAAGAACGAATTTTTGGTTATAAACGCAGATCAGTTCATTTTTTAATTGACGTTTTCTTAAAACTCTTTTAAAAAAATATTTTTTAGGTATTCGACCTACCTGACCCAAAAGGCCGATGGCGACTCCCAAATTATTTTCAAAATTATTTATTAACATCAATTTCCCCGCCAAATTTAATAGGTCGTGCCCGGACGAAAACCGGTTACGACAGCTTGGCGACTCCGCTGGGGACCCAGGTCAAACTTTTAAAAATTTAATTATAAATTGTCTCTATTAGTTAAAAATTTATATATTTAATTTTTAATTCTTTTTTTTTCAAATTTTTTTATTATTTTTATAATATTTATATGTTTTATTTGCAAGTATTTTATTTCAGTATTTATTTTTCTGTCAAAGGTTTGAACATTTCTCCTCACACACCACACTTGCATTGCATTACATAAAGCTCTATAATTGAGTTGTCTCTTTTAAGTGGGAGTGAAAGCGACGTCTTCGTGAGAATTTATTCTCCGTGTCAGACCTAGCAAGTAACTTTCGGGGTTCATATGCTCTATGTTTTCGTGAGAATTTATTCTCCGTGTCAGGCATAGAGAAATGTATCCCCTCGAATTGAACTCGATCCACTTTAGTCTGTAATGGACTAGGATTGAGGGTTAGCAGCCTAAGGAGGCACTAACATGGACAATTCGAGTACCTTTACTCCTAGATCTGAAACCTTGCATATAAAAAACCTTAGAAACTCTTCCAATCTGAAGTCATGCCAAAATTTTGTCCAAAATAGGTGTACACACAGGAGAAATGAATTCTGTCTTTTCTGTTAATTTATTTATTGTTTAAATTACATGTTTATTTAAATTATTTAAATTCAGAAAAGCATGTTTAAATAAAGAATATTTATGTAAATGTTATTATTAAATTTCTTTATTATGTAAACTAATATTTTCTTTTTGTGTGTTCTTTATTTTTCTGTTTGCATTGCATCATAAAGGATAAAAGACATTGATCCTTGTGTTAATTGTCTCATTGGAAAGCCTTCATCTATGGATAAAAAGTGTTCATGTCAAATAATTCTAAACTCAGAAGTAAGACAGTGGGCTGAGGATTTACAAAGACAAGAAGGAGACAGTCTGCAGGATGATTATGTATCTGACTTGGCCAGTTATGCTTCAGTTTCACTAAAAAGAAATGATATGCAAGATTTGCGAAGCATTTGGGAAAGTTAGGATTCAAACAAAAAATTGCAATTTTATCAGACTTACGGAGACATCCCATATTTGCTCTATGTTGAAGTTGATGATGAATTACTCAGAGCCCTAGTTCAATTCTGGAATCCAGGGTACAATTGCTTCACTTTCAATAAGGAGGACTTGGTCCCTACTATTGAAGAATATACAACTTTGTTACATCTTGAAGGTGCTTTGGAGAATCGAATATATTCAAAGTCAATTAAAACTCAACCCTTTCGAGTTAAATTGGCAAAGATTGCCGGGGTACGAGAAGAATGGGTAGCATCCCGTACAAAACAAAAAGGCGAAAGCGAAGGCATAGCTTGGACCAACATCAGAGAACTTATTCAAAGCCATCCAGATATTAAAGTACGATTCGATCTATTTGCTCTGGGTATATATGGTATGGTCATCTTCCCAAAAGTGTTGGGATATGTTGAAGCTGCAGTGGTAGACTTGTTTGAACAGCTACCGAAGAAGATTAATCTTGTTTCTGCCATCCTAGCAGAGACCTTCAGATCGTTAAATGCTTGCAGAAGGCTAGGAGGTGGACGATTCTCAGGGTGTACCCAGTTGTTATATGTTTGGATCTGTAGTCATTTCTGGAGGACGGAAAAGGTTTCATACCGACGCTTCAATACGGATTACTCACCATTAAAAGAATTTCTAGAGCAGGAATGGCCGAAAGAAATTAAGAAAGATATGTGGATTAATGCCTTTCGAAATCTGCAAAGCAATGACGTTGTTTGGCGCGCCCCATGGCAAATCCAAAGAGAATTCTTTTACAGATGTGGTGATTACAACTGGATAATGCTGCTCGGATTATGGGGAGGAATTGGATATGCTCCACTTCTGGTTATAAGACAGTATGAAGGTCGTCAATTTGTACCTGTCACTGTTGGACTACAGTCATCTGAGTTTGCATTCCACAGCAAAAATTATAAAAGAAATATCATGGAAGCCGTTACAGCTTGGAAAACAACTTTTTGTATCCGAGCTAAAGCAGCAAAAGAAATGCTAACTCCTGATTACGAAGATTGGAGATCTGTTAGAAAAAACGAAAATATTCCTCTACCAGATCAAAATGAGGATATTTCTATGGAAGATCGCATTAAGGTGGTTCCATCAGAGATTGAAATCTTGAGAGCTGAGTTTGAAGCAGAAAGAGAAGGTTGGTCGAAAGAATTAGAGCAAATGAGACAAGATAAAGCTATGTTGGGGGTAGACATTGACTTTCATTCATCACAATGTGCAATGTTAAGAAGAGATAAAGAAAAAGGTGAGGATGAGTACAGAGCCTTACAAAAAAATTACCAGGAGTTATACAAATCCCGAAAAGCATCAGGACCCAGCCAATCGACGGTACAGATGACCAGAGAATTGAACATTGAGAAAAGACGAGTTGAAGATCTGAAAGGAAGGAATAGCCGTCTACTCAAAAGCCTGGAAAAAGGAAAGCAAAAAATGGAAGATTTCGAGGTTGACAGAAGAGAGCGAATTATAAAACACAAGGCTGAACACCGCGAGATCATGAATGAAATGCAAAGAGAAAGAGATCGAGCCAAAGATTTAGAAGAGATGAAGAATGACATCTTTGTCAAATTTGAAGGTGAGAAAAATGGCATGTTCAAGGGATTTGAATCTGAAATGAACCAGTTGATTGCTGAACTTGAAGTTAGAGGCCAAAAGATGGAAGAATCCAATGTTGAAAAAGAAAAATGGGAGCTAGAAAGAAAAAATTTCAACACCAGACTTGAGGTAGAGCAGGAGGTGGCTAGCAATTGGATGCAAAGATGCAGAAACAAAGATGTTCAAATCCAGAAGCTTAATCAAAGAACACAAGAAGCACGAACAAAACTTGAAGAGGATCTGGATCAGTCTAGAAACAAAAACTCAGAGTTTAATGCTTACATTTTGCAACTGGAAGAATCATTATTTCAAGAAAAGGTTCGTCTAGGACCTAATGATCTCAAGGAAAGTAATGAGGAAAATGCTTCACTGCGAAGACGCATTAGAGATCTTGAAAAAATTCTGCACAATTGTCAAGTCAGAATCACTGAGTTAGAGCAAACTCTTGAAGGAACGAATGAGCAATGGCAAAAGTCAACTGAGTTCTATGTCGAAAGAAGTGAAGAAAGAAGTAATATGGTGTTCGAGGCCATGGTACAAATGAGCGAGGTTGCCAGATATGTTGGAGAACTAGCTGTTGAAGCCGAAATAATTGAGCATCAAGTTGATCCAGTTTCTAAGTGCGGAAAGAAGGTGTCATGGTTAATGAAAGAAATTATAGAGCTTAATAGGAAAGCTATGCCTTATCTGTAGTTATGAAATATTATAAAGAAACTTTTGTATGCCAATGAAAGTTGTTCTATGACAGTTAACTTTTTGGGATCAATGTTTTTACATACATGCATTTTGCATACATTCATCATTCATTTCATAATTTTCGCTATGAATTATTTTATTTATTAAGTTAAAATTCATTAATTAAAATTTGAAAAAATAATATTAAAAGATTTTTCAATCGCAGTTACTCTGGCCAAAAGAGAAATACTACATCACTACGGTACTAGACAAGCTACTAAGAGAATTATGGATGATAAAATACAGCGTATTGAGGAACAGCATCATAAAGAACAAGAAGAAATGAGAATGAAGTTGGAAAAAATTGAAGCCAGTATTGCAAATTCACAAGACAGTATGATGAAGAAAATAGAGGATATGTTTAAAAGGCAGGCTATCAGTGGAAAAATGCATGAAAATCCTGTATCTTTCGACCAAGAACCCATATATCCTCTAGGTTTTTCACCAGAACCAATTTATCATTCTGGTACTACACCTATCCAAATCAATGCTCGTACATCTGCATTACAAGAAGCCAAACCACATGAAGAGCAACAAGTGGATCCTGCCTCTTCAAGCAAAATTCCGATTATATCAGATATGAAAATAGGAGATATGAATACTGAGCATTTGATCCCAGATTTGAATGAGCTAAATGAGAAACAAAAAGTAAATGAAGAACTGACCAGACAGATCAAGAGCTTAGAAGAGCGAATGAAATCCGTGGAAATAACTGAATCATTCTATGGGTTTGATGCTAGTGAGTTGAGCTTGGTTCCAGACTTAATCCTTCCCATCAAGTTCAAAGCTCCCGAATTTGATAAATATAACGGTACTACATGCCCTTCATCACACATCACTATGTTTTGTCGAAGAATGGCAGGATATGTGAAGGACGAAAAATTGTTAATTCATTGCTTCCAGGATAGTTTGATAGGACCGGCTTTAAAATGGTATACTCAATTGACCAAAGCCAACATTAGATCTTGGAAAGATTTGGCTAAAGCATTTTTAGAGCAGTACCGCCATGTGACAGACATGGTCCCTGATAGATGGACTCTTCAAAACTTGGAGAAAAAGAATAATGAAACATTCAGACAGTATGCTCAGAGATGGCGTGACACTGCGGCCCAAGTTCAACCACCTTTGTCAGAAAAAGAGGCCACAGTTATGTTTGTCCATACATTGAAGGCTCCTTATTTAAACCATCTAATGGGGAATGCAACCAGAAATTTTGCAGATTTGGTCATTTTTGGAGAATTAATTGAAAATGTCTTGAAAAGTGGCAAGATTGAATCAAATGATGGGTCTAGTTCCAAAAGACCTACGTACCGGAAAAAGGAGAATGAAGTCAACAATACAAATTCTTACAGCAAGGATTCATCGAAAAGTGTTACAATAACCCAGCCAAGGGTTAAGAAAGAGGAAACAAACACTAATCGAGCAGAGTCCAGAGGATCTCGAAAGGAAAATGAAAGGTTGTCTTTTACACCTTTACCAGTACCATATGCAGAGATCTATGATTCGCTGTTAAAAGCAGATGTTATAAGGCCCTATCCTTTGGTTCCTATGCAACCACCATTCCCTCCTTGGTATGATACAAAGGCACACTGTGTTTACCATGAAGGAATTACAGGACATTCTATTGAAAACTGTCTAGCATTCAAAAGGGTGGTTCAAAATTTGATCAACACTGGGAAGTTGGAATTCAATACACCATCCGCATCAAGTCATCCATTGCCAAATCATGGAGATAAAAACGTAAATGCAATTCAGGAAGAGAACAGAAAGAAAGCAAAGATTGACATTTCTGAAATTAAATCTCCATTTGTTTGGATATTCCAACAGCTTTCTTTAGCCGGTATAATTCCACAACAATTCAGGCTAAAGCAGAATGAAGGCAAGAATTATTGTGAATATCATCAGGAGCAAGGGCATAAAATTCAATTATGTTCTGAGTTTAGGAATTTGGTGCAAAAATTGATGAACAACAGGGAAATAGAATTCTTTGAAGAAGAGCCAGGAAGAAAAGAAAATGAGGTTTGCTCATCAGAGGATTCTAAGCCGAGTCAAAGAATAAATGATCCTGTGATCATTAATGTGAAATCATCTACGATGATTCCTGCACCAATAAAGCCGAAGGTAGTTATCACTACTCCTCTACCATTTCCATACAAAGATACCCGCAGGGTACCTTGGAATTATACTACCAATGTTTCAATGGTAAGAGGATTTGTTTCTCTAGAAAAAACAGAAGAGAAAAAACAGAGTTTGAGTACAACATCGACATCTGAAGCAGTGAGCGAGGTCGGTTTCTTTACAAGAAGTGGGAGATGTTACTCTCCCGAAACATCCAATGCTTCAGAACAAGTGAAAGCAAAAGGAAAAGCCATGGCAATACCTCAGAAGGTATTTGAAGATGAATCCCTTCCAGCATTCAATGAGCCTGTGACAGAAAAACAAGCTCAAGAATTTTTGAAATTCTTGAAACATAGTGAGTATAGTGTGGTTGAACAACTACACAAACAACAAGCGAGAATTTCTATTCTTGATCTATTGATGAATTCAGAAGCGCATAGGAATGCTTTGATGAAAATTCTCAATCAAACATTTATCCCCGAAGATATATCCCTCAATAAACTTGACAGAATTGTGGGACATATAGCCGCTGACAATTACATAACGTTCACAGATGATGAAATACCGGAAGGCGGAATGGGGTCAGTAAAAGCTTTGAACATCACGACACATTGTCATGGTCATGTGTTGCCAGGAGTATTGATTGACAATGGGTCTGCTCTCAATTTGATGCCTCTAGTCACACTTCAAAGAATGCCTCTGGATCAATCACACATGAAGAGTTATCAGAATGTGGTACGAGCATTTGATGGTACTCAAAAAGAAGTGTTTGGGAAAATGGAAATACCTTTGTTAATCGGCCCAGTCGTGTATAATATTGACTTTGTGGTGATGGACATCCACCCCACATATAATTGTCTATTAGGGAGGCCATGGATTCATTCAGCAGGAGCCGTTCCTTCTTCATTACATCAAAAATTGAAATTTGTTGTTGATGGACAACTAATATGCGTTAGTGCTGAAGAAGAAATCATTGCGTCTGTAACAAGCGATGTTCCATATATCGACACCAATGATGAGGCTCTTGAATGCTCTTTTCGAGCTCTTGAATTTGTAAATGCAACCTTTATTGCAGAAGGAAGCAAAATTCCATATCCCAGATTGTCTGATTGCACCAAGATGACGGTACAACAAACTTTAGGCATCGGAGCTAAAGCTGGGAGAGGTCTAGGAAAGAATCTTCAAGGGATTTCAGTTCCTATCAGTATAAAAATGAAAAAAGACCGTTTTGGACTGGGATTTAAGCCTAATCTTCAGCAAAAGAACAAAGAGATGAAAAGAAGATGTGAAGACAGAAAGGCAAAATTGAAAGGGGGAGAAATCCTTTGGAAACACATGTCTTTCCCACAGTTGAAGACAACATTCAGATCAGGGGGAACAATTAATGTGGAACAGCAGCTTGTTGAAGCCTTTAAAGAAGAAAAGTTGACGAAAGATCAAGACATAGTTGAAGAAGCTATGAATGGATTATTTATCAACATGATCATGAATGACAACAAGACTGGCAAGTACTTGGATAGGATTCGACCATGTCTTCCTGGAGAAACACTCACCAATTGGACCACTGAAGATCTTCCTATAGTTTTTAATATTAATGCAGAGTAATATTCAGAACTAATCTTTATGTTTAGCTCAAAAATATGAAAACTTTTTGTTATCTTGTAAAAGAAATTATGTTAAAAATAAGAAATTTTCTTTAAAATTTTCAGATGGCAATCATTCTTTACATTTTCTTACATTTTTACATTTATTTATTTTCATAAATTTACTATATTCTTTCGGAAATGTTCCGACTTAAATTTGCAGGTGTCACCGTGTTAATAGCATGTTTATTCCTAGATTTAATCCAGTGATAAATTTAGAGCAGCCTATATGTCTGGAAGAAATCAATGGTTGTGAAGATGAACTGGAATGTGATGTTCCTACTGAACTATTAAGATTGGTAAAAAAAGAGGACAAACAAATTCTACCACACAAGGAAGAGGTTGAGACTGTGAATTTGGGAACAGATGAAGAAATAAAAGAGGTGAAAATTGGTACCACTCTGACAATCCAGATAAAACAAGAATTGATAAATCTCCTTTAAGAGTTCAAAGATATCTTTGCATGGTCTTATCAAGATATGCCCGGTTTGAGCACAGATATAGTGATACACAAGCTTCCAATCAATCCAGAATATAAACCAATCCAACAAAAGCTCAGAAGAATGAGGCCAGAAATGTTGTTGCAAATCAAAGAAGAAGTGATGAAACAAATCAATGCAGGTTTCCTACAGGCATCTAAATACCCAGAATGGGTAGCCAATATTGTTCCCGTACCTAAGAAAAATGGAAAAGTTCGAATGTGCGTGGATTACAGAGATCTCAACAAAGCTAGTCCGAAAGATAGTTTTCCCTTACCCCACATAGACACATTGGTGGACAATACTGCAGGGCATGCATGGTTTTCATTTATGGATGGCTTTTCAGGATATAATCAGATAAAAATGAATCCTGAAGACATGGAGAAAACAACATTTATAACCATGTGGGGCACATTCTGTTATAAAGTGATGCCATTTGGATTGAAAAATGCAGGAGCAACATATCAAAGAGCCATGGTAACTTTGTTTCATGACATGATGCACAAAGAGATTGAAGTATATGTAGATGACATGATTGCCAAATCCCGAACTGAAGAAGAACATATTCAAAATTTGAGGAAGCTTTTCCAGAGATTGAGGAAGTATCAATTAAAGCTCAACCCTGCTAAATGCACTTTTGGGGTAACTTCTGGGAAACTTTTGGGATTTGTGGTCAGTAAAAAAGGAATCGAGATTGATCCAGATAAAGTCAAAGCAATTCAAGATCTTCCACCACCCAATACAAAAAAAGAAGTTCGAGGCTTTTTGGGAAGATTAAATTATATATCTCGGTTCATTTCTCAATTAACTGACAAATGTGATCCAGTGTTCAAATTACTTCGAAAGAACAATCCTGAAGTCTGGAATGAAGAATGTCAAGAAACTTTGGATATTATTAAGAAATACTTATCCAATGCCCCAATTTTAGTATCACCAATGCCTGATAGACCATTAATTCTCTACTTGACGGTCTTCGAAAATTCGATGGGATGTGTACTAGGACAGCATGATGAATCAGGAAGGAAAGAAAAAGCTATTTATTATCTGAGCAAGAAATTTACTGATTGTGAAGTTCGATATCCACCAATACAAAAATTATGTTGTGCTTTGGTGTGGACTACTCGAAGACTCAGACAATATATGTTATACCATACTACTTGGTTGATATCAAAACTTGATCCTTTGAAATTCTTAATGGAATCACCAGCTTTGACAGGCAGAATGGCTAGATGGCAGATGTTATTATCTGAGTTTGATATTGTATATGTCAACCAAAAAGCAATAAAAGGAAGTGTCATAGATGATTTTTTGGCCAGTCGTGTCTCAAATGATTATCAGCCTTTGAATTTTAATTTTCCCGATGAAGATCTGTTATGCATATCCATGAATGAAGAAGTCAAAACAAATGATGCATTTGCAACTTGGAAGCTTTATTTTGACGGAGCATCTAATGCTTTGGGACGAGGAATCGGGGCAGTGTTAATTTCTCCAGAAAATATTTATTATCCCTTTACAAGCAGACTGGAGTTCTTTTGCACCAATAACATGGCGGAATACGAAGCTTGTGTCATGGGATTGAAAGCAGCTATAGAAAGAAAAATCAAATGTCTCAAGATATATGGAGATTCATCTTTGGTGGTGTATCAATTGCGAGGAGAATGGGAAACAAAAGATCCCAAATTGTTGGAATACCGAAATTTTACCCTCGAATTAGTGAAAGAATTTGAGAAAGTTACATTCAATTATCTCCCTCGGGAAGAAAATCAAATGGCAGATGCTTTGGCTACATTAGCTGCTATGTTTCAGGCAACTAAGAAAGTTGATATGATGCCAATCAAAATGCAAGTATATGAAATTCCTGCACATTGTTATAGTGTGGAAGAAGAGGTAGATGGTAAACCATGGTATCATGATATCCTGCAATATATCAAAAATCAAAGTTATCCACCAAATGCATCAGAAATTGATAAAAGAACCTTGAGAAGAATGGCTGCTGGATATTTTCTTGATGGAGAGATTATGTATAGAAGAAGTAGTGATCAAATGCTGTTGAGATGTTTAAATACCAGTGAAGCTCGAAACGTCATTGAAGAAGTACACAGTGGAATATGTGGAACACATGCAAATGGTCTTTCTATGGCCAGAAAAATAATGAGATATGGATACTATTGGGCTACCATGTACACAGATTGCATTGATTATGCAAGGAAATGTCATAAATGTCATATATATGCAGACAAGATTCATGTACCCCCATCTCCTTTACATGTAATGACAGCGCCCTGGCCATTTTCTATGTGGGGAATAGATGTCATTGGGGCAATCACACCAAAAGCATCGAATGGACATTGTTTCATCCTTGTGGCAATTGATTATTTTACCAAATGGGTTGAAGCTGCTTCATATACCAATATTAAGAGGTCCACAGTCTGCAAGTTCATAAAGAAAGAAATAATTTGCCGGTATGGTTTACCAGAAAGGATCATTACAGATAATGCTCTGAACCTGAACAACAAAATGATGACCGAACTTTGTGCACAGTTCAAGATCAAACATGCAAATTCAGTGGCATATCGACCAAAGATGAATGGGGCAGTTGAAGCAGCAAATAAGAACATCAAGAGAATCATTACAAAGACTACTGAAACTTACAAAGATTGGCACGAGAAGTTACCTTTCGCTCTATATGCATACCGAACTACTGTTCGAACATCTACTGGGGCAACACCGTTTTCTTTAGTCTACGGGATGGAAGCAGTCTTACCAATTGAAGTTGAGATTTCATCACTTCGAATATTGAGAGAAACAAAATTGGATGAATCTGAATGGATCCAAGCTAGAGTTGATCAATTGAACCTTATTGAGGAGAAAAGATTGAAAGTTATTTGCCATGGACAGATGTATCAGAAACGGATGATGAAGTCTCATGACAAAAAAGTACATCCAAGAGAATTCCAAGAGGGTGATCTAGTACTAAAAAAGATCTTGCCTATACATAAAGATTTCCGTGGGAAATGGATGCCTAATTGGGAAGGACCATACGTTGTGAAAAAGGCCTTTTCCGGAGGAGCGTTGATCTTGGCAGAAATGGATGGAAAAATTCTGAGAAATCCAATAAACTCGGATTCTGTCAAGAAATATTATGCTTGAAGAAAAAAAAAAAAGAAGAAAAAGAAAGGGGGTCAAGATGAAAACCCGCAAAGGGCATCTTGTAATCAAAGGAAGAATTTGAGTTGAAAACCTGAAAAGGCGGCTCAAATGCAGGTTGATATTAGGCATCCGGCAATTGAATTCTCTTAAGATTTTGACAGTTTGGAAGAAACTTCACATCTACAAACATTTCAACAACGTTTGAGATCTTCCAGACAAAAGCTTACATCATCTCTAAATTGTGTCAACTTGATTAATTTAGAAATACTTATGCTTATAATTTGTTGAGACATTTGAATTTATCATTCTTATGTTTGCCATAACTTTGAATACAATTCTATCTATTTCAAGTTCAATTTATTTGAGAGCCAATTTATTTTTGGAAATTCAATTTATTCTTTTCTATTGAATTAACATAATTTTGAAATAATTTAAAGATGTCTGAATATCACTTTATGTTAATACTTTTAAATACATGGAATACAAAGTAGGCAAATCATCACTAGCTTAAAGCCATGAACATCAAGATTATTACACGGGATTCTACCGACAACAAGGTCGAATCCGCCAAATCTACTCATCAATTGCTCCAACCGATCACCATTCAGTTCTTGCACATCTGTTTTCAAAGATATACTAAAACAGTAGAAAATGATCTTTGCAGTACTGATTCCAGCAAAAAGAAACAAGACATTGATATCACTAGGAGACATGTTTCTATACAGATCCTTGTATATGGTTTTTAAGGAAACCTAAAAGCATTTCCACCTTATCAGGTTCAAGTGGAGTAACCTTATTCCTTCCAACCCATACTAGATTCCATTTTCAGCACTCATCAAGAACATACTTTTGAACACTCGAAGGTGACTCATTGTCATAAGCTTCAAGAGCCTTACAGATCCTTTCTGTCAATTTGGCACTTCATGTACATGTTTATAAACAGTTCAACTTTGTTCTTGGATCCCATGAAGGCCATCACTTCTTTGTCAATGGAAAAGCATCAGCACATGGAGGAAGCAGAATAAGAGGAAATCTGTTCTCAATTGGCAGAATTATGAATATAGCCCTTTTCAGTGTAATAGCATGGAAATGCTTCGAATCTACAAATTTTGGCTCTACATCGAATGAGCATGGTGATATCCTATTCCAAACATTAACTGGAACAAATGAATTTGCCAATAGCATCTTCTGGAAGTGTTCTTTGAGTTATCTGATCTGGTTGGACAGAACATAGCATCTTCTGGAAGTGTTCTTTGAGTTATCTGATCTGGTTGGACAGAACATAGCATCTTCTGGAAGTGTTCTTTGAGTTATCTGATTGGACAGAATCAAGCATTGAATTTAGAAGATGAATTTGCCAATAGCATCTTCTGGAAGTATTCTTTGAGTTATCTGATCTGGTTGGACAGAACATAGCATCTTCTGGAAGTGTTCTTTGAGTTATCTGATTGGACAGAATCAAGCATTGAATTTAGAAGATGAATTTGCCAATAGCATCTTCTGGAAGTGTTCTTTGAGTTATTTGATCCGAAGAAGTGCATCAGTAGCCTTAGTCATTTGAGCAGCACATATAAAATTTATCAATTTTACAATTGATGAATCTGGACCACATTTCTACATGGATATTGAAGTTTCAGCCTCTGAGAATCCCATTTTTGTCAAATATAACAGTTTATTCTCTTCATCATAATCAGAATTCAAGATTTCTTGGTATTAGAAGAACTATCGATATCTGTGAAATCATATTGAAAGGTCACTTCATAATCAGATGAATTGTTATCAGAATCAACATGTTGCCTGAATGCAAGCTTTTCAAGAGCCTATACTATTAAGTTTTATTCTCAAGAGGTTTTGTGACATTATATCCACATCTATATTTGTCAAAGATGATAGATTCTCTGATTCGAAGAAGAAAGATCTATTGGGTTTTTACAATTGAAGAAATACTCAATTCACCAATCTGAAATCAAACAACTTAACATTCATGCATCATATTTAGACATTTGCAAAAATAGATGCATTTTCATTCATTTTTATTCTTGTTGAAATTTTAACAGGAATTTCAAAGATTTTAACAAAGAATCAAATCCATCATCTGGTGGATCATCTTTTCCAGTTAGAGTTCATAATGAGAAGAACTCATCTGAAGAAGGAAGAAGAAGTTCATAATGAGAAGAATTTGTTCAACCTTTTTGCTTAAATTCATCATTTGATGGATCAACTTTGCCAGGTAGAGTTCATAATGAGAAGAACTCGTCATCTGAAGAAAGAAGAAGAAGTTCATAATGAGAAGAATTTGTTCAACCTTTTTGCTTAAATTCATCATTTGATGGATCAACTTTGCCAGGTAGAGTTCATAATGAGAAGAACTCGTCATCTGAAGAAAGAAGAAGAAGTTCATAATGAGAAGAACTTGTTCAATCTTTAGCTCAAATCCATCACTTGATGGATCAGCTTTTCCAGAGAAGGTTCATAATGAGAAGAACTCATCTGAAGAAGGAAGAAGAAGTTCATAATGAGAAGAACTTGTTCAATCTTTTTCTGAATTCATCACTTGATGGATTATTTTTGCCAGAGAAGGTTCATAATGAGAAGAACTCGTCATCTGAAGAAAGAAGAAGAAGTTCATAATGAGAAGAACTTGTTCAATCTTTTGCTTGAATTCATCATTTGATGGATCATCATCCCCAGCAGAAAGTTCATAATGAGAAGAACTCATCTGAAGAAAGAGAAGAATTTATTCAAATATCTCCATTATAATCAAGTGAAGCCAAATGGATAAAAAATTTTATTATCTTTTCATCTTTGCCCTATTCTTGTTAACACAATAATGAGCAAAGAGGGGCAGCTGAAGATATTAATTTTTTATCCATATTATTATTATTATTATTATTATTATTATTATTATTATTATTATTATTATTATTATTAATTTATATTAAATATATTAAATACATAATAATATTTACAGGCCCAATTACAACTGGACCGGTCCAGTTACAAACCAACCAGAACCGGTCCAAAACTAACTAGAAACCCTAAATGTTTAGGTTTCCAGTTAGGGTTTCCTAACCCTAATTAATCAGCCGCCTCAGCTCACAGCCGTTGGATCTGGCAAGATCCAACGGTCCAGATGGTTCCAGAGAGAAACCCTAGGGTTTGATACCCTAGGGCCACGCAGCGCTGCTCCAGCTTCCACGCGGCTGCCGACAGCCCTCGCCGCCTCCGCCGCTGCCACGTCCCAACCGAAGACTCCAGAAGATCATATACCAGCCGTCCATGCAAGGCTACGGGGTGAGTCACCACTGGTAGTCCGGTGACTCACCGAGGCCCCCTCTTCGGACCGGTCTGAGACGAACACCGGTGGTGGCTATAAAAGCCACCACCCCATCTGCGAAGAAAAAAGAAAAAAAAAAAGAAAAAGAAGACAGAGATATACAACGAGACAGAGAGACAAAAAAAAAAGACGAGAAAGAGACATAGAAAAAAAAACAGAGAAAATCCAAACTATTACCAACGATCTCAGCAGCAAGAAAACCAGGAAAAAAAAAAGAAAAAGGAAGAGGAGACTTACCGAGGAAGCCTCGACCACCGGATCTCGTCAGAACCAACAAAAACCGAAGGTATATTTGTAGATTTGCTCCGATTGGGAGCTTCTTAAGGAAAAAGAACACCGGAAACGTCCTTAAGACGTCCCGATCTATTTAATGGTGTCAAAATACAATTTTCCGGCCACCGGATACGGTGGCCGGCGGTGATAATCACGGCGGTACACGGTGGCCGACCGGTGACCGGCTTCCCTCCGGTGAGGGAAGTTAGAGAGAGGCGAGAGAGTTTTTAAACTCTCTCGGTTTAGAGAGAGAGAAGGAAATGAGGAATGAAATGGTTGGCCCTTCGGGCCAGCCGATTTGGACTCTTATAGTCCTTCCCGAACGACGTCGTTTCGGGAAGGACTATGCGCGTAATTATGAAATAGTTAAACCCCGTCCGCAGTCCTTCGTATTTGTAAATTTTACATTTTAGTCACTAAATTGAATTTATAATATTTTTAATTTAGTCTTCGAATTTTAATTTTATTTATTTTAGTCCTTCATATTAAAATAATATATTTAGGATAAATTACATATTTAATCCATTAATTTTAATAAATAATATTTTAATCCTTAGTTTATATTTTTAATTTATTTGATTCTAATATCCAAATTTTAGATAATTTTATTTTAGTCACCAAATAAAGAAATAACATATTTAATCCCTATAATTTAGATTAATTATGAATTAGATTTTTAATTTTATTTTTTAGTTATTTTATATGTTTTCATTTATTTTATTGTTTTTAAATATATTGTTTTAGTAATATTTGTATTTTTATTATATTATTAAATATTAAATATTTTTATAAATATATAATAAATAGTATTTTTTTAAATATTTATTTTTAATATCGAAGAAAAAGGTCAGTCTTAATACAACTGGATGTCCTATTCTGATATTTTAAAATTAAAAAGTAAACAATATTATTAAAATTAATATTTATCAATATCAAAGAAAAGAGCTGTCTTAAGGCACCTAGAAATTCTTTTCAGATATTTTTAAATAAATAAATATTTTTTATATAATTTTGAAATAATAGGATTATAAATTAAATATATTTTTGAATTTTTAAATTTTAATAATAGAGACAATTTATAATTAAAAAGTACCAATTTTGGGCGTTGTAGGGGTGCTAATCCTTCCCTAAACGTAACCGACCACGAATCCCTTTTTATTATTAAAAAGAACGAATTTTTGGTTATAAACGCAGATCAGTTCATTTTTTAATTGACGTTTTCTTAAAACTCTTTTAAAAAAATATTTTTTAGGTATTCGACCTACCTGACCCAAAAGGCCGATGGCGACTCCCAAATTATTTTCAAAATTATTTATTAACATCAATTTCCCCGCCAAATTTAATAGGTCGTGCCCGGACGAAAACCGGTTACGACACTTGATATTTTGGTTGAGGATAATTTGATGAGATCAGCTTATTGGGTCATGGAAAGGGTCATTACGTTTGGTATGAATAGTATTTCCGATGTGTTGATTTGTGGATACCTGAAATTTGAGGTTTCAATTAAGTTGATTTATTCCAAGAAATTGATGGTTGATCATTGTTTGTGGATATTTGGTAAGATGGTTCGAAAGGGGTTGCGGCCGAATGTGAAGAACTGTACTAGCGTTCTTGTTATGCTTAGGGATAAATCTCTTGTAGCTAAGGCAAGCGATGTGTATTGGATGATGAAGGAACTTGGGATTAGACCAACTATCGTTACCTTTAATACCATGTTGGATTCCCTTTGCAAGGAAGGGGACGTGCAAAAAGCGATTGAGCTCTTATCGGAAATGCAGATGGAACGGTGTTTTCCAAATGAGGTGACATATAATGTTTTAATTAATGGTTTAACAAAGAATTATAAATTAGAGCAAGCCGAGGGACTTATTAGGGATATGTTGAAATTGGGGCTTAAAGTTTCTGCATACACATATAATCCTTTGATTTGTGGGCATTTTAAGAAAGGTTTGCTTGTTGAGGCCTTAAGCCTTAGGGAAGAGATGGTAAACAGAGGAGTTGATCATACAGTGACAACATATAATACATTCATGTATGGCCTTTGCAGGTGGGGGAGAATGGATGATGCCAGATGGCAGTTCGATGATATGCGGAAGCGGAATATGATACCAGATGCTGTTTCATACAATACTCTAATATATGGGTATTGTAAGATAGGAAACATTCAGGAGGCTTTTCTCTTGTTCGATGAGTTAAGATGCCGAGGCCTTGTTCCTACTGTTGTTACATATAATACTCTCATTGATGGTCTATGTAGAGTGGGGAACCTGGAACTTGCTCGGTATCTAAAGGATACCATGATCAGTAAAGGAATTTCCCCCGACTTTTTTACGTATACAATTTTGGTAAATGGATCCTACAAGCTGAGCAATCTATCTACAGCAAGGGATCTTTTCGTTGAAATGTTGCATAATGGTTTGGAGCCTGATCGTTTTGCATATACAACTCAAATAATAGATGAGTTGAAGCTTGGTGATCCTGCAAGAGCATTTAGTATCGAAGAACAAATGGTAGCAAAGGAATTACCTCCTGATTTGATCGGCTATAATGTTTTTGTACATTGGCATTCCAAATTGCGTGATCTCAAAGAAGCCCTTAATTTGTTGCACAAAATGATTAGCATCGGTCTTAATCCAGATCATGTAACATACATTAATCATCATTCATGCTTACCTAGAAAGTGGACTCTGAAGAAAGCTAGAGAAATGTTCCATGGGATGCTGAGCAAAGGCTTATCCCCATCAGTGGTCACTTACACTGTCGTAATTCATGGACATGCAGCTAAGGGGATTTTAGCATTGGCATTTATGTATTTCTCAGAGATGCAGGAGAAAGGTGTTCTGCTAAATGTTATAACCTACAATGCTATGATAAACGGCCTTTGCAAAGTAAGGAGAATACGTCAGGCTTACAAATTTTTTGCTGAGATGGAAGCTAAAGGGATACTTCCTAACAAGTATAGCTACACCATATTAATAAATGAGAACTGCAACATTGGGAATTGGCAAGAGTCCTTGAGATTGTACCAAGAAATGCTAGACAGAAAAATTCTGCCTGATTCTTGTACACACAGTGCACTCTTGAAGCAACTTGACAAGGATTGTAATTTGCATGCAGTTCGTCACCTAGAGAGTTTAATTATAGAATGTACAGAATCTTGCAGTTCTAAGACTTGATATAGCCTTTAAGAGAGTTTTGGATTCCCCATGTAGATGGTGAGATTGACACATACTTGGCTTTGGAGAATTGTCACATTCAATTTAAAGCAACTTCAATCTAAATACCATTCGACGGTAAGCTTCGTCTGCTTCTCCCTCATTGTTATTATTATTATTATTAGTGCAACTGGAAGAGAGAGGGATTACAGCATATGATATGCTCCATGTATAGTTGCTGAGTTAGTATTAATTTAACAATTTAACTTATGCCTTTTATAGGTAGATTATGGAGCAGAGCTACATCTTGTCGGTTGGCTGAGTATACATATCTCCTTGTTATCCTCTTATTGGGAATGATTGGGACCAGTCTTTGGATCTAATATTGCACACAAAGTCGACAACAGGTATACAGATGAAATTTAGTACTATATCAAGTTGTTTCAAGTAAAATCTCTGATAAAATGTATTTATTCATTCTTTCAACATTTTTGAGAAATGAGAAAAGGGTGATCGGAGATGGTGTGGGGGCCCCCTTTTGTAATATTTTAGTGGTCATTGTCAAATTTTGATAGTCCCTCCCCGCACCCCACAACCCAAAAAAAAATTCTATTGGTTGTAATTCGAAATCATTAATAAGAAGTTTCTAACAAACTTTTATGTTATGACTCACATTGTTTGATAGTTTAAGGCAGCAATTTTTATTTAAATTAGTTGTCACTTTTCATAACCATTCATGCAGTGCGTCTTGTTTCTATTTGCATTCATTGGTGACCCGAGACTCTGTAGTGGAGCCCTTTTAATGGTCCGATGGTCAATCCGCCAATCCGGGACATTGCCACCGAGGCCACCAAGGTATCCCCTCTACTGAATTCTGGTTTACACTCATGATGTGCTGACTACCATAGCATTCCAATTTAAATGGAATGACCCTTTACAACAGTATTCTAGGAAACCATGACCCTGGTGAGTGTCTGTTAATAGGTTGCATGGAAACAAGTTGGTTTTACTTTCAGCCTTGTTAATTTAAGGTTCTTTATTGTATTTTATTTTATATTTTTTGGTGCTTTTCACAGCTCTGGATCATGTTATTTGGGATTTATATTGTTTTAGATTTTTTGGAGTTGGTGGTTTTGTTTCAACAGGATTCTTCAATTCTAATTGCAGGTTGGTCGTCTTCTGCTTCAAATTTCGTTTATATCTGCTATCATATTTGATATTTCTAGCCATCTATTGCAAGATCCTGTCCCTAAAAGGGAACCTTAGTGATTAGAAGTATTGTCGATGCTTTGGCTATTTTTGGCCGAGTTGCATTTGATTAAGCACAGGCATGGGTGCCTAAGTGTCTTTTTCGTTTCCCTTTTAAGGTGAAAGGTCTACGGTCTGATTCATCCGTCATTAACTACACTGTGAGTTAGAGCTTAAGATTATCATGTTGGTCTACAGTTCGATTCTTCATACGGACTTTATATTGGATGGGAGAAGCTGGTCTTACATTGTTTAGGTCAATGCCATACATAGAGATAAATAAATAAAAGCATCTTTAGCTTTACATCATCAAACCGATCAAATGACAAGCCCTTTTTATGGAATTTTGGCAGTATTACTGTCAAATCATATTTTTAGAAGGAACTCTTAGGTCATCTACTTCAGTAGTGGCTTTAAAAGCAACATTGTGTATCTTGGTGTTGCCATTTTCTTTTTATCTGAAATGGAAGTTAGATAAGAATTAAGGACTGATACTGTCAAGTTACAAATGAATGCTGGCGGCATTGGCATGCAAGAGTGATCCAGTTTGGTGGCTGTTAAAAAAATATACTGCATATTAGAGTTATAGAAGTGGTCCGAAGTTGAGGGACTTGAGCTTTGCTGCCAATATTTGCAAGCGCATCAGCGTATCTGTTGCCCTCCGTAAAGGTATGCTCAAACTGCTCCTAGAGAAGCCTGCTGTCAGTAATGGGTGTAAACAGCAAGGGATTAGGAATATCATTATTAGAAATCAGAGACATAACTGCAGTACCATCCAATTCAACTATAATCTTTCTGATATTTTCATCTTAGCAACGTGGAGGTCATCTCAAAAGGCCCTTAACTTTGCTGGAACGCTTGCAGCATGCAAGCATGAGGGATGTGTCGATAGGTACCCCGCATATCCAGTAGTCACCATTGCAGTTTCTGAGAACTGCTTCCGCACCAGTGTCGAGCCATCAGTATTCAGGTTAAGGATGGTGGCAGCCATCGAACACCAACAGTGGTAAGAGATGGAACTAATCTTGGGGGAGGGGGGCAGAGCATGAAATGCAATGGCTTCGGCCATAGCTCCACCCACAACCTAGTTCCTATCGAGTCTACCTCGAAAGACAAGCGCAAGCCATATTTGTCTCGCCATTTCCTAATTTTAGAAGATCATGTTATTTTCATATACCGCACTGTCAATAATGGGATTGATACATGAATCACTCATACGATGTTACATAACACTGATTTTACAGAAAAACGGAAAGGTAGAAATGTTTGTCAAGAACTTGTTCGAGTGGAAATACTTTTCAAGTTTACGCCAAATTCGGTACCAGGAACTTGTTTGGTTTTGATATTCTAAGGACGTGCAAGGTCATCTCAATGGCTTCCCACAAGGTCGAAAAATGAGTTGAATTACCCTTAACGAAACCACCTTGAAGTTGTTTACATCCTGTGTGTACAAGTTCCAACAAAGACCCAAGAATCTTAAATCTCATTATATAAAAATGTTATCTATAATTAAATAAATTTTGATTATGAAATTACTGATTTAAGTATAAGATGTAAATAAGAAAATAGTGAAATGAAAATCAAACCTGAGCAGGGCTAAGATTAGGAGAGCGGGAGAAGGGGAGCAAGGGTTGGAAATGAAGGGTATGGGAGGTGCTGGGAAGAGTTAATTGTGCTGCTCACAAATGGGCAGAAAGATTCAACACTGCCCACTCCCCCCATACCTATTACTCCCAACGCCACTCTCTTCCTCTCCTTTTCACTCCAGATGATGCCTTGCGAGGGTTTGGGCAGTCTTCATATATAGGGAGAGATTAAGAAAACTTGTGGCTGAGGGAATGGCTTTTCTTCTTTGTTTCCAGGAAACCGCATGGAAAAAGCCAAGGAAAGTGAGAAGAAGGAACCACGGCATTTTAAAATTATAATAAAAGCTTTGGCGACAAGGACAATTCACACCATCTTTAATGATGACCAAGTCATTTTAAATATTTATTTCTTCTCTTAATTAACAATAATTATAAGCTTTTTCATCATTTTCATTTTTCGAGTACTTTACTCAAATATATTTTTTTTAAAGAACAAATAGAAAAACTATACTTATTTTTTTTAATAACTGTTAGTCACACTAGCACAATCCTCCTGGAGAAACGAAGCAATTTGCTTGGAGGAGAGTAGAGCACCATACTGTCAAGAGGGGCATTATTTTGGCCCAATCTAGTCAATCCATCTGTTACCCAATTGTCTTTTCGAACCACATTCACCATCCATTATCGAGAAATCAGTCACCAAACGTGTTGCATCAAAGTTGAAGATCTAATAACATTCCCTTGTTTACGCGGCAGTGACATTGTTCAGCCCCACCACTATGTTGGTATCCAAGATTCCAGGCATATCATAATCCCTCAAACACTACTTAAAGTTCCGATTCTAACGCCCAACATGTACCGATGGATTTGGTATCAGACATGATACACCATCTCGCATTTCTTTGTGACACATTACATTAAACATATCTTTTAAAAAGGGTTTAATTAGAAAATAAATGTTCAAACTATATTTTTTTAAATGTGTTTAATTTTTTTTTGATTAATTTATTTGCCTAACGTTACCATTTAAGGTGTTCAGATCGTAACAATCATTAAAAAAATTCTTAAGTAACACGTATCACATTAGGGTATTTTTTAAAAATTATTATATTTATAAAAAACATATTTTTACTAAAATTACAACAACAAAAACCCAGATCCTTAAAAATCCCAAATTTCTAACCCTAATCTCCCTTAACGACCACGATCGCTAACAACGCCCTTTTCATCTCCCTTATCAGCAATCATCTCACTTGCTATCGTGCTCGTCATTGAATCATATAGGTGTCGCGAATTTGGGAATTTGAGTTCGTCAGAGATGCAATTTTGGATGTCATGATTTTGTTGTTTACTTCATTAAAGATTCGACATCATCCTCAAGCTTAGCTTGTCGTAGGGTGAATGTTCGATCGAAGTCAAACGACGACGCTCGACATGGATTTCGAGAGATTGAAATTAGAGTTTTTGAAGTTTTGAGATTTTTTTTAAAGTTTTTCAATTTTTTTGGATTTTAAAATATATAATTTTTTATTTTAATTTTAAATAAAAATTTAAAATTACCGAAACATGACATGTATCACTTAACAGTGTAATTTAACGGTTTAGACACCCAAAATGATAAGTTTCTAACGTTAGACACATGAATAAATAAAAAAATAAGACACATTTTAAAAAATATGATATACTTTGAGCACTTATATCAAAATCATCTTTTAAAGGTTTAATTATAAAATAACACGTATTAAACGAGACCTATAAATATATTGAATAATATGAAATATTCTGAGCATTATATATTTTGATTTTTTAAATACTTAAAAATAATCCTAAAACACCTAAGGTTAACTTAGTTCGAGCATCTATTTTTTATTAAGCTATATTATTTTGAAATTCAATATTTAAAAATTATATATTTAGATAAATTAGTCTATCTATGTCAATATTTAAAATAATATTAATTTACTGAATATTAGTCTAATTACATATTTAGACAGTATCATTTCAACACATTAGCGTAATTTTCTTTTATACAGATACAATATTAATTTAGATCATTAGTATATTTAAGAAAAATTTTAAAATATCAAATTAGTAATCAATTAAAAAATAAAATTAAAGGTATGGGTTTTACAAATCTTTTTTTTTCCAATTTGAATGGGCATTCTATTTTAGATATGAATTGAAAGCTTGCATCCAATCTGTAATTTTAAAAATTGTTTTTAAATGTTAATATTCGGATAAATACGCATCTTCCGCCCGGGAAAGATGAGTCTAATCCCAAATCTGGGTAAAAGATTCAATGTTCAATAATCAGAAGCAACAATAGATCCAGATCTTCGAGCACCGCAAGAGATATGCATGTTAATATATATTATTTAGCTTAAAATTTCAGATATGGTATAAAAACTAATCAATTCAATAACATAGTTAGACCAAAAACAAGGATTTCAGCAGATCCTCTTCAAACAAGAATCATGAATTAATTAATTTTCAAAAGAGGTCAAAACTCGATTCAAGGGTAAATACATCTGCGATGTCATCTCAGTGTGACAATAAAGATCTATCAATTGAACTCAGTAAATCCATGGAAGGTGACATATATTTACATTAAAGACCACAGGAAAAAAACAGATCTATTTAAATATAAAAGGATGTAAAGTAAGATAAGATCTAGCGATTTAACTTACCGATTGCGTGCATTAAATGGAACAATTGGAGAAGAAAAGGAAGAAAGAAAATGGAGAGGAAGAAACGGAAATCAGTGGAATGGGAGGCTTAGGAAAGATTTGATTTAATCTCTCAGCGTATTTATAAATCAAGCGAGAAGAGAAAGAATCTTTTCTAGCACCCCATTTCCAGAAATTTCCTGTAGCTCTCTCTCCGTTTCCCTCTTCGGCAGCCGTTGTTCCCCCCACCTAAGTTTGCCCTTGTTCTTCGGCTTTTAATCTAATCGCACCATTCGGCAGGGCTTTCCTTTCATATTGTTTTTCACCTATGCTGACGAAAGCCCTAGTAATCAGTAAACTGTACATATATCATTAAATTTTTAAATGGTGTATATATTAATATTTTATTTAATTATAGTATTAAATTTTAGTTTTCACTTTAATTATATTACCAAGTAGTTAAATTTTAACGAAACAATAATATTAATAGATTTTTTGTCATTATGATGACTTAGATAAAATGACATTTTTGTGCATCTATCGGTGCCTAAAACAATGTCGTTTTATGCACTGAACATCATGAGTGTATTAAAAGATATATTTTCATAATTAATCGTCTTTCATAGTAAGATTTGTATCAAAATGTTCATGTTTCATTCATCTTTCTTCTTAAATAATTTTTTTTATATAAATTTCACTCAAAATCTAGACTTCTAGTTGACTATAACACGTAAACAAAATCTCTAACAAACAATTCTTTGATAGATCTATGTGATATTTCATAGTAGAATTTAAACTAACAGTTATTTTTAGTTTACTCGCCTACTAATAGTCTTAATAACCCTACGATTAAACTCACGCATTAAAGGAAATTATAAATATCCTTATGGACAATTGAAAAAGGGTTTGTCACCTTTAACAATTATTATTCTCCTTTTTTTTCCTTTTTTTCTTTCTTTCTCATGATCGTTCATTTTTAATACATAAACACCGATTAACATATGTTCCCTCATCAATAGCGACTGTATGCCCAAATTAGAAAAGGAGAAACATCAATAGTCGACGAGTTAAACTTGTTTCCATCAATAAATACTATGAATAAAGAAACAGAAAATTTAGTAATATATATGATCTATTTAAATTTATTAATTAATTAAAAATTCAATTTCAATTAATTTTAAAAATTAAAATAATTAAATTTAAAATAAAATAAAATATTTTTTAGTAAATGCACGAGTCTAATCGAAAGAATATAAATAATTCAATTTTTAAATTAAAGCATGTCACCTGATTCTTTCAACTATGAATTAAATTAATTAATTCTTTTGCCCTTTGCATTTGGCTAAACTTTTCCACTACATTACAGCGCTGCATCACCTCTTTTCCTACCTGACCAGTAAGTACACTGTTTGACAGATCATATCCACTCCGCCCAACGCTAATTCGCGTTCCAGCGCGTGTTACAGGTTCTCCACTTCTCGACTGTTACCGGTTTGCGTACGTTTGTCGGTTTGGTGTGTTCCTTTCCATTTTTCAATCTCTTACTTTTCAAAGCAACGAAAACGCGTTTTCTAAAGTTTATATAGGGTAAACTAAGAATAGTTGTCTTTGTTTTTTTATCTAATCGATTTTGAGAATTAATTTTTTAATTAAATATATTTGATTTTTAACGTTATTAGTTCGTTCGATTAAAATATTTTAATCGTTAACTTTCGTTAGCCTATTAACAGAATATTAAGTTAGCAACTAAAAAATAATAAAATAAAATAAAAACCTATGTGTGGGTGAGTTGATAATTATAAAAAATATAAATTATAAAAAAACCCACATGTGAGGTCTTCTTCTTCTTCTTATTCTTCAGAACAATAAAACTTGTTTCTTCTTCTTTGATGATAACTATAGAAATGCGAGTAATGTTCAATAAACTAATAATATTTTGAAAATCAATGTTGAAAGAATTTCAAAAAATTTCTATAAGAAAAACCAGCCACGTTCATGTTGAGTTCACTGTCTTTCCCACTTTCAAACACATCAAAGAAGTGCTCTTTCTCGTCTCTTCTTCTGCAACTTCTATTTGCATGAAACCCATATTTTCGATAAAGAACAAATGAAGGCTTTAGAAGGAATGGCATTAGCAAAATCAGAAGTAAAAAAGGATGATACTTTCACTTCCAAAAGTTGTTTCTTTTATGTTTCTCTTTGCTTTACTGGTTTCGTCTCTCAATTCTGATGGTCTCTCTCTTCTGGATCTCAAGGCAGCCATGGAATTTGATCCAACTCGGTCCCTCGACAGTTGGTCTGAGTTTAATTCAACTCCATGCCACTCACCGGGAATTGCTTGCACAGTTGCACTCGCAAACGAGTCACCTCAATATTTATTCCTAACAAAAGGTTAACTGGCTACATCCCATCGGAACTCGGTCGCCTCGACTCGCTAACTTGCCTTAGTCTCTCTCAAAACAACTTCTCAAAACCAATTTCGTATAATCTCTTTAATGCTACGAACCTCATCTACATGTAAACCATCTAAACCTTTAGCATAACCTACGAACTGTTGGATCATAAACTTGATCCATTATGAGAGCCTAAATCCAAACCCAAACTAAATTGATGTCATTACTTACATCATTTAATTAAAGATGTCATTGCTTACATCATTTAATTAATGATGTCATTGCTTACATCAATTTAGTTAGGTGAGAGTTAGATATTTGTTGAATTTGTAATGATTTAAATTAGTTTATTTGTGTGGTGTAGGATTGTTCTTGAGTAGTATAAATACCCCTTCCCATTTTAGTTTTAAGCATCAAGAAAAATCAATAGCTTCTAAGTGAGTGAAGAAGCAAAGTCTTATAAGAGTGAGTTGTAGTTCTTGTTTTTGAGTGAGAGTGTTCTTGTAATATTTCTTTGAGCTTCAATAAAAGTTGCTTGTGTGAGCGTTTTATTTCCAACAAAGTGGCATCAGAGCGAGTTGGAAAGATCGAAGGTCTCGACGAGAGGAATACGACGCCGCCAGAATTTTCTCAATCTGAGTTCTGACGCACCGCCACGCACCGCCGGAAGACTGCTGCCAGAAAATCGAGTTGACTCACCGAGTTGAGCCGAGTCAGCCGAGTTGGAGCTCTTGACCGAGTTGTCCAAGTCCCTCCAAAGTTTTTTTTCATCGTTCCGGATTCATCCGTGCAATCGGATTTTTATAAAATCTCATTATATTGAGAGATATGGCAAATGGTATGGCACCATTCCAAGTTCCGACACTCAACAACAACAACTACGACAATTGGAGTATCAAAATGAAGGCACTTCTTGGATCACAAGATGTGTGGGATATCATAGAGAAAGGCTATAATGAGCCTGCGGATGATGATGTTTTTGCTACTCTTACACCAGATCAAAAGACAACTTTGAAGGATTCAAGAAAGAGAGACAAGAAGGCTCTCTACCTCATCTATCAAGCATTAGATGATGATGGTTTTGAAAAGATTTCAAGTGCAAGCTCTAGCAAGGAAGCGTGGGAGAAGCTGCAAACCTCTTACAAAGGATCCGAGCAAGTAAAGAAGGTTCGTCTCCAAACATTAAGAGGTGAATTCGAATCCTTAAACATGAAAGCATCTGAGTCTATTTCAGATTATTTCTCAAGAGTAGTAGCTGTTTCTAATCAATTAAAAAGAAATGGTGAAAAGTTAGACGATGTGAGGATAATAGAGAAGATACTCCGTTCGTTGGATCCCAAATTTGAGCACATCGTCGTGACGATTGAAGAAACTAAAGACTTGGAAGAAATGAAGATCGAACAGCTCCAAGGATCATTGCAAGCATACGAAGAGAAGCATAAAAAGAAGCATGAGTTTACTGAGCAACTCCTCAAGATGCAACTCAAGGATATGCATGAGAGCCAACGCATGATAGAAACCAACGTGGCCAAGGCAGAGGTAGAGGCCATGGACGAGGTGGAAGTCGAGGTCGTGGACGAGCTGGAATTACAACAATAACAATTCCAACAACAACTATGAGAAAGGAGAAAGCTCAACACGAGGCCGTGGAAGAATTAATCCAAACTCAAAGTATGACAAATCTCAAATTCGATGTTATAATTGTCAAAATTTGGGCATTATGCTTCAGAATGTAGAGCTCCCAACAACAAAATTGAGGAGAAGGCCAATTACGTGGAGGAAAAGAAAGATGGCAAAGAAACTCTTCTTCTAGCACGAAAGGAAACTGATGGTGGCCAAGCAAATTCCTGGTATCTTGACAGTGGTGCAAGCAATCACATGTGTGGAAGGAAAGACATGTTTGTGGAGCTAGACGAGTCAGTAAGTGGAAAGTTTCGTTTGGAGATGATTCCACAATAGCAGTGAAAGGGAGAGGTACATTCTTATCCGTTTGAAAGATGGGAGACATCAATTTATTTCAAATGTCTACTATGTGCCCAATATGAAAAGTAACATTTTAAGTTTAGGGCAACTGGTAGAGAAAGGTTATGATATTCATATGAATAATTATAATCTTTCTATAAAAGATGATAAGAATAACTTCATTGCTAAAGTGCCGATGTCAAAGAATAGAATGTTCTTGATCAACATTCAAAATGATGTTGCAAAGTGCCTGAAAGCTTGCTACAAAGATTCATCATGGCTTTGGCATCTTCGATTCGGGCATCTCAATTTTGGAGGTCTAGAGCTACTATCTAAGAAGGAGATGGTGAAGGGACTACCTTGCATCAACCATCCTGACCAGCTTTGTGAAGGGTGTCTAGTCGGGAAACAATTCAGGAAAAGTTTTCCAAAGGAGTCGGAGACAAGAGCCAAGAAGCCACTCGAGCTCATCCATACCGATGTGTGGACCGATCAAGCCAAGCTCTCTTGGTAACAGTAACTATTTTCTTCTCTTCATTGATGATTTTTCAAGAAAAACCTGGGTATTTCTTGAAACAGAAGTCAGAAGTTTTTGAAGTCTTCAAGAAGTTCAAAGCAGCAGTGGAGAGAGAAAGCGGTAGAAAGATCAAATCCATGAGATCCGATCGAGGTGGAGAATTTACTTCTAGGGAGTTTCAAGAGTTCTGTGAAGCAAATGGAATTCGTCGACCAATGACAGTTCCTAGATCCCCCCAGCAAAATGGTGTGGCAGAAAGAAAGAATAGAACAATCCTCGACATGGCACGAAGCATGCTCAAAAGCAAGAAACTACCCAAAGAATTTTGGGCGGAAGCAGTATCGTGTGCAGTCTACTTGTCAAATCGATCTCCAACAAGAAGTGTACGGGGAAAGACACCGCAAGAGGCATGGAGTGGAAGAAAGCCTGGCATTTCCACTTGAGAACCTTTGGAAGTATAGCCCATGTTCACGTACCAGACGAGAAGAACGAAGCTTGATGATAAAAGCGAGAGTTTTATCTTCATCGGCTATGATGCTAATTCGAAGGGCTACAAGTTGTACAATCCAGACAATAAGAAGTTTGTGATTAGTCGAGATGTGGTCTTCAACGAAGAAGGAGAATGGGATTTTAACTCTCATACAGATGACTTCAATTTCTTTCCTCAGTTTGAAGAAGATGAGCAGACAATGAGGGAGCAACTAGATGAATCTCAACAAGAGCTTGCAACTCCACCCACTTCACCAACATCAACCACTCAAGGAGACTCATCACCTTCATCATCGTCAAGTGGGAGTCAAAGTGAAAGAGTTGTGCAACGCACAAGAAGCCTTAGAGATCTCTATGAGGTAACTGAACGACAAGATAATCTTACATTATTTTGTCTGTTTGCCGATTGTGAACTAGTGAGCTTTCAAGAAGCGGTACAAGAAAAGAAATGGAGAGATGCGATGGACGAAGAAATCAAGGCCATCGAGAAGAATGACACATGGGAACTTACCTCACTTCCCAAGGGACATAAGGCGATAGGTGTCAAATGGGTGTACAAAACAAAGCAAAACGCCAAAGGAGAGATTGAAAGGCACAAGGCGAGGCTAGTTGCTAAAGGCTATAGTCAAAAGGCTGGAATTGACTATGATGAGGTATTTGCTCCTGTTGCTCGATTGGAGACTATCAGACTAATCATTTCTTTGGCAGCTCAAAACAAGTGGAAGATACAACAGATGGATGTAAAGTCCGCCTTCCTAAATGGAGTTCTTGAAGAGGAACTTTACATTCAGCAACCATCAGGCTATGAAGTCAAAGGGCATGAAGACAAGGTGTTGAAGTTGAAGAAGGCTCTTTACGGGCTAAAACAAGCACCAAGGGCATGGAATAGCCGAATCGACAAGTACTTCCAAGATAATGGCTTCAACAAATGTCCCTACGAGCATGCTCTATATATCAAGATCAAAGATGAAGATATTTTGATCGTGTGCCTCTACGTGGACGATTTGATCTTCACTGGAAGCAACCCAAGCATGTTTAATGAATTCAAGGATGTGATGATGAAAGAATTCGAGATGACAGACATGGGGCTCATGGCGTACTACCTTGGCATTGAAGTTAAGCAACAAAATGATGGAATTTCATTTCACAGGAAAGCTATGCAAAGGAGATACTGAAGAAGTTCAAGATGGAGAACTGTAAGCCAATAAGCACACCGGCAGAATACGGGATCAAGATGACCAAACATGAAGAAGGCGAAAGTGTAGATCCAACATTCTTCAAAAGTTTGGTAGGAAGTCTACGCTATCTAACTTGCACGAGACCCGATATTCTTCACGCAGTTGGATTGGTTAGTCGCTACATGGAATCCCCAACAACCACCCATTTTAAAGCTGCAAAGAGAATTCTTCGCTATCTGAAAGGTACAATTGACTTTGGCTTGTTCTATTCAGTTTCTAATGATTACAAGCTTGTTGGATATAGCGACAGTGATTGGGGTGGAGACATAGATAATCGAAGGAGCACTACTGGATTCGTATTTTTCATGGGAGATATTGCATTCACATGGATGTCAAAGAAACAACTGATTGTCACATTGTCCACTTGTGAAGCGGAATATGTTGCTGCTACCTCATGTGTTTGTCATGCAATTTGGCTTAGAAATCTATTGAAGGAGATTGGTTTGATACAAGAAGAGCCTACCAAGGTTTGTGTCGACAACAAGTCAGCCATTGCCTTAGCGAAGAATCCAGTATTCCATGATCGAAGCAAGCACATTGATATTCGCTACCACTATATAAGGGAGTGTGTTGCAAGAAAAGATGTGGAAGTTGAATATGTGAAGTCACAAGATCAAGTTGCTGATATTTTTACCAAGCCACTGACCAACGAAGACTTCTTAAGATTAAGGAACCTACTAGGGGTCACGAGATCAAGTTTAAGGGAGGGTGTTGGATCATAAACTTGATCCATTATGAGAGCCTAAATCCAAACCCAAACTAAATTGATGTCATTACTTACATCATTTAATTAAAGATGTCATTGCTTACATCATTTAATTAATGATGTCATTGCTTACATCAATTTAGTTAGGTGAGAGTTAGATATTTGTTGAATTTGTAATGGTTTAAATTAGTTTATTTGTGTGGTGTAGGATTGTTCTTGAGTAGTATAAATACCCCTTCCCATTTTAGTTTTAAGCATCAAGAAAAATCAATAGCTTCTAAGTGAGTGAAGAAGCAAAGTCTTATAAGAGTGAGTTGTAGTTCTTGTTTTTGAGTGAGAGTGTTCTTGTAATATTTCTTTGAGCTTCAATAAAAGTTGCTTGTGTGAGCGTTTTATTTCCAACACGAACAATGTGAACCATGTAAACCATATAATTAAGAAAGGTTCTTTCATGTTTTGTGTTTTTCTTTGGAAAGCAGAAAAAAATGCCACCTACGAACTATCTAAACCATGCCTCATAAGCACGTTCATCCTCTGCCAACGGCGGCGGCCAATCCCACAGTGCCCTACCTATTTAACGCCATCACACTTACCACCCTCACTCTTCCCCCGCCTCTTTCAAAGGCTGTTGTTGCGGTCTCATCCTTCTCTGTGCTGGTAAAATGGATTCTCCTGGGGAAAAACAACGAAGGTGAAAAAATAGAACAATGACAATACCCGGGATAAGAGTGGAGAGTGGAGGTAATCTTACCGATTAACTTCTTATTAACTTTATCATGGGACTTTATCCAATATACCCACACAAAACTCTTGTTAGATTATAGGGTGATACACATGAACTTGGAGGTTGAACCACATTTTTTGTGATTTGAAAATTCTCAAAAGCTGATATGGAAGTAAAAAATTCAGGATATGAAGTTTGTTTTCTTGGGTTGTTTGTGAGCTGATATGGGCGGGGTTTCTTTCGTGCAGAGAAGAAAAAGAAGAAGCGGTTGGGGTTTCTTACATGCAGAGAAGAAGAAGAAGAAGAAGAAGAAGGGTTTTTTGAAGAAGAAGAAAAGGCGCTGAAGAAGATGATAATGAGAGGCAACTCGGGTTTTTGAATATTCAACGTGGGTTTTTATTTTATTTTATTATTTTTAATTGCCAACTCAAAATTCGGTAGTGAGTTAACGAAAATTAACAGCTGTTTAGACAGATCAATAACGTTAGAGACTGAATGTATTTAATTAAAAATTGATGACTATAGTCAATTAGAAAAAAAAGGGACTATTGTCATAATTTACCCAAGTTTATATTGCTGACCAAGGAATTGTAGGGACGACATTAGTGCGTTGGGAATTTCTGAAAGAAAACATGGTGAGGTTGAGTTGAGTCACTGATGAGTTGGAAACTTGGATTGGGGAATGCTCATCGAGCAGTATGCAAGGGGAAACCAAAGGGTAAATTCTCTTGCTAATTTGGAATTTATTAAATAAAATCATTAATAATTTAAATGAATTGTACATTAATAATATCAAATATAAATGAGTGACTAAATAAAGAATGATTATTGGTGTAGTCATAATTTTGACCTTTTTAGTGTTGTTATACTTTTGTTAAATTTACAAATTATTGATAAAAATATTGTTTTAATTTTTTTGGTAAAAGTTATGATTTCCAAGAAATCTGTGGAACTCAAACCGCCATTCCCCGACGCTATCACCAGCCAGCCCTCCACATCTCGCAAGACCGATCTCCACGCATCTAGCACCATCGGAATTGATTTTAATCCAACTCGGCATCGGTGGGATCCAATGAACTGCAGTACGATGTGTTATAACAGCTCTGGCCGGTTCCATCTTGTTTAACGCCACCGCTCATAAAGAGGTCTCTACCAACAGCATGCTACGCTCGACAATCGAGCCATCAAAAACCTGAGCATTGCGAGTAATCCAGATGGTCCATAGGGTGTACCCAAAGGTGAGGTCCCAATTTTCCTTTTGTGAGCCTTGTTTTAGTCCCCCGATAGATTGGTGTGCAGCCACTGCTCGATATCCAAGTTCAGAAAACAATCCAGTTCAGCCGGAGGTACTAGCTCAAACCACGCTTGGAACGATAGGGGACAGCGCTGGAAAATATGCTCAACATCTTCTACCTGAGCGCCATAAACAATACAGCTGCAGTCTGTTGTGAATCGTCGTTTACATCGTTCCTCGTTTGTCACCAATTTTCGCCAACAAGGTAACCACAAGAAAACTTTCACTTTTGGTAAGCCTCGGAATCTATGAATAGTTGTCCACACTGGTTTCGGTCCGAGGATTGCATTCTCAGCCTTAAAAGTATAGGCTGATTTTAACGTAAAAGAGTGATCAACAGTTCGACTCCACCCAAGCGAGTTACCAGTGGATTCGTTGATCCGGCCCTTTGATCGCCGCAATTCTAATCTTTATATCATGAGGCAGTAGTTGGTTAACCAAATCCCATTTCCAAATCTCGTGATGATCGGCCATAGCCGCAACAGGGACATGTCTGATACCATCCACACAATCAGCCGGGACATAATCAATAAGAGGACCGACGTTCTTAATCCAAGTATCGCGCCAAAAGTCAATCTCCATACCGGATCTCACCACCCAAATCAAATTCATCCGCACCGAATCTCAGATAGTACTCAAACCTTTCCAGAGCCTGGAACAGCACGTATTTCGCAGAGTCGATGGAACCGAACCCAAAGTCCGTTCTTACGAGTCAGAATTTGAAAAGCTGATTTCATGAGGAAAACTTCGTTGAGGGTTTTCATCTTTCGCAAACCCAAACCTTCTTCCGATTACACACATCACTTATTTTACCAAGTGAAACCCACCTGACTCCGAAGTTATGCCCCAGATGAACCGACGAATAACTCCCTCAAAAAGAGAGCAAGTTTTGTTTGAGAGATAAGCAGTTTGCATTGTATACGACGAAATTGCAGCTAGAACCGATTTGGCCAAGACAATTCGGCCCGCGAGGGACAGACACCTAGCTTTCCACCCACTGAGATTCTTTCCACAGGTATTGATAAAATGCCGAGGTAATCAAACGGTGCAAAACAAGCACCCCAAGATATTTACCGAGACCATCAACCTCCTTATATCCAAAACCTTCACTAATAGAGGCCGTAATCATCTGCGGAACATTCTTGGAGAAATACATCGTTGTTTTGGCAATACTAACCTTATGACCGGAAACTCGATAGAATTCATTCAGAACAGAACGGACAGTTTGTAATTGGTCAGGCGACTCTTCAGCGAATAATATCATGTCATCAACGAAAAATAGTAGCAACATTGATAGATTGCGATAACCGTTCCATGCATAAAACAAAAATGTATGCGGATAACAGATCATCTTGCTGAATACCTTGAGACGGGCTAAAAGAATATGTCATGTCACCTTTCCACAGAATACGGGAGGAGACCGTGGAGATACATTGCATTATTAAATTACGGATAGTCCCTGTAATCTTAATATTGACGCAATACAGAATAACGATTATCTTGTAGGTTAATTCCAACAGATGATTCACAAGAGAAAATTCGTCAAAAAATCAGAGAAAAAAAAAGTCTCTAGGGTTTAATAAAATATTATAAAATCAAAACTATCCAAAATCAGTCCACAAGCCGGACAGTTATAGCCAAAAATCTTGTTTATCGGAATTTTACCAAAAATAGCAAAATCTCGAAAATCACTCTAAATTGAAATTCAAAATAAAATAAGCAATCTGCAAAAAATCCGGCTGAAATCGGATTTAAAATGACTTCCTAACTGACAATCGAAATATTACCATAAATAGTAAAAAATATCTAAATCTAGTGATTCGAAGGAGAAAATGACAGAATTTGAGGTCGAAAAAAGGCCAATGTGGACAGCGTGCGCGTCGAAAAGAGCTTTCCGGATAGGGGTCTTATGTGCGATTCTGACACCCTTAGCCAAAGTTATGGCCAAAAGACTGAAGCACACTCAAAACGGCCCCAATGAGGAACATATCACAATCAATTCCCGCCTTTGCGCTGATATGCCAACTCATGGTATCTCAGCGCCATCAAGGTGCAATCTGACACCTCAGCATCATCTGTCTCGGATCCCCCTGCATCAGTCAACCCGGGTTGGAAAGAACTCGTTCTCGAGTTCATAGTAGTGTCATCAGAATCCACAAAAACAATGACTCAGGTGCTTCACATTAAAGACATCATAAGTCTTCAAGTGTCTGGGAAGGCGCAACCTGTAAGCATTATCATTGATCTTCTGAACGACCTCACAAGGTCCAATCTTCCGATCCTTAAGCTTATTATACTCACCAACAGGAAAACAATCACGAGTTAATACATCCCAAACAAAATCACCAACATCAAAAAGTACACGACGACGATGATTGTCAACCCGAGTCTTGTACTTGGTATTGCTCTCATGAATGGTCTGTTTCACCTGCTCATGGATACCCCGAAGATACTTTGTCATCTCATCTGCTTTAGGACTAAAACGTCCTATACGTGGAATAGGGGCTAAGTCCAACACCCCAGATGGGTTCTGACCATTGACAATCTCAAATGGGCTTAAACTTGTGGTTCTGTTTTTTGATATGTTGTAGGCAAATTATGCCTGAGGCAATGCCAAATCCCACTACTTCGGCTTCGTTCCTACTAAACACCTAAAAAGGTTTCCCAAACTTCTGTTAACCACCTCGGTCTGGCCATTCGTCTGGGGGTGGTAGGCACTACTGAAATTCAACTGCGTTCCCAGTTTCCCCCACAGGCTCTTCCAGAAATGACTGATGAACTTAGTATCACGATCTGAAGTGATGGATCGAGGAACACCATGTAAACGCACAATCTCCTTAAATAAAGATGGGCAATCCGGTCAGCATCCATAGTCTTTCTGCAAGCTACAAAATGAGCCATCTTGGAAAACCTGTCAACCACAACAAAGATAAAATCCGAGGCCCTTTGGGTGCGGGTAAGCCTAGTACAAAATCCATGCTGACATCGAACCAAGGAGCTTCAGGAACATGTAAGGTAGTGTACAAGCCATCATTGGTGAGAACTCCCTTAGACCGCTGGCACACATAACAACAGTCCACATAATGGGTCACATCACTAGTCAACTTGGGCCAATAAAAGTCAGAAGATATAAGGGCCAAAGCCTTATCTCGACCAAAGTGTCCCTCATTATGAAGTTCACTTATAATTTGCTGCCTCAATGAACAATCTGGAATGCACAACAATAATCCACGAAACAGATACCCATTATGCAAAACAAAATCATGACGGTGACCCTCAGTTATCTCCTGAAATATTCTTCCAAAGGAAGGATCAGCTGCATACATATCTGTGAACGTCTCAAAGCCTACAACTTTGGTATTCATGGTGGTGAGGAGTAAGGTACGACGACTCAGGGCATCTGCGACGCGATTCAAACTCCCTGTTTGGTGCCTCAACGTAAAAGTGAATTCTTGCAGGTATGCCACCTGTCGCAACCGTCTTTCGGTTGGGCCCCGGAATTGGGCTTCGACTTGAAAAATGTGGATTGGGAGTCACCACCGATCATTTACTTTACGAAAAGTGGGTTGATCGGATACCTTATTTCTTACCTGATCTGCGTCTTACCAGTGATATGTCGGATCCGAGAGTCGGTTACGATCAAGGAAGGATTAACACCCTTGAACCGCCCTTTCGGTACTATGTAATTTCCAGTTGTCTTTAATTAAGAAAGTTGAAAGTTTAAATTGAAAGGTAAAATAACGATCCAAAACTTACATTTGATTGATTGAAAATATACCCTTAAGAAAGTAAAAAAGCCATGTTAGATAAAATGGTAAGAAATTAATTAATTAATTAAATTAAAATGAAAAGAAAACAAATTAAGTAAAATGATAAAATGAAGAAAGCAAAGATAAAATAGTAAGTAAAAAAACAAATAATAAAATATATATAAAAAAGAAAAAGAAAAAGAAAATAAATAAAACAAATAAACAAAATAATAATAACAAAGTACGAATAATATATATATATATATATATATAAATAAAAAAGTAAATATATAAAAATCAATAAATTAAATGACGAAAAGAACATATACACATATAATGGTAAAAAACCAAATAAAGATAATTACAATATATATATATATATAGTAACAATACTAATAATGATAATAAGTAGTTAAAAAAGACAATCACACCGCAAAGGGAAGAAAAGAAAGTAAGGTTTGGTGAAGTATAATTGACGGGAAGAAAAACATGATGAGGGGTGGGGACAAAGTAGGTAGATTAATAATAAAAAAACCAAATATATATTAATAATAGGTATAAAAACTAAAAATTTAAAAAGAACATACATATATATATATATATATATATATATATATATATATATATATATATATAACAAAATAAATAATATAAAAATAATACAAGTAATAATACAAGAATAAAAAAAGAGAAAGTAAAATAAAATATAATAATAATAAAATATAAAAATATACATATATAATATAAATAAGTAGAATAAAAGGAAAATATAATAGTAAAAACAATAATAAATATAATAGTAATAATAAAAATAAAAATGCAAAGAAAATAAATATATATATATTGGTAATAACTTATATAAATAGAGGAAAATTAAAAAAGTGATAAATTAAAAATAAAATTAGCAAGTATGTATATATATATATATAAAAACTAATTAAGGGATTAAAATAAAAGGAATGTAAATTAAGTGGGTAAATGTCAAAGAACATTGAAGATTAAAACCGGCAAAAATAAAAAAGTTTTCATTTTTTGATAGATTTTCGTACTCTCATTCCAAAAATGTAATTTGTTTTTGCGAAATAGCCTCTAGGGAGCGTAGATCTGAAATCAAAGTTTCGAAAAAACTCCCTCTGGGTCATCGGCTAAAACATTTGTCTTTGGGGTTCTCCAAAGAAAACACGATTAACAACGCATGCAAGTGAAGAGTAAAGAAAAACAAACGAAAGATAAAAAAAAGCTTTCACCTATATTACTTCGAATCGTTTACAATAGCCTCGAAATCACTTTTTCTTTGCTCGTATTTTTCTGGCGTTCCTTTTGTGTAACTCCTGTCTGTAAATCGTGTGTTACAATAGTGAGTTACAATGGCTATTTATAGTGCTTGTGGATCCTATCTTTAGGAGTTTAAATCATAGTAGAACTCTATCTTATTTTTAGAAGTTTGAATCCTAGCAAAATTCTATCTTATTTTTAGGAGTTTGAATCCTAGTAGGACGAAAAGGTGTGTTGACAGCTGCCCCTCTTTGCCCATAGTCGTGTAACAGGGATAGGTCAAAGATTAAAAGACACATTTTTTATTCGGTGGGTTTGAAAATTGACTCTGATGTTTCAATAACTCCCTGTCGAATTGAGTTACGGATGACTCCTCCGTCGTGAAGCCGAGTTCATCTTGAAATGATATGAAATTGAAGCCGTAGTTCGGAATTTGAATCAGCAAGTGGCTTCTCGTTACCCTTCGGTCTTCTTCTCAATTTAAAGACCTTGGATCGAAATCGAACTCAGAAATCTTCATTGACAAATAGCTTTTGCTTGAAAATGGTTGCTTGTCGCTAAGGAACGGTTAACCCATGTCCTCTTCTCGACTTGAAAACCTCAACTGCAACCAGAAAGTAGTGCGATTGATGTGTCATTGAGCTGAATGGAATCGAACTCGACAATTTTGATGGCAAATAACCCTTTTAGCCTTGAGTTATGCTGTAAATGATGTGCATTGGAGCTGAGCGTAGTCGAACTCGAAGGTCTTTGTTGATAGATACTCCTTCTTTGAGTTGGATATTCTTCGTCGTGAAGTTGAAATCCAATCTAAAGATGGATGATGCTTGTGTCCACGATTCCCTTCGTCGTGAAGTTGAAACCGCGGGTGGCCCCTTCGTCGTGAAGTTGAGCCTGAAATTGGATATCATTCGTCGTGAAGTTGAAATCCAAGTAAGTAGCATTGTTATGAGTCCAATATCCTCCGTCGTGAAGTTGAAATTGGCTCTGGAACCGAGAAATTATTTGTTGACAACCAGTCGTCCCTTCGTTGTGAAGTTGAACTTGTGTTGTCTCGAGTCCAATATCATTCGTTGTGAAGTTGAAATTGACTCTAAATGAAATTTTATTGACAATCAGTCGCCCCTTCGTCGTGAAGTTGAGCTTGTGTTGTCTTGGGTCCAAGATCCTTCGCTGAGAAGTTGAAATTGGCTCTGAAATTGGGAAGTTGTTTATTGACAACCAGCGGTCCCTTCGTCGTGAAGTTGAACTTGCGTTGTCTTGAGTCCAATATCCTACGCTGTGAAGTTGAAATTGACTCTAAAATTGGGAAATTGTTTATTCACAACTAGCGGTCCCTTCGTCGTGAAGTTGAACTTGTGTTGTCTGGAGTCCAATATCCTTCGTTGTGAAGTTGAAATTGGCTCTGAAATTGAGAAGTTGTTTATTAATAACCAGCGGTCCCTTCGTCGTGAAGTTGAACTTGCGTTGTGTGGAGTCCAATATCCTTCGTTGTGAAGTTGAAATTGGCTCTGAAATTGGGAAGTTATTTATTGACAACCAGCGGTCCCTTCGTCGTGAAGTTGAACTTGTGTTGTCTTGAGTCCAATATCCTTCGCTGTGAAGTTGAAATTGGCTCTGAAATTGGGAAATTGTTTGTTGACAACCAGCGGTCCCTTCGTCGTGAAGTTGAACTTGCGTTGTCTGGAGTCCAATATCCTTCGCTGTGAAGTTGAAATTGGCTCTGAAATTGAGAAGTTGTTTGTTGACAACCAGCGGTCCCTTCGTCGTGAAGTTGAACTTGCGTTGTCTGGAGTCCAATAACCTTCGCTGTGAAGTTGAAATTGGCTCTGAAATTGGGAAATTGTTTATTGACAACCAGCGGTCCCTTCATCGTGAAGTTGAACTTGCGTTGTCTGGAGTCCAATATCCTTCATTGTGAAGTTGAAATTGGCTCTGAAATTGGGAATTTATTTATTGACAACCAGCGGTCCCTTCATCGTGAAGTTGAACTTGCGTTGTCTTGAGTCCAATATCCTTCGCTGTGAAGTTGAAATTGGCTCTGAAATTGGGAAGTTGTTTATTGACAACCAGCGGTCCCTTCGTCGTGAAGTTGAACTTGCGTTGTCTTGAGTCCAATATCCTTTGCTGTGAAGTTGAAATTAGCTCTGAAATTGGGAAATTGTTTATTGACAACCAGCGGTCCCTTCGTCGTGAAGTTGAACTTGCGTTGTCTGGAGTCCAATATCCTTCGTTGTGAAGTTGAAATTGGCTCTGAAATTGAGAAGTTGTTTGTTGACAACCAGCGGTCCCTTCGTTGTGAAGTTGAACTTGTGTTGTCTTGAGTGGCACGATATCCTCCGTCGTGGATTTGAAATCGTGGATGTTTGGCTTCGAGCTAGATATCCTTCGTTGTGAAGTTGAAATCTACTCTCGAGCAAATTGTGAGTTCGAGAGAAACTTTCAATCTGTCGGGTTGGTCGAAGTGTAGCTTCTTGCTGCTGAGTTAAGCAACCAACATGAATCTTTAAAGGTGCTTTTGAATCAAGTATCCTTCGTCTTGAAGTCGAAACTTGACTCTAAAAGCTGCAAAAAATTATGTATGTGGAAAATGATAAATATGATGCTCTAAAATGTATGCATAAGATGCATGTAACATGAATTGGTTATATTTTATCTCCTGAAAAAGGTCTGATAATTTGCATTAGGATGTTGAATCAAAAAATGTCCCAATATTTGATGTTGAATCTTCAAAGATGCCCCAAATGTTCCTCATTTCTTGCTTCAGTATTGATTCTGAGAATGAGTTTTGTGTCTAAAAGTCACATGTCAATTACCAAGATTCACTCTAGAGAGACTGTCTTGTTTGAAAAAAATGTTTTTCTTTCTATTTTATTTTCAAATTTCTGAAAATATCAATAAAGAGTTTCGAAAGATGTTTAATCAAGAGTTTTGAAAGATGTTTAATTAAAAGTTTTGAAAATATTGACCCTTTCACGGTTTTACAATTGAGACGAATCATAAAACTAGAGTTCATCGGATATCAAAGAATTAATTACAATGTTAATCCTTCAATAAATTATAGCTATTTGATAAGTGTCAAGATCAAAGCTATCTTTGGGAAATGGTTAAGTAAGGAAAGGATAAAAAAATCTCAGGTTATTATGTTTGGTCAAAGGTTTGGCATTTGATGCTCAAAGGTTTGGCATTTGATGCTCATAGGTTTGGCATTTGATGCTCAATGGTTTAATGGGGTAGCTTGCATGCTCCTCTACTGGAAGTGTTCTCTGACTCCCAACCTTCGTGGTCACACTCATGTTATGTGATGTCGTATCAAAGAATTTGTGTGACCGCCTCAGTTGTATAATTTTTATATTCGAGCCACCTTTTCAGGTTTTCAACTCGAACCCTCCTTTGGTTTCAAGACATTATTTAGGATTTACGTCTTGAACCTCCCTTTGTTATTTTTCTCTACTATGCATTAATTACATTGTTTTTTGCAAACAAAGATTAATCCTGATGGGTGGGATGAAATCTGAAGATAGTCTCTTCTGTTTAGAAAACCATGTATGATTAGAAGGGACTTTTAAGGCACGTAATGTAGGCCATGGTTCATGGTTATGAAAGAAAAGGATAAATAAGCCCAAACAAGTGTTTCAGGGTGTTGAACCAAGGATCAATTCATTCTAATGCCTTCAATCATGTCTTGCTCAAAATGTCACACTCTTGATGCTCTATGATCTTCGAGTGAAGTGATTGAGTGATTCGGGAATGTTTGTGCTTGATCAATCTCATAATTTGAAGCTTGATGCACCATTTGTCTTCAGGGAATCTTTGCATGTGCTTTTTTGTCCCTTTTTCTTTTTGATTTTTGTTCTTTCTTTTTTCTTTTGTTTTCTTCTTTTTTGCTTCTTTTCTTTTTTCTTTTTTTCTTTTTGTTCTGATTGAATCTTCGCACTTTCCATTTGGTTCACCTTTTGGTATCTCATCTGAATCAATGTCTTCGTTCATGTGAGCATATTTCTTCCACCTTGCCCCCCAGTGTGGAGGGTAATCCTTGGTTAAGGTTGAATCAGAAGAAAAATACTACAGGCTCAATAGGGGACACAAGGGATATATTTTTTCTCATGTTGTGAAGGGATAAAGAAATAAAGTCGTTCATCATTTCATACACGTAAATCTTCACAGAAGAGGTATCCCCAGGGGGATAGATTTTCAAGATTAATTCTATTTACATGAAAACAGTGTAATTAATGCATGATAGAATTATTTCGAATGATTTTTTCTTCTTTTTTTCCCCAGATGTCTCAATGTTCAGGCTCCCCGCGAGATGCCCCAAGTTGGTTCTTTAGAAGAATGCTCATGTTAAAATGAACAACTCAATGCCATGGGTTTTAATGGTAAGAAAGGTTATTTTTGAGTCTAAAAAAGACAGTGGTGTGATCTTATTGACTCAAAGAAAGGTATGAGTGTATCAAAAAGATAAAGGCAATGTTCAAGAATTTCAAAAGGAGGTAATGTCAAAATTTCGTCTTTTGGTAATGACCATGAGTTGTTTTGGGCAAAGAATCAAGGTATTTTATTTTGGGGTTTGAGACAGAGTAAAAAAGGTCTAATCTTTCCATATGTCAAAAATCTATAATTCTTGAAGAATTAAAAGAATCATTAATTCATTTAATATTCGAAGAACTAAATATTAAAATTTGTTCAATTGCTCCACCTTAGAAAGCAACATAAATTCAATCATTTAAAATATTAAGCAAACATGAAAGATCAAAGACGTGTTTAAACAAAACAATCCTCTAAGTGCAAATGGTATATGCCATGCCCTCTTCTTCGGCAAGCGTCTTATAGTTTTTAGAGGAATGTTTAGGGCTTCTTATGTGGTAACAGCTAACAGCTTCAACATCGTAGCCCTTAGGATATGAGGATTCTTTTCTTAGATCATCCTGGCAGGCTTTGTCCTACAATCAGCTGATCAGGCTCTCACTGTATTGTTTTCAGTTTTTTTCTTTTGATGTTACAATCTTGCTTCCATGTGGTTAAAACCACTTCATCGAATCCTCCATGAAGAAATTTCATGTTTATGAAAATGCTTAAAAATGAAATGTAGATGCACAATGCAAAATGAAAAAAATGCATGAAATGTTCGAGGCATTGATCCAGAAAAGTGCCCATTATTATAAATAATCCTTATTTCGACAAAAATGTTTTATCTTGTAAGAGACATAAAAACAATCAAAGGTACATTCGGACTAAATCCTCTAGACCCCGAACAGCTTCCAGCAGGTTGACAAGTCTTCTGTTTTCATCTGTCACTGGTTGTATGCCTTGTTGGACCACTCCAGCTTCCCTTTCCAGGCCGTGTAGATGGTGAGCTACCTTCTGTACTTGATCCAGGAAATCTCGGATGACTGCGTCTCTGGCTTTCACCCTTTATTGTGCTTGCTCCCAACGGAAACGCCACTGCAAACCTCGTCGAAGGGCACAATCTGAAGCTTACTCGCTTGCTTTTTGAAGCTATTGTTTTACCATCTTTCTCATGTTGTTTCTCCATATCAACCATTTGGATTCTCAGGCGTTGGATTCTCAGGAGTTATCCTTGACTTTATCTTGGTACCCATTTCTCAAGTCTTCAAGCTCAAAATTGACTCTTTTCTGCTCTCTTTCCTGTTTGTCTGCTCTATCTTTCTGAGAATCGGCATCTAGTTTCCATTGATAACGTTCAGCTTCAAGTTCCTTAACTCTCTGTTTCAGCTCATTATTCACAGCTTCAAACTCTGCCTTGACTATCTCAAGTTCAGAAGGGACAGACCTGAGATATTCCTCCATGGTCCGGGTGTCTTCACAGTCTGGCATCGGTATGCTATCATTCTTTCTCAATCTTCGCCACTCCATATAATCCGAAGTAAGCATATCTCTGGAAGCCACAACATCGATCCGGGATACTTTCTTCTATGACTCGGCTGCCTCTTTGATCCTCTTCTTATAACTGTCAACGTGATACACAAACTCTGATGTAGATAATTCGTATGTTGCTGGGATAAACTGACGTGCCCCATACTGTCTAAGTGCTAACAACGGAGCATACCCAACTGCACCCCAAAGTCCAAGTAAGATCATAGTGTCAGAATCCCCAAATCAGAAAAGAACATCACTGAGGAACAACCAGGGGGCTCTCCAAGTAATATCTCGGTCCTGAAGATGAGTGAAAACCTTCATCCATTCTTCATTCGAAGTGCCTTCATGCCATTTCATAGTGATGAACTCTCCCAATGATGAATATGTAGTGCTGAATCGGTGGTAGGCAACCCCGTTAGTCTTCCAGAAGTGGCTGTGAATCCATACTTGAAGGAGCTGAACACATCCAATGAACCTTCCTCCACCAGTTCTTCTGCAATGATTAAGAGACCGAAAGGTCTCGCCTAAGATGGTCGGCGTTGGGTTGACTCGCCTTGAAAGTTGTTCAAATAGTTCTACTACGGCTGCGTCGATGCACCCCAAGGTCTTCGAAAAGATAATCAAACCGTACAGACCCAGTGCAAAAAGATCTATAGTCTTCCATTCATCAGGGTGGTTCTTCATTAGTTGCTTTATATAGATCCACTCGATTCCTTCCCCACTACCTTTGTGTCGGAGTCGATCAGTCACCCACTTTTCATCAACCCCTGCAATCTTGGCCAGTCCGTTCTTAAAAGGCTGACCCTTGATATGTTTGTTATATGCCTTCTCTAGTCTGATGCTTGTGCAGTGTAGTAGTGTGATATACTCTTCGATAGTGGGCACTATGTCCTCCTGGTTAAAGGTGAAGCAACTATATCCCGGGTTCCAGAATTAAATCAGTGCTCGGAGCAGGGGCTCATCAGTCTTGACATGAAGTAAGAGGGCAATATCACCATGTCGTTGGCTGAACTTCTGCTTTCTGTAATTCTTCCAACTGTCCCAAATGTTTCGCAACTCTTGAACATCATTCTGTTTCAGGCTGACAGAGGCATAGCTAACCAGCTCTGACACGTAGTTCCCCTAAAGACTGTCTCCCTTCTCTTTCTGAGTCATCTCAGACCATAGTCGTGCCTCGACATTCTTAATTTCTTGTATTACAACACCTTTGTCCATTAATTCATATTATTTTGTTTGTAACAAACGCATTTTAAGGATCAATAGCCTTTTGTTATGATGCAAATGCTAAAAAAACAAACATAAAGGCAGGAATATTAGTAAAATAAATAAATAAATAAATAAATGACGAATAGAAAAAAAGACATGGTTAAGGTAAAAATATCCTAGGTTTCGAAAATGTGGTTTCGGGGTAGGCTCTAATTCTCCATGGTCTCCCAGTTTAGGTTCTACAAACGATACCCGAGTTCTCCTTGCCGGTGCCCCCTTGGGCTTGCCAGACCCTTAGTCCTAAACCCATCACAGGCTTGTGTGGACTAAGTTAAACTCGAGGGGACACATTCCCTTATGCCCGCATGGTGAATAAATTCACACGAAGACATAAGGTATATAAATCCCGAAGGCTACTTGCTAGGCCCGCACGGTGAATAAATTCACATGAAGACGTCGCTTTCACCCCCACTTAAAGCAGGGTCTGGAGCTCGGGTTTAAAGCCTTAGATTAAAAATCTTTAAGGGCTGAAATCATTAAAAACAGTCAGTACAACTATTTACTCGAAAATATAATCAAAAGTAAGTAATAAGGATCGAAATGTTACCTTAAAATTTAAACTTACCATTTTCATTAAAAAGACAACTGGAAATTACCTTAGCCTGACTCACTTACCTGTCTCCCCAGCTGAGTCGCCAAGCTGTCGCAACCGTCTTTCGGTTGGGCCCCGTAATTGGGCTTCGACTTGAAAAATGTGGATTGGGAGTCTCCACCGATCATTTACTTTACGAAAAGTGGGTTGATCGAATACCTTATTTCTTACCTGGTCTGCGTCTTACCAGTGATATGTCAGATCCGGGAGTCGGTTACGGTTAAGGAAGGATTAGCACCCTTGAACCGCCCTTTCGGTACTATGTAATTTCCAGTTGTCTTTAATTAAGAAAGTTGAAAGTTTAAATTGAAAGGTAAAATAACGATCCAAAACTTACATTTGATTGATTGAAAATGTACCCTTAAGAAAGTAAAAAAGCCATGTTAGATAAAATGGTAAGAAATTAATTAATTAATTAAATTAAAATGAAATGAAAACAAATTAAGTAAAATGATAAAATGAAGAAAGCAAAGATAAAATAGTAAGTAAAAAACAAATAAAAATATATATAAAAAAGAAAAAGAAGAAGAAAATAAATAAAACAAATAAACAAAATAATAATAACAAAGTACGAATAATATATATATAAAATAAATAAAAAAGTAAATATATAAAAATTAATAAATTAAATGACGAAAAGAACATATACACATATAATGGTAAAAAAACAAATAAAGATAATTACAATATATATAGTAACAATACTAATAATGATAATAAGTAGTTAAAAAAGACAATCACACCGAAAAGGGAAGAAAAGAAAGTAAGGTTTGGTGAAGTATAATTGACGGGAAGAAAAAAATGAGGAGGGGTGGGGACAAAGTAGGTAGATATAATTAACTTGTGTAGAATATATATATATATATATATATATATATATAATAGTAAAATGTATATATAACAACAATAATATCAATAAAAAAAGAAAATAAATATAATATAATGATAATAAAAAATATAGAAAATTAATAGAAAAATATATGTATAATATTATAAAATATAGCACTTAAAATAAAAAACCCAAATATATATTAATAATAGGTATAAAAATTAAAATATTTAAAAAGAACATACGTATATATATATATATATAAAACAAAATAAATAATATAAAAATAATACAAGTAATAATACAAGAATAATAAAAAGAAAGAGAAAGTAAAAAATATATAATAATAATAAAATATGAAATATATATATATATATATATATATATAATATAAATAAGTAGAATAAAAGGAAAATATAATAGTAAAAATAATAGTAATAATAAAAATGCAAAGAAAATAAATATATATATATATATATATATATATATATATATATATTGGTAATAACGTATATAAATAGAGAAAAATTAAAAAAGTGATAAATTAAAAATAAAATTAGCAAGTATGTATATATATATATATAACTAATTAAGGGATTAAAATGAAAGGAATGTAAATTAAGTGGGTAAATGTCAAAGAACATTGAATATTAAAACCGGCAAAAATAAAAAAGTTTTCATTTTTTGATAGATTTTCGTACTCTAATTCCAAAAATATAATTTGTTTTTGCGAAATAGCCTCTAGGGAGCGTAGATCTGAAATCAAAGTTTCGAAAAAACTCCCTCTGGGTCATCGGCTAAAACATTTGTCTTGGGGGTTCTCCAAAGAAAACACGATTAACAACGCATGCAAGTGAAGAGTAAAGAGAAACAAACGAAAGATAAAAAAAGCTTTCACCTTTATTACTTCGAATCGTTTACAATAGCCTCGAAATCACTTTTTTTTTGCTCGTATTTTTCTGGCGTTCTTTTTGTGTAACTCCTGTCTGTAAATCGTGTGTTACAATAGTGAGTTACAATGGCTATTTATAGTGCTTGTGGATCCTATCTTTAGGAGTTTAAATCATAGTAGAACTCTATCCTATTTTTAGGAGTTTGAATCCTAGCAAAATTCTATCATATTTTTAGGAGTTTGAATCCTAGTAGGACGAAAAGGTGTGTTGACACCACCCACTTGGCATGACGTCTACTCAGCTTGTGTTGACCATTGATGTACTTCAAGGCCTCATGATCAGTAAATAGAATAAACTCCTTCTGTATTAGGTAGTGACGCCAATGCTTCAGGGACTGAACTATGGCATAGAACTCTAAGTCATAAGTGGAGTAGTTTTTTTTTATCATGATAGCTTCTCACTAAAAAAAAGCAACTGGACGACCTACCTGACTCAGAACACCACCAATGCCAACGCCAGATACATCACAATTTACCTCGAACACTTTGTCAAAATCATGAAGTGACAAAACTGGTGCCTCGATCATCTTCTGCTTGACCAGTTGAAAACTGGCCTCTGCCTCCTCAGACCACTGGAAATCACGCCCCTTGAGGCATTCTATGATAGGGGCAATCAGAGTACTGAAATTTTTAATGAACCGACGGTAGAAAGATGCCAATCCATGGAAACTTCGGATGTCATGTAAGGTCCTTGGTCTGGGCCACTCCAAGACTGCATCTATCTTTAACTGATCTGTATTAACATCATCAGTAGACACAATAAAACCAAGAAAAGTCACAGAAGTAGTGAAAAAAGAACACTTCTTCTGATTGACGAACAAGCACTCTTTTTTCAGCATCTCAAAAACAGCACGGAGGTGATCGAAGTGTGAAGTCCATGTCGGACTATAAATGACTATATCATCGTAGTAAACTACAATAAATTTCCCCATAAAAGGTCGCAAGACCTGATGCATAAATCTCATGAACGTACTGGCGCATTGGATAGCCCAAAAGGCATGACCATCCACTCATACAAACCTTGAGGCGTTTTAAATACTGTCTTGCACCCATCTCCAGGCCTTATTCTGATTTGGTGGTATCCGCTTTTAAGGTCAATTTTTGAGAATACCTTAGAACCAGATAGATGATCTAACATATCATCTAGACGGGGAATTAGAAACCGATACTTCACTGTAATTCTGTTGATTGCTCGGCTATTAACATACATACGCCAAGAACCATCTTTCTTTGGCACTAGCAGGGCAGAGACTGCACATGGGCTCATACTCTCTTGGATATAGCCCCTCTCCAACAACTCTTCCACCTGTCACAGCAACTCTTCAGCCTCCTTGGGACTGAGGTGATATGCTGGTCGATTTGGTAAACTTGACCCATGAACAAGGTCAATTTGATGCTGAATATCCCTCATAGGCGGTAGGCCAGGAGGAGGATCCTCTGGCATCAAGTTAGAGAATTCTGCTAGCAGTCGCTGTACTTCTACTGGTAAATCCGTATCCACGTCTACTACACTATTCTCGCAAGGTAGTAAGGTATAAACCACGCCTCCATGCTCAATCTAATCTAAAAACCTGGACATAGAAAGCATGTTAGTATTATTGGTTACCGGGGTAGGAGTGAGTCCTTCCCGCCGGGGCGCCAATACAATCTTTTTTCCCTTGATGCTAAGGGAATATGTATTCTTTCGTCTGTCATGAATAGCACTGCGATCATACTGCCAAGGTCGACCCAACAATATATGACACGCATCCATAGACACAACATCACACCATGCATTATCAAAATATTTTCTACCAATTGAAAAAGATACGAGGCATCGCCTATCAACTGTTACCTCACTTCCTTTATTTAGCCATGACAACTTGTATGGTTTAAGATGACGGTCCGTCTTCAACTGCAATTTCTGAACAACCTCCTTGGACACTACATTCTCACAACTGCCGCTGTCAATTATCATTTTGCAGACTTTATCTGCAACTATGCAGGTCGTGTGGAAAATATTAGTTCTCAACTAATCGTCCCTTGAATCGCCCTTGGGGGTAAGTAGACTCTTGCGAACGACCAGAGTCTCGTGACCATCTCCACACAACACATCATCAGTCTCATCATCATCATACACGGGTTTACTAATCTCCTCAATCTCGTCTTCCACGTTTTCCTCAATCAATAAATTTTTGCCCTTTTGACTAGCAGGCTTCCTGCAATCAGTCTCCCTATGCCCTTGTTCACCACAACGAAAACATCTAATAGTATGGTTAGAATTACCTTGCGGTGGCTACTGAGCAGGACGGGAATCCTGAGGGCGAACTGGTCGACTGTTGTGATCGCTCCTGATCATTGGTCTCCTGTTTTGCTGTTTTTCAACAGCAAGTGCACGCTGGTATGCTTCCGAAACACTCCACAGTGAATGAAGGCTGATGACATCTTGCAAGGGCTGATGTAAACCCCCCAAATATCGCGTCACCATCTGCTCTTCTGTCTCAGATAAATCGTTCTGGGCGACCAATTGGTAAAACTCCTCCGTGTAATCATCGACTGATCGCGCGCTCTGCCTCAATGCATGAAGTCGCTGAAATAAGGTTTACGTGTAGCCGAAGGGAAGAAAGTGACCCTTCATCTTCTTCTTCATCTTCTCCCAATCAGTGATCTTGGCCTTGCCCTGTCTTTCTCGTGAACGTCGCAATTGTTCCCACCACGCAGATGCTCTGCCCTTGAGTTTGATGGCGATCAGTTTCACTTTCACACGATCGGGGACTTCCTTATATTCAAAAATTCGCTCCACTTCATCAATCCAATCCACAAATCCCTCGGCCTGTAACGTACCAGAAAACTCAGGGAGATCGACCCGAAAACCGAGGTCTCTATGATGCTCCTCCCGATCACGGTGCTCCCGGAATAGAGCACGATTGTGATATGGGTTTTCAAAAGTGGAATTGGTATTGTGATCAGAGACCTCACGATCCTCGAAATCCTGCACCGCCAGGCGCTGGGTTAATTCTGCGAGCCTCTGCAAATCCGCAATCATCACATCCTGAACGCTACAATCACGGCGTTGGGCTTCCTTATTCGGAACCTGCTCACGACGGCCACGACCATGAGCTCCAGCCATTGAAACTGGTGAAATTTCCCAGGAAGATGTTGAAGCTCTGACGCCAACTGACGCCAGACAGAATAACGATTATCCTATAGGCTAGTTCCAACATATGATTACAAGAGAAAATTTGCCCAAAAACCAAAGAAAAAAAGTCTCTAGGGTTTAATAAAATATTATAAAATCAAAACTATCCAAAATCAGTCCACAAGCCGGACTATTATAGCCAAAAATCTTGTTTATCAGAATTTTACCAAAAATAGCAAAATCCCAAAAATCACTCTAAGTTGAAATTCAAAATAAAATAAGCAATATGCAAAAAATCCGGCCAAAATCGGATTTAAAATGACTTCCTAACTGACAATCGAAATATTACCATAAATAGTAAAAAATATCTAAATCTAGTGATTCGGAGGGGAAAATGACAGAATTTGAGGTCGAAAAAAAGGCCATATAGATCTTAGCTCCATATAGATAGTGTGCGCGTCGAAAATAGCTTTCCGGATTGGGGTCTTATGCGCGATTCTGACACCCGTAGCCAAAATTATGGCCAAAAGACTGAAGCACAGCCAAAACGGCCCTAATGAGGAACATATCACAATCAATTCCCGCCTTTGCGCTGATCTGCCAACTCATGGTATCTCAGCGCCATCAAGGTACAATCTGATAGCTCAACATTATCTGTCTCGGATCCCCCTGCATCAAATATCCACTAGAGTATCGTTAACGAAATCTCATTCTAACGTGTCATAGACTTTCTTTATGTCGATCTTCAGAGCCATCCATCCCTTATTCCTAGTTTTACGACCCATAGTGTGAATAATTTCTTGAGTAACTATGATATTGTCAGTGATCGTTCGCCCAGGAACGAAGCTCGTTTGGTTTGCAGTGACTCAAATAGGTATAAAATGTTTTAATTGATTCACGATTACCTTCGAGATAATCTTGTAAATGACATTACAGAGGCTTATGGGTCTAAATTACCCCATCGACTCAGGTAACGACACCCTCTCTTTCACAAAATTGCACATTGAACCTCCCACTACAGTCCAATTCCGTTGAAAGAAACCCACATTCATTACATCAACACCAGGAGCCTTCGTTGCGACCATTTCTAACAGTGCTTTTTGAATTTCTTCATTGGTAACCGATTTCAATATAGAATTATGGTCCCGTTGAGTCAATGGCGTGGAATAACTCCGAATGGGAAAAAAGGGTCGCAGAATTGGGGAACTAGTAAACAACACTTTGTAGAAGTCCATGGCCAGACAAACAAGTTCAGACGAGTCAGTGCACCAACTTCCATTCTCCCGGTTCAAAGTTGAAATACGGTTCGCATGGCGCCTTGTAATGACGGAAGTATGGAAGTATTTCGTATTTCGATCCCCCTAAAAGAACCATTGACTACAAGCCTTCTGATTCCAGAGTGATTCCTCCTGATCCATTACATCTTCCAATTCATTTTTAAGCTTCTATGACAACTTAGCCAAGGATTCAAAATACATGTTCTCCATTACACGATTAATCCCTTTTAAACGCGCGCAAAGTCACTTCTTCCTCGCCCCAATATGAATGAATACTTCCTTTTTTCATTCCTCCACATCAGTGCAGAACTTATCAATGTTAGCTTGAAGACTATTATCGGAAGACCAAGCATATCCAAGAAAATTCGCAAACTAAGGATGAGAGTGCCAAGCCTCGATAAATCAAAACGGCCTATTATGCCTTATATTCCTCTCTTTCCCCAAAGAAACCAACAACGGCCAATGATCCGAACCTAATCTATCGAGATAAATTACATGAGAGTCTATGAAAGAAGTTGTCCACTTCACGTTGATGACACATCTATCAAGTCTTTTATAGAGATTTCCCCTTACCTACATAAATGAGGGGCCTCAAAAACCTATATTAGATAGCCCTTCATAAAAAAATCTGCAAATTGACGATCTCCATGGTGCCGCACACGAGCACCACCTGACCCCTCCTCTTCAGACAGAATCACGTTGAAATCGCCACCAACTATCCAAGGAATATTATCTCCGGGTTTGAATGACTCAACTAACGCCACAAGTTCTTCCGTCTATTGCTATTCGGACTCGCATAAACAACTGTAAGTTGAAACTTGATTCCTCTCTCTCGGACATGAACCATGGTGCTAACAATTTGATTCGAAGCTTGTAGGATTTCCATATCAACATTCGCCGTCCAAAGAAGCCAAATGCCACCCCGAAAAGAATATAGAAACCCAAATCTAGAGACAACCCCATCAGTCGTGGTTCTACTGATACGGGGTTGAAATAAAGCCACAACCTCCGGATGATAGTCACGAACAAAATTTTTAAAATACCTTCGAAACGTCAAGCTTGCTGCCCCCTAGCAATTCCATAACATAACTTTCATTATAAAAACAAATAAGTCAGGAAAAAATTAACCTTACAGTTTGGCACTGTCTTCACCACCATCTGGCAGTTCCTCTTGTGAATTCAAATCATACCATTCCTCGTCATCAGAAGATTGTACCATGGGAGAGGCATCAACATTCTCCAACTGCAGTGATAAGCTATTCTGATTAGTTCCCTCTCTAAGGTTATTCAATTCCTTAGTGAGCCTATTGACCAGCTCAGAAGCTGTTTCCTTCTTCTTTTGTCCCGGGTCTGGCGGCTTTCAAATTTGGAGTGACCGAGAGGCATTGTTTAATTTGGATACTCCGACTCTCCCTTTCCCGTGACCACCATTTTGGCTCGCCTTGGAGGTCCCTACCTCACCATGTTCAACAATCGTGATTGTTGTGTATTTGCCATTTTTCCTAGTGTCAACATGCTCATGGACTTCAACCTCTCTCGACTCACCAATCGGGATCACTTCAACTGCCTTGGAACCATTTTTGTTTTTTCCTTTTTTGTCGGGATTTGATGTCCTATACGCTTAATTCCTCACAACCCCTCCCTGAGTATTCTTTTTTAGAATGCCCTCATGCTTTTGATTGTTATTCTTTACACTATCTCCTTGTTTACCGGAATTCTGTCCACCAACAGATTTAGTCGTTTCACCATTCCTTTCAACTTCTAGAATCGGAAACCTTGAACCCATCCCGATTTTCCTCCGTCTATTCTTGATAACCATCCAAGGTCTAAACAGGTTGGACTCCGATATTTCGATTTAGGTATAGCCTCCTTTGCAGGTGGTGCCGCATCAGCCGACTCACTCTTATCACCTGAACAAGCCTCATACATTTATTTAGAGTGGCCATAAATACTGCATCCATAACAAATCTATCGTAAGTCTTTATATTCGAGCTTTTGCAACATCCCATCTATTCGCATACATGATAATAATGGTTTATTTAAATCCACTATAATCGCGAGCCGAGCAAATCTGCCCCTTCCTCCTACATCAGTATTATAGCCTATTTTATCCTCTGGGCCAATGAACGCTGCAATATGTCTAAACAACGCCTTCGTATAATATCTATATGAGAGATCCGGGAGTCTAACCCATACTATCACTTGTGACGGGTGCTTCTCCGAAGTCGAAAAGTTCCTACTCCACGGCTGGACCGTCAAGTAATTGCCATAGATAGTCTATGGCCCTTCCGTGAGGACCTTTGTATAGTCGCTCGCATCAGAGAACCTAGCCAGAAAATAATTATTGTCCATATCAATTATTTGTATCTTACCCAAGGCTTCCATAATGCATGAACACGGTTTACCAAAGTCTAGTAACCAATCGTCCGACCAATGAGTATCACAATTATAGCGTTCCGCACATTCGCATCGATCCGGTCATGGACTCTGTTAGAGAATTGGATAGACGGTATTGCTCCAGAATGATCTACGATTATGTCCTCTTCCATTATTGACACTTCATCATTAATGAGACTAGAAACCATAGATCCCACTTCATGTTCATTCAATGATTCTACCACCTTGCTTGCATACGTTATTTTTTCAATGACCGGTTACGCAGATGGGATCTCCCCTTCGCATCCATTAGCATCTGTCATCACTGGGCCACCGCCAGTAACAGGATTGGTGTTATAAACAACGTTGGTGTCCATAGCAGTTTCTACGACAATGTCATCCGACGTACGGCTCACACACACTTCACTCTTACCTTTCTTAACCTGTCTTAGTTTCTCCAATCGGTGAGGGGACGCATGCCTCTCTCTAGCAGGCACAACGGGGATGACCGATCCTTCTTTCGGTGGTCGCCCGCCGTGATTATCTAGATTGTTCATATCATGTGGCACCCCTAAAAAAGTATCTCAAACATAACTTCCAAAATATTGTTTTAAGTTTAATTAATATTAAACTTTAAAATTGATCTTCAATAATAGTTGATAATTTTTATTTTAAAACAAAAATATGCAGGGAAAATAACATGAGGCAAAAGGCAAAACCAGATGTTGAGTTTTTACCTATAAACAAGAGAACCAAATTTCCACCACCTTATTCCCGCTCCTCTCTCTCTATATATCCGGAAATGGAAACCACACCTCCTCCGCACATGGCGGCTCCGCCTCTTCCATCGGCTATCAACACTTCAGCCGCCCCGCCACCTATCCAGATTCCAACAGCTCCTCACCACGCTCCCGATACACGGACTCATGGAACGATCAAACTCCTGCCCCTGCTGTCCACCCAAAGCTCCGCTTTATGTGCAGTTATGGCGGCACTATCCTCCCTCGTCCCCACGATAAATCATTGAGTTACACCGGCGGAGACACTCGTATGGTTGTGGTGGACCGCCACACTACCCTCACTTCTCTCTACCACCGCCTCTCCCATTCTCTCCTCCACGGCCGCCCATTTACTCTCAAGTACCAGCTTCCCTCCGAAGAACTCGACTCTCTCATCTCCGTTACAACCAACGAAGACTTCGAGAACATGATCAAAGAATACGACCATAATTTTTATCATTCCAACCCCACAAGGCCACTCCATTCTTGCTTCTTCGTCTTCCTCATCTTTCTTCTATTCTTCTTATTACTACTATCGTTATTGTTATCATAAATCTTTAGCTTTTGTCCAATAATAGTCGTCTAATATTCATCAACAATTAATCAATTTAGTGAGATGAAATATTGATCTAACTACAATAGAATAATTGCTCCCGCATTAATTTTTATAATATTTACTCCAAGTTAACCGGTCAATAAATCGAAAAACAATGATTTAAAAAATAACAACCATATAATATAAGTCGAGGAGATCGTACGATGAACTCTAGAAACACATTTTGAAATTTCCCTCCGTTTAACAAATCCATTTTTCTCTGTCATTATGGGTATCATCCGATTCATTAACACCCAGCATAAAACAAATTTCAAAATAGCTCCTTTAAATTCCCACCATTCCATTGTCACAAAATTAAGAATATATTAACTCATCAACTTCCAATACTGAAATAAATTAGCAAATTCAACGGTTTTAGTAAATCAATGGACACCAACCGGTATCTCTTTCTACCCACTGATCAATTGGTTTGATCAAACTTTTTTATATGATTATAAACTCGGGAGCAAATTTTTTTTAGTACTAACTTGAAAGAAAGTGCATAATTCAGGTATCAACTTAAGAGTAAAAAAAATCTTTAAATACCATCTCTAAAAAAATACCTGACTAGGTACCAAATGTATAATTAATTTTTTTTTTTTTTGAAATCTAAAAAAATAAATAAATTGATTTGGTTAAATTCAGGGAGAGGTAGTCTAATTGATAAAAGCCTATAATTGCTCAAATTAAGAAGGTGCTACAGTAGCGAATGATGGGTAAAGGCTGGTAGTATAGCCTGAGTGGACTTGCTTTAGGAAATACATTCAGATAAGAAAGATAAGGTTAAAAGTCAAGAAAACAGACAAGATTCTCTGCCATTTTATGTTCCAATGGACAGCTATCAGTCTTCGCTTCTGTTTATCTTCTTGTCTAAAAAATTTCGTTTTATTCCCTTCATTCGCGCCGGGAGATGGATTGCGTTTTCATGGATAAATTAACCTACCATTAGTTTGTAACAACAGCTCTACTTTATCAAGTCATGATTAAAATGCAGATATATCCCACATCGGCATCAGTCAAAGCATCCACATTGTATCCAGCGGGGCCGAATGTGTGAAAAGCATATTCAATTGTCAATTTTCGACTAAATCATCTCTCTCTCTTTACGTCCATTTTGGATGTGAATGAGACCGGAGAGTAAATGAAAAGCAGCTCCAACACATGTCATTCTTTATAAGCAACTCTGCATTTATTCCAATGATGGCTCTTTACGACTTGGGTTTTGTCTCTTAATTGACCCCAACGTGGTGCGCCTTGGGGAATTCATACACTATGTACATATATATCGAGACCTATGGAGCAATTGATATTCTCCAAAGTTCTTCCAAGTCCCCGGAATACCACATCTCCGGGAAATAAACAGTATATTGAATTTATCTCTGATAGGATCACGTAATCTATCCGAGCTCAAATATATTATCTGAAAATCATATTCATTGATCCTAGCAGACTAGGAATAGTCATCATAACCCTCAACTTTACACCATTACTAAGAGTGAATATAGAATCCGTCAACTGAGAAAAGGATTCGACCTCTTTTTCTTCCTTACTTCCTACCTGGAGATATCTTCAACGGGTCATCGATCGTAAGTCTACCGATCACTCCAAACTAGAAGATGTTAATAGCCTAGGGCCGTCACTAGTGTTGTGATCAACAATATGTATAGCTCAAGATCATGAATTGACAATACAAACAACACTGTAGCAACAAAAACAAGTGACAAAAGGGTCTGCTACAAGAGCAAGAACAAAGCATCCATCACATACACTGTAATAACAGACGGTCAAATTCATACAAAGGCACAAACACAGTTAAAAAAACTCAACAGAAGCTTTTGTAGCAGACCTATCATCACCTAGCCCTAGTCAACAAACAAGGGAATCCTAAGGGGAAAAAAATAAAGACATTGACAGTTTTGCTTTGGAGCAACAATTGCATGGTTTCTCTCCACTAACACAGTTGTTAACACTACATAGTTTCGGTTCAAGTGGAACTAACCATAATCTTGAAACCATTCTCGGGTTTAATTGGTTGTCTTTTGATCGGGATCAATCGGGAGATGTGATCGACCTGTCCAAAGCATCCAAGACATGCCTCATGGTTGGTCTCTTTTCGGGGCTGCTATGCACACAAGCCATTGTGATCTTCAGAACCGCAATTATCTCCTCCTCTTTATCTGCATCCGGGGCTAAGTACGGATCTAAGACATCCGAAAGTGGTTTCTTCTCTTCGATGCATAGCTGAATCCACTGAACAAGATCTATTTCAGTGGTACCCACATGAACTACAGGTGATCTCCCTGTGATCATTTCTAGTAAGATTACACCGTATGAGTACACATCCCACTTCTGTGATGGTTTTACCACTTTCAGTGCTTCGGGAGCCTGGTAATAAGATCCCAAGTTCGAGGAGTAAATGGGATTAGCTTCCAAGGAAGCACTCTTTTGATGTCTCTCCTGTGGTTTTTCTGAAGGTATTCGATTAGATTGTTCGGTCGGTGACCCTCCGGCTATATTGGCAAGTCGCCCAAGTCCAAAATCAGAAATGTGAGCTTCGATGTTCTGGTCAAGTAATATATTGCTTGGCTTCAAATCTCCATGAACATATTTTTTGGGGCTGAATTCATGCAGATAAACCAAGCCTTTGGCTATACCCTTGATGATTTTTAGTCGAACAGACCACGATAATGGTGTGAACGATGTCATTCCTGCCTTCCCTGATAAGAATAAGAAAACAGAGACAAATCGATACACAAGAAAAGCAATACCGATATATGACCATTATAGTACTGAAAGAAGGCTAGGTGAAATATACCGTGCAATGCAGTGGCAAGACTTCCATTAGGCATGTAATCATATATGAGAAGCTTCTCATCGACCGACCAATAGTAAGCTCTTAGTGTAACAATATTAGGATGCCTCAGCTTTCCGATTGCTTCTACTTCTGTCTGGAATTCCTTAAACCTTTGAGAGCCTCCTTCACCTAATCTTCTCACTGCTAAGGACAGCCCATCTTCAAGCACGACTTTGTACACGATACCGATCCCGCTCTTCCCCAGAACAAAAGCAGAAGCTTTGAGCAGCTCATCCAAGTCGAATGCCACCTGCGTATCCAGCGGTACAAGATCGTACTGCTCAACGTTATCCGATAAAGTCTCGGATTCATCTTTTCTGAAGCAGAAGCAATCCTTTCCCTTCCTTCCCTTTTCGAAACCATAACCGTGGTCGTCTTTCTTCTTGCTACGCGGGCAGATCCTCAAATAACAAAAGGAGAATAGCAACCCAACAAGGCATATTCCAATTATATCACACACTATTATAGCAATGACAGCTCCTTTACCGAGTCCTCTCCCTCTTTCGTATTTACCTTCATTATCATCCGACATCCCAGGTGGGTAATTATTCGGCAGAAACGGATACGAAGAAGGCGAATTGGCACCCGGAGTATCCGAGGAGCAGGGGTTTCTCAAAGGAGGGCCACAAAGCCCGGGGTTCCCTAGAAATGCTGTCGGTCCTCTGTTCATTAGAGCACCAGTTTGGGGTATTGGCCCACTCAAATTGTTAAAAGTAAGATCAATGTAAACCTTCTCAGGAAGATTTCCAAGGCTAGCTGGAATCAAACCTGCGAAAAGATTATGAGACAAATCAACAGTTCCTTGCAAGCTAGAAAGATTTCCCAAGTCACTAGGAATCATGCCAATGAACTTATTGAAAGAAAGATCAAGTTTTTCAAGAGATACCAAGCCAGTTCCGAACCCATCAGGCAAAGAACCAGTGAAATTGTTCTTGCTGAGATCAAGGGTCTTCAGTCTCTTGCACTGAATAATCGATGAAGGTAATGACCCATTGAATAAATTATCAGACAAGGCTAATGTTTGAAGATACTTAAGCTTCCCTATATCTTTCGGCAAAGACCCAGAGAAGGAATTCCCATAAAGAACCAAACTTTGCAACCCCTGAGCTTCGAGGAGCTCAACGGGCAAAAGCCCAGAGAATTTATTATTCCTCAAGTTCACATGGCGAAGATCAGATAAAGAAGCTAAAGAAGAAGGAAGAAACCCATAGAGCTTCTTCTTCGGAATGCTAACGGAAACAACTCTTTGTTCCTTGCATGTAACCCCATTCCATGAACAAGGGTTGTCATCAGAAGAGTTCCAGTTACTTAGAGACCCTTCAGGGTCCTCGTAAATGGACTGCTTAAATGAAATAAGAGCATACCCTTCACTGTTCAAACCACTCACTCCTCCATGAAAGTCCAACAGAGCTAGAACCACCACAACCAAACAAAACATCTACACATAAACAATGAGAAACTGAATATATGGCCGTGGGAGAGGGAAATGTTGGAAAGTGCAAAACTTCGGGGGTTCAAAGGCCTTACCTTCTGCGTCTACCTGGGGAAATAAACCAGGTAATGAAGGAGAAAGCTTGGAAAGAGAGAGTAATGGAGACGCAAAAGAAAGGGAGACAGACAGATAAAGAAGGAAGGAGGAGAGAGAGATTGAGAGTATGGTCGTTAGTACTGATAAGAAAGAAAAGGACAATATTAAACGTCGAAGAATGGTAAAGATTTTCAGCTCAAGACCTTGGGAAAATAGAGTAAAAACTTTCACTTTATTAGGGTAAGTAGGAAAATAGATGAAAGCTGGTGAGACTTTGGTAAAAACCATACTGCTAATACATTCTAGCTTTTGTTGCAATTTATCATGATATTTTCCAAGGAAACTTTCGTCAATTAGTGTAACAATTGCAAGTTTGAAAAGTAATTGCACTAAACTCATCAAATAATTTTAATAATTAAAAAATATTATTTACTTAAAAAAATCAGAGTACTAAAAATTACGTAAATAATATATTATTCACTAATTAATAAAGTTTTGAATAAACATTATTTTATAATTAATGAAATAATTAATAAAAGGTAATTACTCTTTGTTGATACAAGTGGGGAAAAAAGGGAGTAGATTAGTGGAAGTATCACATGCGACAGTTTAATATATTGTTAATGAAAGACGTTATCGGAAATGTTATTATTTTTTTAATATTTTCGGTAAAAAATTATCTAAAACATTATTATTTCGACTGGAAATGTTATTATTGGACGCTTTATCTGGTTTGATAACATTATTATTGCTAATGAAAAACATTAATATTTTAGATAATTTTTTATCGAAAATATTAAAAATAATATTTTCGATAACGTATTTCTTTAACATTATATTAAGACGACTGTACGGAATAAATAAAAAAATATCATAGCAGAGAGCTTGAGTCAGGGGGAGATCATCATTAACTCCACATTCCTCATTAACCGTTAAGGATACATGTATTATGATTATGCTCTGTTTCTGCTTTCCATTCTATTTTCATCCTCAATAAACTCACAATTTTTTTTATGGATTTTTTTAGTACAAGTTAACTATAAAATAATATTTATTTATAATTTTTTAATCACTAATGATGTATATATATTCTATAGATCTAATAGGGTTATAAATAAACTATTTAAGTTAGAGTATTGATGAGTTTAACTCTACTTAAAAACTCTAAAATAAAACTCGCATCGATTTGAAAACTCACGAGCCTAAATTATTCAAGTTATACTCGAACTCAAAACCATAAATTGAAGCTCGTAGAAGCTCTAAATGAAAAAAAAACTTAAACTTAACTCGATTGAAGTCTCAAAATGAAACTCGAACCTTAAATATAAGAAAATCTTATACTACATTTTTTTTAAAATATCAACACATAAATGTTAATATTATTAATAATTTATTTTTAAAAAATAAAATCTTAATATATTATATTTTTGAGCTGCCCACGAGCTTTTCGAGTTAAGTATTAAGTAACTCATTTCGGCTTGTTACAAACTCAAGTCGAGTCCATTCGAGTCAAGTATTTATCGAGCTTTGATTGAGTCGATCTTGAGTAACTCACGATATGTCTCATCTCATTTACAACCTAAATCTAACTATTTAAACCTAAGATCTTAAAGAATATAACATTTATATAAGATATTAAAGAAAATAACATTTTCTTTTAATTATCAAAACCACTTAATAAGTTAATTTTTTTATAGAACTTTTAATTAGTATTTTTAAGGTTTAAGCTGCTAAAAGTTATGAAACTTCAAAATTAAAAATAAACGAAATTTTACTTTTTTCATCTAATTAATTTTTTTATATCTTATAAATTTATTAATTTATATTTTTTTGAATAGTATTAATTTATCTTTTTGGTTAATGTTTTGTTGAATGTAGTAATATTTAGATTAAATCATATATTACATCATAATATTGTTAAATGACAATTTTAAAATATTATTAATTTGTAAATAAATTTTTATAATTTTCAAATTTCAATACTTTTTTTTGTTTTTAATAGATTTTGAAACATTGTTTTACTTTTTTTTTAAATAGTAGGAACTAATAAATTTAAAATTTACTTTTAAAATTAAATGAACATACGTCATATTAGGAATAAGAATTGATTGACATTATTAGTTTAGGGATTGACATAAGATCTGAAAATAACGAATTTCGATTTACTCGACTCGGTAAGATTTGATTTAAAAAACTAAAATTAGGGTTCGAGTCAAGTTTTTTAGAAGTTGTGTTTTGATTTGGTCGGGTTTCGGTTTATAGTGAAAATATCCGATTTAACTAAAAAATATAATTTTAATTTATATATTTAGAGATAATTATAATAATACATATATATATATTTTTTAAATTAAATCTCTAATTTTATGAATAAAAATAATATTTTTTTAATAAATATATTATTTCATATCGAATCAAGATTTTATCCGAAAAATCTGATCAGATTTAAGCAGGTAAATGATATAAAATTTTAGAATCAGGTAGGATAGAATTGAAAGATGTAAAATTTAGAGCGGATATAATTGACTGAAATTCTACACCTATGCCAATAACTAAATTTATTATATCAATTATTATTCTTACAAGATTTACAAAAGCCTAGGATTCGACATGCCATCTAAGCCTAACAAAAAAAGGAGAAAAGAAACCCCAAATTGAGAAAGACGCGCTCGTGATGTGTCCTAAGTAGTGGGGCCAATAGGCACGCCTCTCGAATGTCGTGCACGTGTAAAATTAGTTAGAGAAAATAATATCAGTAACCTAAAATCACTTATAATATACGATTTTAATCAAAAAAAAAATTTAATTTATCAAAATGACTAACAAAATCGTAATATGATCTCTAAATCGCAACGCGATCTCCAGTATCGCAAATAAGTTTTCAGATTAGCAACGCGATAATCCAAATTCGCGTTGCGATAGTCCGAATTCGCGTTGCGATAGTCTAAAATTATTGCGATAGCACTGTTCACCGTTGCGATAACACTGTTCACAATTTGCGATAGTATTGTTGTTTCCTATCCAGAAGGATGTAAAAAAACTTCAAACTTGTGATTTTTTTTGTTTGAATTCTCTTTAATGGTGTATGAATTTATATAGGAAGAAAGAGATATTGTGATGATCAACGACAGGTAAGAATCATCTGAAATTAGTTAATATGCTGAAAAATATTTGAGCATCCATTAATAATTCGAAAAGTGACAAAAATAACACTGAAAAGAAAAAATTTACAAAAACAAGATAAAAATTTGTACAAAATAAGATAAAAACTTGAACAATTTTTGTAAGAAATTAAAGAGACTTATTGCACAAAGAAAACTAAAATCCTTGATCTGTAAATAAAAGAGATTTATAAACTAAATATGTGAAATAGAGATCATTTGTAATTAAATTATTTGCGATCAGATCGATGTAAATATTACGAGCGTAAGAAGAGAAAAAGAGTGAAAGAAAGAAATAGAGATTAACGGTGAATTAAAAGAAAGAAAATTAAGAGATTAAATATAAATAAATAATTATATTCTATTATATCATAAATAATTTAAAATTTATATTTATTTAATTTTATATTATTTAAAATTTATAGTTTGTCCTAAATAAACATTATAAAATTTATTTTTATTTTTAAAAAAATTATATTCTATCATAAAACCTTATAAAGAGAATTCAAACAAAAAAATCACAAGTTTGAAGCTTTTTTCATCCTTCTGGACAGGAAAAAATAATACTATCGCAACGGTGAACAGTGCTATCGTAACGATTTTAGACTATCGCAACGCGAATTTGGACTATCACATTGCGATAGTCAGAATCGCATTGTGATTTTCCAAATTCGCGTTGCGAATCTGAAAACTTATTTGCGATACTGAAGATCGCGTTGCGATTTAAATATCTCATTACGATTTTGTTGGTCATTTTGACAAATCCAAAAAAATTGATTAAAATCGTATATTATAAGAGATTTTCGGTCACTAAGATTATTTTTTACCAGGTCAGCTCAACAACTCAGCTGATTTCTCATTCAATTTATCGCGAGTTTTCATTTAGGGGAATGGAAGATAAATTGGCATGTGAAATTAGGTTAGAGTGGAGACGAGGTAGCCGTTTGCCAGTGTGGGCTCACCACTCTGAGGCTGAACCCCACTTCCTTATAAAGCTTTTTCGAGCTGCGTTGGAAAGAAGCATGAAAAAAAGAATTTGATCATGACCTGGTTTCCATATAATTATGCTCAGCTAAAAAGTAAAAAACAAAGGTAAAGTTGTGATATTGGTCCCCTCTCATGTTTTTAAAATACATGTATTCAACCACCCTAATTTTTTTTTATAAAAAATAATTTTTATCATTAAAACTACTCAATGGATCATCCGATAACAGTTTTTTGTGGGTTGTTTTATCGTATCACATACTTAATTTTGATATGTGAATTTTTTAGTAAAGATTTTTTTCATACACAAGGACTCAAACTCAAGACCTACTTAAACTGTAACAAGCTGCATACCATTTGAACCAACTCTGTTAATAACATTTTAATCTTTAAATATTAGTAACAATTTTTTAATATGAAAATAAAAGTGCATTAAAAATAGAAGAGGAATACAACGGGATGGGCTAGGAAAACCCTTTACAAAGATCCAATTTCCCAAGGCTAAAAAGCAAACAAAAAGGCCTGGAAAGACCCAGCAAAGGAAAGGGTCAGTAAGTCCGACACAAATCGACACGAGAGGCAAACAAAAAGGATTAAAAAAAAACCTGAAAGAACCAAAGAGGCAGCAGGTCAGAAACTAAAAATGGCAAAGAAAACAATCGATCGACCTAGCTTTACAGCCTCATAAAAATAGCCTTAAAAAATAAAAACACCCGACTTCCATTGCAATCTTATCATTTACAATTTGTTGTGTTGGTGCTGCCCAAAGCCAACTACAAACACATCTGTACAAGACGAGTCTTGTTGAGAACAAAGACAAAGGATCACGTGGCTTCCTCAATTTTCCTCAACGTGATAAATGTCAATATGTGTACGTGAACATCATCTTAATGTCGTGTTTTGGAGGGGCATGCATGTGTTAGCTGAGGCATCATGTTTAGGATTAGATTTTGTCAAATAATATCCAAGTATACACTTCGAATAATTTACAATGAGTTACGATTTCAAACATACCAGGTAGATGAAATGAATTGAATAGTAAGAAGGGTTTCAATTATATGAAAACAAATTACCCGAGATAAATTCTAGGATAAATTATTTTAATACTTAAATTATTAGTTTTGGTATGTTTTAATACCTAGACAGAGAGAGAGAGAGAGGGGAGACGAACTGTGAATCACAAAAAAGACAGACGCTTGCATAAGAGCGGTGGTCGAATCTATCCACTCTTCTCCACACAGGCCGTCCTCTATCTCTCCGGCGGCGCCTTTCTAGTTTCTCCCTCTATCTGCACAATTATTTCTTTTCTTTCATTCTAAATAAAGATTTTATTCTGAATGATAATCATCACTGACTACATTGATTAATCAACAATTTGAGCAGGCCTTAGGGTTGTTAATGTCAGTTCCTGGAGCTTCAAATACAGTTCTAGAATCTGTTGTTCCATACTCCAGAATGTCCATGATCCAATTACTCAACAAGGTTCTCTTCTTCTTCTTTAATTTGAAATTCCATCTTTTAATTTAAAATAATAATTAGTAAATCAGATTTTTCGGCGCAGATCCCTGCCCAGTATTGTAGCCAACAAACTGCCGATGAATTGGCCTTGCTTGCTTATAGTCGCGCGCTGAGCTTTCTTCTCAAGGTTCTAAAGTTCACATTTTGGTTTTGCTTTATTTTCAATTATTAATTTGAAATGAAAAGATTGTAAAACATAAAGCTCCATCTAGCTTTGGAACTGCTTTTATTATCTATTCCAACTTTCACTCTATGTATGATCAATAATAAAATTGGAAATTTTGTAAGTTGGGAGATGCTTGTTTTCTAGAAGACTGCACACTGATTTTAAATTATTCTGTTGAATTTCGGAATCCTTATCAATTTCCTTAACTAGTTATTTACCATATGTTATTGAATATTGTAGACACCTAATTTTCGTCATTTTATTAGTAATATTATTGTATTATATAATTATATATATATAATATTATTAATTTTATCATTTGAATTGTGCAGGCCCATACCTCACGTGTGCAGAAAACCATCAGAAACCTTAGCAGTTTCTCCACCAGCGCCGCATTTTGCACGACCGTTTCTCACGCAACAAACCCACCATTCTCGACGCCTACATCAACAACCAAGGAAACCAACGAGTATTAGGATTCTAGTTTCAATAGGAGTCTTAAAATAGGGTTTTTTTTTATTATAAATAAGATGTAACACAAAACGGACTAGAGGGAAACCGAATTCATCGTTCCTTGGTTATTTGTGAGGCTGCACCAAAGAAGAAGGCTGGTTTGGCTGCCAAGTGGGCTCGACAAGCTGAGAAGAGGCGAATTTAGAACAAAGCGAAGAAATCCGAAGTCCAAACCCGGATGAAGAAGCTCACAGATAGAGATTAAAGACCAAAAGATGAGGAGAATGAACGTTGATGCATTACCCACCATGAAACTCGAAGAGGCAGCCACAAGATTTACGTGAATAACATCCGTTGTAGGGTATGGCCGAGAAGATCAGCGAGGAGATCGAGAAAACCTCCAAACGGAGGAAAAGCGCCGTCGCTCCAAGCCTGGAGTCTGCTGCTGTATCGTCGGAATCCGATCAAGCCGAGAGCGAAGATGCGGATTCAATTGCTGAGGCTATTGCGAGTCAGGTAAAAGAAAACAAGATCGGCGTAGTTCTTTCTCCCGGATCGGAGTAGTGCGGCTGAGCAAGCAAGACGATGGTGTTCATGATACTGACCAAGCTTCGTGTAGAGTGGGTGTTAATTTACCTATTATTAATGGTGCATAAAGAGTTTGCATGCAATTACAAATATTGCACAGAGACCAAGAAAAGTCTAGCTTACACCCACGTGATTATGGCTCTAGCCTTATCACTCCACAAGGTGATGTAATGGGTTTTGCTATTATCCCATGCACTAATAATGTGTTTTGCTATCACGTGAAAGATTTTGCCACTAACCTTTATATATATATATGTTTAATTTCATTTTTCCATAAATTTTCTTTTTTTACTTTCTTTATTTTATTTATTTCCATTTTTTATCTTCTTAAGGGTACAATTTTAAATCTATCGGAGGTAAGTAATTTGAATCGGGTCTTTTAAATTTAAATTTAAATTTCAAATTTTCGTAATTAAGACAACTGGAAATTACGTAGTACCGAAAGGGCAGTTTAAGGGTGTTAACCCTTCCTTGACTGTAACCGACTCCCGAATCCGACATGTCTCTGGTAAAACGCAGATCAGGTAAGAAATAAGGTATCCAATCTACCTATTTGTTTTAAAATAAAAGATCGGTGGCGACTCCAATCCACATTTTTCAAGTCGAAGCCCAATTCCGGGGCCCAACTGAAAGACGGTTACGACAGCTTGGCGACTCCGCTGGGGACAGGTAAGTGAGTCAGGCCGAAATTAATTTTCGGTTGTCTTTTTTAGCGAAAATTACAAGTTTAAATTTTAATTTATTTATTCGATTCCAATTATTTATCTTTGATTTTTTTTTCAAGTAAATACTTGTACTGACGTTTTTTCAATGATTTCAGATTTTTGAAAAAGTTTTCATCTAAAGGCTCTATACCCGAGCTCCGAACCCGTTTTAAGTGAGGGTGAAAGCGACGCCTTTGTGTGAATTTATTCACCGTGTGGGCCTAGCAAGTAGCCTTCGGGATTCATATACCTTATGTCTTCGTGTGAATTTATTCACCGTGCGGGCATAAGGGAATGTTTCCTCTCGAGTTTAACTTAGTCCACATAAGCTTGTAATGGGCTTAGGACTAAGGGTCTGGTAAACCCATGGGGGCACCGACAAGGAGAACTCGGATCCCGTTTTTTAGAACCTAAACCGGGAGGCTATGGAGAATTAGAGCCCACCCCAAAACCTCATTCCAAACCCTAGGCTGCTTTGTTTCATGCTTTACTTTCTGTTCAAAGCATGCGAACTAGACAAATATGCGGTTAGGATTTGTGTGGAATTAGCATGCGAGATAGAGATCATGTCCGGGTATGAATTAAAGCATGTGGGGTAGATATCATGTGGGGTAGGTCCTTTTATTTTCATTATTATTATCTTTATCTTACTAACTCTTTTCAATTTTTCTCTCTTTTATTTTATTTCCATCATCTGCATCATTCAAAAGAGGTGTTGATCCACAAAAAAACGTGTTCGTTAACCATAAATAATTTGCATTAATGGACAAAGGGGTTGTAATACAAGAGATGAAAAACGCAGGGGTCCGGCTATGGTCAGAAAAGACTCAGAAAGAAAATGAGGACAATTTGCAAGACAACTATGTGTCACATTCGATCAAGAAGACATGGTGCCCACAATCAAGTACATCAAAAGTTAACTTTTCAAAAATTGGTTGACAAAGGTGACAGAGGCAAGACGAGAAAAAGGTTACTGACCTCGAGAGTCCATTCAAAGACAACAAGAACAAGATGGCGATTCACTGTCGACAAATTCAAGAAACAAACAAATGAACTTCGGATAATCCCTTTGATAGAGGATTTCAATGGAATTTATGATTCAACAAATGATGAAAGCCAGAGATGCAGTCATTCGACACTTTTTGGGAACCAGTACAAAAAATAATTCAACATTTTCACGGTTCATCCAGAGAGGCCGGAGCGGTTCGACAGGTTATTCAACCGGTGAAAGACGAAGGCAAATGACTAGTCAACTTGTTCCGGGTCTAGAGGATTTAGTCCGAATGTACCTTTAAATATGTTTATTGTCTCTTAAAAGATAAAACATTTTTGTCCCAATTAAGGTTATTTACAATAACAAACATGTTTTTGGATCAATACCTCGAACATTTCATGCATTTTTGCATTTTGCATCTACATTTCATTTTTTAAGCATTTTCATAAACATGGAATTTCTTTATGGAGAATTCGATGAAGTGGTTTTAACCACATGACACCACATGGAAGCAAGATTGTAACATCATCAAAAAACTGAAATCACAATGAATGAGCCCGATCAGCTGGTTGTACGAATAAGCCTGCCAAGATGATCTGAGAAAATAGTCCACATATCCTAAGGGCTACGATGTTGAAGCTGTTTGCAGTTGCCACATAGGATGCCCCAAACATTCCTCTGAAAATTGTAAGGCACTGAAGCGCAAGATCCAAACCCTGATGGATTCAGGGGCATGGACAGCCGAAGAAGGGGGCATAGTATATACCATTTGCACTTAGAGCATTGTTTTGTTTGAACACGTCTTTGATCTTTCATGTTTGTTTAATCTTTTAAACGGCTGAATTTATGCTACTTTTTAAGGTGGAGCAATTGAACAAATTTTAATCTTTAGTTCTTCGAATATTAGATGAATTAAATATTCTTTTAATTCTTCCAGAATTATAGATTTTTGACATATGACAAGATTAGGCCTTTCTTATCCTGTCTCAAACCCCAAAATAAAATACCTTGATTCTTTACCCAAAATAACTCATGGTCAGTACCAAAAAGACCAAATTTTGACATTACCTCCCTTTGAAATTCTTGGACATTGTCTTTATCTTTTTGATACACTCATACCTTTCTTTGAGTCAAATAAAGTCACACCATTGTCTTTTTAGACTCAAAATTGACATTTTAAAACTCAAGGCATTGAGTTGTTCACTTGAACATGAGCATTCTTCTAAAGACACAACTTGGGGCATCTCGCCGGGAGCCTGAACATTGAGACATCTGGGGGGAAAAAAGAAGAAAAATTCATTCGAAATAATTCTATTATGCATTAATTACACTGTTGTCATGTGAATAGAATTAATCCTGAAAATCTATCCCCCTGGGGATACCTCTTATGTGAAGACTTACATGTATGAAATGATGAACGGCTTTCTTTTTTTATCCCTTCACAACAGGAAAAAATATATCCCTTGTGTCCCCTTTTGAGCCTATAGTTTTTTTTCTTCTGATTTAACCCTAACCAAGGATCACCCTCCACACTGGAGGGCAAGGTGGAAGAAATCTGCTCACATGAGTGAAGACATCAATCCAAAGGAGATACCAAATGCCAAGTGCGAAGATCCAATCAGAACAAAAGAAAAAAGAGAAAAAAAACAAAGAAAAAGCAAAGAAAAAAAGAAAGAACAAAAATCAAAAAGAAAAAGGGACAAAAAGCACATGCAAAGATTTCCTAAAGACAAATGGCACATCAAGCTTCAAACTATGAGATTGATCAAGCATAATCATTCCCGAATCACTTAATCACTTCACTCGAAGATCATTGAGCATCAAGAGAAAGAGACATTTTGAGCAAGACAAGATTAAAGGCATCAGAACGAATTGATCCTTGGTTCAACACCCTGAAACACTTGTTTGGGCCTATTTATCCTTTTCTTTCATAACCATGAACCCTGGCCTACATTACGTGCCTTAAAAGTCCCTTCTAATCATACATGAAGTTCTGAACAGAAGAGATTATCTTCAGATTTCATCCCGCCCATAAGGATTAATCTTTATTTGCAAAAAACAATGTAATTAATGCATGGTAGAGAAAAATAACAAAGGGGGGTTCAAGACGTAAATCCTGAATAACGTCTTGAAACCAAAGGAGGATTCGAGTTGAAAACCTGAAAAGGTGGCTCGAATATAAAAATTGTGCAACTGAGGCGATCACACAAATTCCTTGATAAGGCATCGCACAATCCGAGTGTGACAACGAAGGTTGGGAGTCAGAGAACACTTCCAGAATAGGAGCATGCAGGCCACCCCATCAAACCTTTGAAGCATCAAATGCCAAACCTTCAAGCATCAAATGCCAAACCTTTGACCAAACACAATAACTTGAGACTTTTTATCCTTTCCTTACTTAACCATTTCCCAAAGATAGCTTTGATCTTGGCACTTTTCAAATAGCTATAATTTATTGAAGGATTAACATTGTAATTAATTCTTTGATATCCAATGAACTCTAGTTTTATGATTCGTCTCAATTGTAAAACCGTGAAAGGGGCAATATTTTCAAAACTCTTGATTAAATATTTTTTGAAACTCTTTTTGATATTTTCAGGACTTTGAAAGTAAAAGAGAAAGAAAAACATTTTTTTTCTCAAACAAGACAGTCTCTCTAGAGTGGATCTTGGTAAATGGCATGTGACTCTTAGACACAAAACTCATGCTTGGAATCAATGCTGAAGCAAGAAATGAGGAACATTTGGGGCATCTTTGAAGATTCAACATCCTAATGCGAATTATCAGACCTTTTTCAGGAGATAAAATATAACCAATCCATGTTACATGCATCTTATGCATACATTTTAAAGTATCATTTTTTTTCACATACATTATTTTTGCAGCTTTTAGAGTCAAGTTTCGATTTCAAGACGAATGATACTCGATTCAAAAGCACCTTTGAAGATTGATGTTGGTTGCTTAACTCAGCAGCAAGAAGCTACACTTCAACCAACTCGACAGATTGAAAGATCGACATTCATCTTCAGATTTGACATTTTCAATATAAATTTTGTCTCTCTTGAGACAGTCTCATTTAATGCAGATGATTATCTCACTTGAGATTGTTTTTTTAAAACAGACTTTGTCTCACTTGAGACTGTTTTACTCGAAAGAAGATTTATTTCACTCAAGATTGTTTTTCTTAAAACAAGATTTGTCTCGCTTGAGACCGTTTTCACTAGAAGATTTTATCTCGCTTGAGATAGTTTCCCTTGAAACAAATTTTGTCTCTCTTGAGACAGTTTCCCTTGAAAAAAAATCTTTGAATATGTTTTCCTTGAAACAAGTTTTGTCTCCCTTGAGACAGTTTCTCTCGAAACGACACAATTTGCTCGAGAGTAGATTTCAACTTCACAACGATGGATATCTAGCTCGAAGCCAAACTTCATAATAAATGGGTCTCCACGGTTTCAACTTCACGGTGAAGGGAATCGTGTCCACCCGCAACATACAATACTTGGATTTCAACTTCACGACGAAATATATTCAAGTCAAGGCTCAACTTCACGGAGAAGGGGCCATTCGCGATTTTAACTCCACGACGGAGGATATCGTACCCACACATCTACGATTTCAACTCCACGACGGAGGATATCGTACCCACACATCCACGATTTCAACTCCACGACGGAGGATATCGTGCCATTTTGAGGCTCAACTTCACGACGAAAGGGCTTCCCAGTTTCAGAGCCAATTTTAACTTCACAATGAAGAATATTGGACTCGAGACAACACAATTTCAACTTCACAGCGAAGGGACAGCTGGTTGTTAACAAACAATTTCCCAGTTCCAGAGCCAATTTCAACTTCACGGCGGAGGATATTGGACTCTGAACAATACAACTTACTTGGATTTCAACTTTACGATGAAGGATATCCAATTCCTGGCTCAACTTCACGGCGAAGGGGCCACCCACGGTTTCAACTTCACGACGAAGAGAATCGTGCTCACCATTGTCTCTCTTGAGACAGTTTCCCTTCAAACAAGTTTTGTCTCTCTTGAGACAGTTTCCCTTGAAACAAGTTTAGTCTCTCTTGAGACAGTTTCCCTTGAAACAAATTTTGTCTCTCTTGAGACAGTTTCCCTTGAAACACAACCTTTGAAATTGTTTCTCTTGAAACACACAAAAAAAACCTTTGAAAATGTTTCTCTTGAAACACAAAACCCTTGAGATAGTTTCTCTTGAAACACAAAATATTTGAATTTATTTCCCATAAAACAAAATTTTGTTTCCCTTGAGACCGTTTCTCATGAAACAACAAATATTTCTGAGATCGTTTCCCTTGAAACGAATTTTGTCTCTTTTGAGGCAACTTCTCCTGAAGCATCATCTGAACCGTTTCATTCAGCTCGAGGGCCTATCAACCACGCGTTGGAGTCAAGAAACTACTTTCCAGACGAATTTTTTAACCAAGGTCTTTAAACCAAGAAGAAGACCGAAGTTGACTACAGTTTGGCAGCGATAAGCCACATTCTGATTCAAATTCCGAACTACGACTTCAATTCAATGTCATTTCAAGATGGACTCGACTTCGCGACGAAGAAGCCATCTGCAACACAATTCGACAGGGAGTTATTCTTAATTTATCAGAGTCAATTTTTCAACTCCACGAACGAAAATTTGTGTCCTTTTGTCTTTGCCCTATTTTTTGTTCCACGAAAAAGGACAAAGAGGGGCAACTGTAGACACCTAATTTTTGTCATTTTATTAGTAATATTATTGTATTATATAATTATATATATATATATATATAATATTATTAATTTTATCATTTGAATTGTGCAGGCCCATACCTCACGTGTGCAGCAAACCATCAGAAACCTTAGTAGTTTCTCCACCAGCGTCGCATTTTGCACGACCGTTTCTCACGCAACAAACCCACCATTCTCGACGCCTACATCAACAACCAAGGAAACCAACGAGTATTAGGATTCTAGTTTCAATAAGAGTCTTAAAATAGGGTTTTTTTATTATAAATAAGATGTAACACAAACGGACTAGAGGGAAATCGAATTCATCGTTCCTTGGTTATTTGTGAGGCTGCACCAAAGAAGAAGGCTGGTTTGGCTGCCAAGTGGGCTCGACAAGCTGAGAAGAGGCGAATTTAGAACAAAGCGAAGAAATCCGAAGTCCAAACCCGGATGAAGAAGCTCACAGATAGAGATTAAAGACCAAAAGATGAGGAGAATGAACGTTGATGCATTACCCACCATGAAACTCGAAGAGGCAGCCACAAGATTTACGTGAATAACATCCGTTGTAGGGTATGGCCGAAAAGATCAGCGAGGAGATCGAGAAAACCTCCAAACGGAGGAAAAGCGCCGTCGCTCCAAGCCTGGAGTTTGCTGCTGTATCGTCGGAATCCGATCAAGCCGAGAGCGAAGATGCGGATTCAATTGCTGAGGCTATTGCGAGTCAGGTAAAAGAAAACAAGATCGGCGTAGTTCTTTCTCCCGGACCGGAGTAGTGCGGCTGGGCAAGCAAGACGATGGTGTTCATGATACTGACCAAGCTTCGTGTAGAGTGGGTGTTAATTTACCTATTATTAATGGTGCATAAAGAGTTTGCATGCAATTACAAACATTGCACAGAGACCAAGAAAAGTCTAGCTTACACCCACGTGATTATGGCTCTAGTCTTATCACTCCACAAGGTGATGTAATGGGTTTTGCTATTATCCCATGCACTAATAATGTGTTTTGCTATCACGTGAAAGATTTTGCCACTAACCCTTATTATATATATATATATATATATATATGTTTAATTTCATTTTTCCATAAATTTTTTTTTTACTTTGTTTATTTTATTTATTTCCATTTTTTTATCTTCTTAAGGGTACAATTTTAAATCTATCGGAGGTAAGTAATTTGAATCGGGTCTTTTAAATTTCAAATTTTCGTAATTAAGACAACTGGAAATTACGTAGTACCAAAAGGGCAGTTCAAGGGTGCTAACCCTTCCTTGACTGTAACCGACTCCCGAATCCGACACGTCTCTGGTAAAACGCAGATCAGGTAAGAAATAAGGTATTCGATCTACCTATTTGTTTTAAAATAAAAGATCGGTGGCGACTCCAATCCACATTTTTCAAGTCGAAGCCCAATTTCGGGGCTCAACTGAAAGACGGTTACGACAAATATATTAGGAGTAAAATAGTTGAGGGAATTGGAATATAGCTGCAAAAGTGAACAGGCTTTACTTCTTTAATTGTTTGGGTTCTGGCCAGTTTGTATGACATGGGTTATATTCAACTATCTGAATAGGTTCTCCAGTTCTTGGTGTCGGCTTTACTGGTTCTTTGGCTACCTCCCGTCCAAAACTGGGTAACCATAGGTATGTTTCTTCAAATCTACCTTTGGTTAACTGATATGTAATGACCCATTTGCAGTTTGGTTAAGTGATTTAACTATTTCTGATTGAATAATGTTTTCCTAAGTTGTACCTTGTAACAATGGTCTTTTGACTTGCCCTTGCTGCTTGGTTTGATATTAAGTTTTGGTCACAAGTAACTGAAACCAATCAAGAAAAACATAAAAACCACACAAATGGCCAATCATTCAGAATGTTAGTGGCTTCATTCAATTTTGTCAAGAGTGCAACGGATTGTTTGAAAGTCTTTGAGGCAATAATTCACACATAAAAATATAATCATATAAGGAAAATGCCTTTTTTAGACTCGAAAGAAGTAACTGTTTGATTTCCTCAAAGTTCCACATGGAAATGCTTGAATCTTATGCATGGAGGCTGCAGTTTTTACTTGTTTGCAAAGTGATTATTAGTTACCCTTTTCTCGATGTGTAGGTTTCACTTGCCAACAAGAACCTCTGATCGACATTGGGCATCTACAGTTACCCTATCAAAGGAAATTAACATTTGATTATTTATTTTTATGTAAAAATTTGTTCTTGGGCACTGTATTTGCATTTCTCATATCTGATACGGAGTAATCTAGGGCTTGAGGAGTCGAGATCAAGAAGAAAAGGTTTCAAGTTACTTCCTACTTAAGGTGTGTGATATGTACATCTGCTTTATTTAATGTTATGTCTCTATTACTAATTGCTTTTTTTGTCCACTAAATTTTTTTGTTATAAATTAGTGACGCTTAAAATATCTTGGAAAGATAGAAAAGGGAAAGTTTCTGATGGTTTTTGAGTTGTTGACTGTCATGTTGCATCTCTCGACAAATACTGCAGTTTTATTTCTTTTCCAACATATATTGTAGGTTTAACACGTTCAATAATGTTTCTATAGGCGATCGCTAATGCCTGCAAAGTCCCCCGATTTGGTTCAGCGTTGACTGAATCTGATGTTGCTGATGAACGTGAAAGTTCTTTGATGAAGATCAGGAGTTAGAGCAACTTATAAATGGGCAAATTTGCTTTAAGGTTTATCTGTTTACAAGCGGTAGGTTTGAACGTCTTCTGAATTAAATCCCATTTACAATTTGAGTATGACACCTTTTTGTTCTTTTTTTTTTAATTATATCTTTGATCTGTTATTTACAGTATGGAAACTGCTTTGCTCAGACAGATAAGTCAAACGGTGATAGGAAGATTATACTCTCTGGATCCTTTAATCCGTTACATGATGGTCACCTCAAGCTCTTGGAAGTTGCCACCAGGTTTGTGAATGTGTTTTAGTAACTTAAATTTCCGGAAGTGTTAACGTGGTTATGATTTATTTCATTATCTCATTTGTTTTAGAAATTAGATGCTTTTGATCATTTTCATCAAACTGGTCCTTGTTGGCAACTGGACTTGCCTACTTCTTGTGGTCTCTGAAGCGAACTTTAAAGGGCTGTCTATTTATAATTCAGATGCCATTTGCATTGAACTGGTTCTTGCTTTCTAGTGGATATGCACTATTCTGTGTAGTCTCCAAAATGAACCTTATAGAGCTGTGCATATATGCTATGAAAGGAAAGGTGAATTTTGCTGTTGTGGAGCCTGTTAAAGTTTAAAGATCAAAGATCTAATACGCGTCTCATTTCTGCCTTCTTTAGTATGCATTCCAACACTCATTTTTGCCTATTTAGTGAGATTCCTTTTGGCCATACATGATAAGTTACTCATTAAAGGTTCAACGATGCAGCATTTGTGGTGATGGATATCCTTGCTTTGAATTATCTGCCATTAATGCTGACAAACCTCCATTGTCAGTACTACAAATCAAAGAGCGAGTTATGCAATTTAAAAAATTGGTGGGTCTCTTTAATTTTGTAATATTTGATTGTCTTAATGTATATCCGGTGGCAATTGTGATTCCTTGAATGTTAAAAGTTTGTGTGATACTAAGGGGTAAAAACATAATTGCTTGTAGGAGTGAGGATGGACCTTGAGTTAGGAAATCATATTGGAAAGGCTAGATGTTTTTGTTAGAGTTTATGCTTATTTTGTTAGTTTATAGCATGCATTTTAATGGTAGTTGGTTTCCTTGATCCATATACGATTTTTGCAGGGTTCCCTAACTGCTACCATTTTGATTTTACAACTTCTATAATAACTAATAAGAGGCTTGTGTTTCTCTAATGGCAGGAAAGTCGGTAATAGTTTGCAATCAGCCTTATTTCTATAAGAAAACTGAACTTTTTCCCGGTAGTGTTTTTGTAATTGGTGCTGACACCGTAGCGAGGCTTATTAATGTACGTCATTTCTAATTCCTTTAAAATTATGACATTATATCAGGATCTTTTTTGATAAGTTTGTTAGATATAGTTTCATAGACGGGTTTAAAGTTCAAAATTTATGTTAAAATATTTATGCTAGTTTTTCAGTTGAGATCTTCATGAAGAATAATGCTCCTTCTAAGTTATAACATCAGTATAATGTGTCTATTCTGATAATTAAGGTGCAAGACCTGACTATTAAGGGAAAACTAAATTTTCTTATATGCATATTTGAGCTATATAAAACAATATAGAGAAGATGGATTTTGCATTATCTTGAACACAGCTTAAGTTTCCATTCCCTTTCCTATAGATGACTTGTTGAATTAGCTACCTTTTGAGTCATTGGGGTTATTTTTTGTTTTCTACTAAAATATGGAAATGTGTACACATTCTAAAACATCATTCAAAATTCTTTTACGATGAACTTATTTTTGAAAAACTTTTGGAGAAAAATAATGCTAGAAGTTTCAAGTATAATTACTGCTACTTTGATGAGAAGAAAAGTACCCCATAGCGTTGTCTAGCTGTTGCTCCTGGTGAAGAAGAAAATATTAGAGGCATGGAATGGTTATTTGCATAATTATACATTTTAAGAGTTTCTCATCAAAAGACTGGCTATAAACTTTGTAGCTTTGAAAACAGGGAAAGATAAAATGTCTACTTGCCTTGTATGCTTAATTGGGTATGAGAGATATATGATTCAATGAAAATATTGCATCAAACTTTATTCATAATCGTTCCTCTGGCATGGTTTAGGGTCAGATATTGCAGTATCAAATAGAGTAATAAAACAGAACTGGATGTTCAGGTTGTGATACTGCTTCCCTCTGCTATCCATGAATATTGATGTTGGTCATCCGTATGCTAATCATGATTGGATTTGGCTGCTTTGTATACGCACGCACATGGACACAATAACTAGTGACTTAAATGATTAATGATGAGTGTATTCAGGCCAGGGTTATACATCCATTTTGGTGCAACATGTACTAGTGTTGGGTGCGTTGAATGATATGTTGAGTTTTGCTATTTATCTTACTTTGGCAGCCTAAATACTATGACGGGAGCTATCATAGGATGATAGAGACACTATCTGGATGTAAAAGAACAGGATGCATCTTCATCGTGGCCGGTCGTAATGTTAATGAGTATGCCAAATGTCAGGATGGTTAAAACACATACACGTTCATATTATTTATCCAAATCATAAATTTTAGCCCCCTCTTTTATTGTTCTGAGATTTCAGTCCTCATGTTCTTTTTTTAATATTGGGGCAGGTTCTCGAGGATTTTGATGTTCCTGAAGTATTGAAAGATATGTTTGTCCCAATGCCTGCTGAAAGGTTCCGCATGGATGTCTCTTCAACTGAAATAAGGAAAAGCCGTGGAATGTAAACACTTCTTTTACACACACAATAAGAAAACAATGCAACACTTCTTTTACACTCGCAAAAAGAAAACGCTAAGTCTGATTTTTGATGAGATTGTTGGAAGAAATAATTATAAATTCCAAAATAAAAATCATAAAATGGATATTGTTGATGATAGAAATAAGATTATGGTGACAATTTTTTTCTTCCGATCTGGACAGAATGTTACCGACAACTGCTCAGGTGAGATAAAAGAGAAAACAAGCGAACTGGAGAAGATGAATAATCATTTGAGAGAATGAGATCAGAAGAAAGAGTATTCTCTCTTATCCAGCCTTGACCCTTAGTACTAAGGTAATGATTATTTATAGATTGATCGGATAAATAAACTTAATTATCAAATAGTAAGGTGATTGGATTATGATTATATAATCAGACCGTAGATGGTTGGAAGATGTGAAACTCCAAAAAGCTTCGAGGAATCTGAGAGGATTCGGAGTTTTATAGGCTTCGGCCATTGTATTAGTATTAGGGTTGAGAGTACCTAAAACATGCACCAAATCATCGATGAAAACATAGGCAAAGTACACTGGTAAATATTAACCAAGGAAGTGTCCTATATAATACAATAAAACTTTCAAGCTACCTAGCTTATATATATTGATCCACAGCTCATTCGGTCCATTAATTCTTTTGATCTAAACACATACCTCTCTAACAGAAATCACCAAAATTTTAGGGGGAAATTAAACAACCTCAAGCACGATAGAGTTACACCTTCTCAAATTCACGAGGCTGCTGTGTCATTCCAAGACCTTCATCCTGATGTTTCTCCCATCCTCCGGTATCAGCTCTGGAGTGAGCCCAGTAATACAAGATCGATCCCACCAATGACAACAAAGTTAGAGCAGCTCCAGCAGCAAACACCCCTTTCCTGAGCGTAGCACATGATAAGTCATCTCCACCGAAGATCCCTCGATACTTGGTGTGGTATGCATTCCGTGCTGATCCCGCCAGTAAACACGCCTCGGCTCCAAGAAAGCTTAGCCTGATTCATCGTTCATATTTTATTATAAAACAACAAAAATATTCAAGATGATTTTAGTGCATTGAAGATAAGGAGCTACTTGCCTATATCGTGAGGGGGGTCGAAGTATGGTTTAGGGTTTAGGTCGAAGATACGAGGTTTGTTAAAACAAATACAAAAGGCTCAAAAATTAAGAGAGAGGGGCTGAAGTTTTTTGTGATCACAATATGGCTTTGAGCTTGAAGGTGCAAACGTTAAGATGGTTGGGTATTAAGTAGGACTAAGGAGATAGTGAGAAATGAGAGATTCACCTGCAAGCTGGGATAGCTCGATAAGGGGGCAAAGGTTAGCCACATAGGATGCAGATGGATAAAATAATGGGAGAAAAAACTCACTACAATCGGCAGTAAATTACAAATAGATTATATGAGAGTACGCCAAATTCTAGAATACAATAACCTTAATTCTAAATACATGGTTATATAATTATACAGACGGTAAAATCAACGAGATAATGCATTGAAATTTTTTTTTTCACGAGATAGTGCCCTCGCCAGATTAATTGCTCAGATGGGGTGATCTCTACAGTCCCCATATAGGTCGCCAGATGCTCCGGGCGACGTCCTGGGGTAGGTCTCCATGCACGCCCAGCGACCTACCAGGTCGCCATGCACGCCCAACGACCTAGGTAGGTCGCCATGCAATCCCCAAAGGTCACCATGCAGTCCATGCTTGGCAAATATATAATTTTAAATATATATATGAGGCATGCAGCATCTCATCGGGCCTCTATCTACATATTCTTTTGTAGTGCTGCGCTGCACCTTTTTTTTCTGGCTTTTTAGCCCTGCTGAGATTCCCTTCCTCTCTTCCACCCTTAAAGTAACAAAACAAAAGGTTCCTTTGCCAATGGCTATTAATGTCTAATGGCCAATGGTAGCTAATAAAAAACAACGCGAGAAAAACTCTCTCGATGGAAAACCCTAACAATATAGCCAATGAGTGCTTTCTATCGGGAAGCATGGTGACAAACCACCCGACGATACAGACCAAGCCCGATTAAGGAAGCAACAATAAGAAGAAACGAACCCGAGACTGCGAAGTTCAACCCAAAACTTGCTGGGGAGGGGGGGGGGACAGAAAACTGAAGAATTGCTAGGAAAAGACCTAGTTATTTTGACACCTAATGCACCTGATGATATTTTCATGGAGGATTCTGAAGTAGGAAGAGTTGGAAAAGTGAACGAGATCGTAACCCTAAACAAACTAGAAATTCATGAGGGAGAGAGAACTTACGCCGATATAGTGGCTGGAGCAAGAAAAAGTGCGCAATCGAGATTAGGAATGCTTGAAGATGATGATATCGTTCTTCTGGGGGACTAGGTGGTAATAGATCAAAATCCAATTTTCTAAACGTATGCACGAAACCATTGATCAAAGTATGCAAAACTTAGTCATAATAAAACTCTTAGGTAAAACTACAGGTTATAAGACCTTGATGACGATAATCCAGATGCATGGACTGCATGGTGACCTTTGGGAATTGCATGGCGACCTACCTAGGTCGCTGGGCGTGCATGGCGACATGGTAGGTCGCTGGACGTGCATGGCGACCTACCCCATCAAATAGGGACGTCGCCCGGAGCACCTGGCGACCTATATGGGGACTGTAGAGATTACCCCATCTAAGCAATTAATCTGGCGAGAGCACTATCTCGTGAAAAAAAAAATTTCAACGCATTATCTAGTTGATTTTGCCACAGACACTAACCCTAATTGAATAAAATTATACCATACTATAGTTTGAACTTTTCGAGTCAGGTCAAATGAAATTCAGTCTCTCTAACAAATAGAATAATGTTTGTACTTTGTAATTATTATCAAGTAATAGTAATTCAACAACTAGCATGTGGGTACAACCTGTGAGCCTCTAAGGTAACTTAGTGGGCTCCATTACATGCGCATAATTGACTGGCGGTGGGGAAATTTCGGTGCATCCAGACAAAATCAGCCATTTCCATTTCAGAAAATGGACGGGCCATCTACATAATCAGTTTCTAATTTGGAATATCCGTTCCCCCAAATCTTGTCGATGAGACATTTTAAGAAATGAAACCACTTACAGTAAAACCAGATACAGTAAATCAAAGTAATAAATATAGTAAATCAAAGTAGCACAGAAAAATTACCAGGATAAAACGAAGAAGAAGATGGCGCAAGTGGTGGATGAAGTGGCGGAGACGAGGCCTTTCCCAAAACAGAGACATCTAGTGACGCCGTTAACAATAACCTGGCTAAGAAGAAGCAGGCCAAAAGCACACAGTCCGTACACCGTCGACGCATCCGTACTGTAGAGGCAGTAGGTCCTCTCGTCGTACCGATCGGGCACCACCTTAGCCTTCAAAGAGGGAAAAAAACCACCACGTTAAGCTAAAGCAACGCAAGAAACCAGAGTTTATAAGTGAGAGTGAGAGAGAGTACAAAGCTACGGCGTCGTTCAGCGCCGACGGCGAAGACGAAGGCGATGAGGTGTAGGGCGGTGATGATGGCTAAAATGGAAACGGACATCGCCATTGTTGTTACCTTGTTTTCCAGGTTTGAGGGGGACGAAAAGAGGTCTAAATAGATGTTGAGAGGGGGGGGGGGAAAGGAGGCTTTTGAGGTTAAAAAGGGCAAAATGAAATTGGCCCTGGAGGCTTATGCGGCTAAAGTAAATAAAATGTCTTCTTCTTTCCTTTTCCATTATTTCAAAATTATATATATATATATATATATATATATATATATATATTGTATGAATTTCAAATAATAATATTAATTTAAATAATTTTTTAAAAATATATTTGTATAATAATATTCGTGTAACTTATAGATAAAAATATGTTTAAATTTTTTAAATAAAAATAAAAGTAATTAAAAAATTATAAATATTCGATTCATTGTCCTAATCTAATCACGATATAAATCAGTGCTTTTGCTTTTTGGATGCTTCTGGAATACGCTGCGGCCTTGTGTGGTGCTTGTCAATTTGCAGACTTCTTTTTCGTAAGAAATGATCTGATGGTTAAATAACGATATCTTATGCTGCATTTGGTAGGGGTGTAGAGCTTAGATTGGTGAATGGTGGCATAAGTTGGCATTTGGATTAGATTGGATTAGTGGGTGCTTTGATGGTTGATTGGGCAACATCTACCAAAACTTGCAGGAAATGATGGGATCCTCCCTTTCACCTCTCTTTATTTTTCATTAGAAAAATTGGCTTCTCTTGGCTGCTGGAACAGAACGAGATCGCTCAACGATTTGGAGATTCTTGCTAAAGCTTCACACTCTCCCGAAGATTAAAATCTTTGGATGGAGGGCCTGCTAAGAAGCACTTCTTACGGGGGCTAGATTAGAGCCAGTAGTTTGTGTCCGATGTGCCAGCAAGGGGTCGAAACGGTGGTACATGCTCTTAGGGACTGTCGGCTAGCACAAGATGTTCTTATGTTCTCTGGTTTAGACCAGGCACTCGTTAACTCAAGGACCTCAACCTGCAAGGAATGGTTTGAAGACACAACAGCGAGTCTGGATAGAGAAGGTTTTGCTCGGTTCGTGGGCCTCCTTTGGAACATTTAGAATCGCCGAAACAAATGGACTCATGATAAAGAGTGGCAGAGGGATTATGAGGTGGTTAAGACCGCTTTAATGCTTGGAAATGATTACAAAGAGGCATTGGGTATCACGACGGAAAACAAAATCAAAATCAACGTTGATGGTGCCTTCATCGCTAGCACAGGTGTCACGGCCAGTGGTCTTGTGGCTTGCGATCACCATGGGATGGTGGTTAGCGGGATGGCACGAAGACTAGATAATGCTCATACGGTAGAATCGGCTGAGGCAATTGCCTTCAAGGAAGGCATCCTCATGGCAATTGAGAACGGTTGGGAACAAGCGATAATTGAAGGGGATGCTGTCTCAACTGTGAACCTATTGACAAATCCTCATGAAGACATTTCGGTTATTGGATTGTTGCTCGAAGAGGTACGTTCTTCTCTGGTCGAGGCACCGAACATCAAAGTTCATTATGCCAGCCAAGAGGCAAATCGGGTGGCGCACACTCTTGTTCATTGGGCTCTGTCGAGGACCAATCCTGTTTGGTTTTTCTATGATGAACCGGAATGTTCAAAAAACAATGTAAATCTTGACGCTATTGGCTTCTAATAAATTCTATGATTTATTCAAAAAAATAAAAAAGAAGAAGGGCCTGCAATGTAAATTAGTGTAAAAGAAAAAACTAGCTAACAAAGACACATGAAGCTAATGTCACGTCCCGCACTTCAAAACAGAGACGAGCATGTCAAAAAATAAATGAGAGATCTTAAAGTATAAAAGCAATTATATTACAAATCCTATGAGATATATCTTATGAGGAAATGACTACCATACTTCTTTTACAGGGTGTCGTAACCGTCTTTCGGTTGGGGACCGGAATTGGGCTTCGACTTGATTAATTGATTAGGGAGTCGCCACCGATCATTTTAAAACGAATTTAGGTGGGTCGGACACCATCTTACCTGATCTGCGTTATATCAGAAATGTGTCGGGTTCGGGAGTCGGTTACAATCAAGGAAGGATTAGCACCCTTGAACCGCCCTTTCGGTACCAATTAATTTGTCAGTTGTCTTAATTACGAAAATTAGAAATTTAAATTAAAACTTGAAATATTCGATTCGAATTATTACCTTTGATCGATTGAAATTACCATTGAAAATGCCAAAAAATGTTAGATGATAAAATAAAAATAAATACAAGGAAAAAAATCTAAGATAAAATAAGTAACAGAGATAATTAAAAGTTAGTAAAAAAGAAAATAAACAAAAATAATAAAGAAAGAAAGAAAGAAAATAAAATGAATAAAATAAAAATTAAAAGGGTTAGTGAAAAAATAAAATAAGAATAAGAATAAACTAAAAATAAAATAAAATATTTAAACGTAAACCATGAAAGAAAAAATAATAAATAAAACAAAAATGACTAAATTAAAATAAAAGTAAAATAGAGAGTCCAAAGTAAAAACAAATGCAATTAGTGACCAACTTGAAAGAAATAAAAACATAACTCCAGAGCTACAATATGTAACTCTCTAATGACGTATTCCCTAGTTAACCCAAAAATTATATGAAACTCAAAAAATCCTTTGATTTTCACGCGTGATTCGTTTGGATTTTTTCTTTTGGCATTCTTTTACATTAAAAAAAATAAAACTGGGATTTGAAAATTGAAATAGGTTCTTGTACCATATTTGACTTCAACGCGTTAATATGAAACAGAGAAAATGCTCTCTGGTAAAACCCATTTCCTGGGATTCTCTTGAGTTTATCATCGGGGCTCAAATGCGCAAGAAATGGAGCACCAAGGCTCTCCTTGGCACTGAATCCCGTCGAACAGTGTAAGGAAACTTGAAACCACATTTATCTTTTTTACTCGTATCATTCTGTTCTTCTCCCTTGTATTTTTTCTCTTCCCCGGTCCTCAGCCGAGCGTATTTTGATTGTTTCCGAGCCAAAACGCAAACAAGAATCAACATGCAAGGACAGTAAAACGAACAAAAAGGTAAAAAATGTACCTTTCTTTTATTTCCTTTTCGAAAAACACTTTACAAATGCCTTGATTACTCGTATATCTCTCTAAGTGTTTCGTGTGATTTTCTTGTGGCTTTGTGTGCGTGTAATCGTGCTTATTTCCGTCGCGTTTCTTGTAAACTCTGAGTATTTTTGCATGTCACCTCCTCCAATGAGTGTTCTAGTTACATGGGATTTATAGCCTATGATTTTAGAGTTTGATCCTTATTAGAATTCTAACTCAGTTGTTTGTTGGTTTGTTATCTCCATGAAATCCTTGCGCCGGAGAAATCAGAGTGGTTGAAGATGGGATATGCATCCGTGAAATCCGGGCTTGGGAAGTTCCGTGCGGCGCTGCTTGCTAGGGTTCTTGGAAACCTTGATCTGAGTTGGTTTGTTGGGCCTCGTGTTTTTTTGTAGGGCCTGCAAATGTAACAAAACAATAAATAAATAAGTAATATAACACATAATATATATATAATATGTTTTATATTAAATATTATAATGAGACGAAATTTGATGTCTACAGCTGCCCCTCTTTGCTCATTATCGTGTAACGAAAATAGAGCAAAGATTAAAAGACACAAATTTCAGTCATATCGAATATCCTCTATCGTAGAGTTGAAATCCGATATGGAAACTGGTTTGTCAATATGAATCATGAGATGACCCCCTCTTCGTGAGGTTGAGTCAAAACTGGAAAATTCTGAGCCTGAATCATTCGTCGTAAAGTTGAAAACGAGCTAGAGATGGATGCTGCTTGTGTGCACGATTCCCTTCGTCGTGAAGTTGAAACCGCGGGTGACCCCTTCGTCGTGAAGTTGAGTCTGGAATTGGATATTCTTCGTCGTGAAGTTGAAATCCAAGTAAGTAGCATTGTTCCGAGTCCAATATCCTCCGTCGTGAAGTTGAAATTGGCTCTGGAACCGGGAAATTGTTTGTTGACAACCAACCGTCCCTTCGTTGTGAAGTTGAACTTGTGTTGTCTCGAGTCTAATATCCTTCGCTGTGAAGTTGAAATTGGCTCCGAAATTGGGAAATTGTTTGTTGACAACCAGCGGTCCCTTCGTCGTGAAGTTGAACTTGCGTTGTCTTGAGTCCAATATCCTTCGCTGTGAAGTTGAAATTGGATCTGAAATTGGGAAATTGTTTATTGACAACCAGCGGTCCCTTCGTCGTGAAGTTGAACTTGCGTTGTCTGGAGTCCAATATCCTTCATTGTGAAGTTGAAATTGGCTCTGAAATTGGGAAGTTTGTTGACAACCAGCGGTCCCTTCGTCGTGAAGTTGAACTTGCGTTGTCTGGAGTCCAATATCCTTCGCTGTGAAGTTGAAATTGGCTCTGAAATTGGGAAGTTGTTTATTGACAACCAGCGGTCCCTTCGTCGTGAAGTTGAACTTGCGTTGTCTTGAGTGGCACGATATCCTCCGTTGTGGAGTTGAAATCGCGGATGGCCTCTTCATCGTGAAGTTGAGCCTTGACTTGAATATCCTTCGTCGTGAAGTTGAAATCCAAGTATTGTATGTTGCGGGTGGACACGATTCCCTTCGCCGTGAAGTTGAAACCGTGAAGACCTCTTTACTGTGAAGTTTGGCTCTGAGTTAGATATCCTCCGTCGTGAAGTTGAAATCTACTCTCGAGCAAATTGTGTTGTTTCAAGAGAAACTGTCTCAAGGGAGATAAAACTTAGTTCCAAAAGAAACTGTCTCAAGGGAGACAAAATGTGTTTTAAGAAAAACAATCTTGAGTGAAATAAATCTTCTTTCGAGTGAAATGAAATGCCTTATTTATGGTGAAAACGGTCTCAAGCGAGACAGATCTTGTTTTAAGAAAAAAAAATCTCAAGTGAGATAAATTAAATGATATTGTCTCAAGCGAGACAAAATTTATATTGGAAATAAATGTCGATCTTTCAATCTGTCGAGTTGGTTGAAGTGTAGCTTCTTGCTGCCGAGTCAAGCAACCAACATCAATCTTTAAAGGTGCTTTTGAATCGAGTATCCTTCGTCTTGAAGTTGAAACTTGATTCTAAAAGCTGCAAAGATTATGTATATGGAAAAAATGATAAATATGATGCCCTAAAATGTATGCATAAGATGCATGTAACATGAATTGGTCATATTTTATCTCCTAAAAAAAGGTCTATTAATTCGCATTAGGATGTTGAATCCCCAAAGATGCCCCAAATGTTCCTCATTTCTTGTTTCAGCATTGATTCTGAGCATGAGTTTTGTGTCTAAGAGTCACATGTCATTTACCAAGATCCACTCTAGAGAGACTGTCTTGTTTGAAAAAAAATGTTTTTCTTTCTCTTTTATTTTCAAAGTTCTGAAAATATTAATTAAAAGAGTTTGAAAAAATGTTTAATCAAAAGTTTTGAAAATATTGCGTTTCTCCTGGTTTTACAATTGAGATGAATCATAAAACTAAAGTTCATTGGATATCAAAGAATTAATTACAATGTTAATCCTTCAATAAATTATAGCCATTTGACAAGTGCAAGATCAAAGCTATGGTCAAGTAAAGAAAGGATAAAAAAGTATCAGGTTATTGGATGCTCAAAAGATTGATGGGGTAGCTTGCATGCTCCTCTGCTGGAAGTGTTCCCTGACTCCCAACCTTTGTTGTCACACTCGGATTGTGTGATGCCTTATCAAGGAATTTACGTGATCGCCTCAGTTGCACAATTTTTATATTCGAGCCGCCTTTTCAGGTTTTCAACTCGAACCCTCCTTTAGTTTCAAGACGTTATTCAGGATTTACGTCTTGAACCCCCCTTTGTTATTTTTTCTACCATGCATTAATTACATTGTTTTTTTGCAAACAAAGATTAATCCTGATGGGCGGGATGAAATCTGAAGATAGTCTCTTCTGTTTAGAAATCCATGTATGATTAGAAGGGACTTTTAAGGCACGTAATGTAGGCCATGGCTCATGGTTATGAAAGAAAAGGATAAATAGGCCCAAACAAGTGTTCCAGGGTGTTGAACCAAGGATCAATTCATTCTGATGCCTTCAATCCTGTCTTGCTCAATTTGGATCTGCTCATATGTGTTTCTCTGGATTTTCTCTGGATGTTCCATGATCTTCGAGTGAAGTGATTCAGAGATTCGAGAATGATTGTGCTTGATCAATCTCATAGTTTGAAGCTTGATGTGCCATTTGTCTTTAGGGAATCTTTGCATGTGCTTTTTGTCCCTTTTTCTTTTTGATTTTTGCTCTTTTTTCCTTTTGTTCTTGTTTCTCTTTTTCTTTGTTTTTTTTTTTGCTTTTTTACTTCTTTTCTTTTTTGTTCTTGATTGGATCTTCGCACTTGCCATTTGGTCCACCTTTTGGTGTCTCCTTTTGATTGATGTCTTCACTCATGTGAGTAGATTTCTTCCACCTTGCCCCCCAATGTGGAGGGTGATCATTGGTTAGGGTTGAATCAGAAGAAAAATACTACATGCTCAAAAGAGGACACAAGGGATATATATTTTCTCCTGTTTTAAAGGGATAAAGAAAGAAAACCGTTCATCATTTCATACATGGAAGTCCTCACAGAAGAGGTATCCCCAGGGGGATAGATTTTCAGGATTAATTTCATTCACATGAAAACAATGCAGTTAATGCGTGATAGAATTATTTCGAATGAATTGTTTTTTTGCTCCTTGCTCCCAACATATCTCAATGTTCAGGCTCCCGGCGAGATGCCCCAAATTGTGTCTTAGAAGAATGCTTATGTTCAAATGAACAACTCAATGCCTTGGGTATTAAAATGTCAATTTTGAGTCTAAAAAGACAATGATGTGACTTTATTTGACTCAAAGAAAGGTATGGGTGTATCAAAAAGATAAAGACAATGTTCAAGAATTTCAAAGGGAAGTTATGTCAAAATTTGGTCTTTTTGGTAATGATCAAGGTATTTAATTTTGGGGTTTGAGACATGATAAGAAAGGTCTAATCTTGTCATATGTCAAAAATCTATAATTCTTGAAGAGTTAAAAGAATCCTTAATTCATTTAATATTCGAAGAACTAAAGATTAAAATTTGTTCAATTGCTCCACCTTAGAAAGTAGCATAAATTCAATCGTTTAAAAGATTAAGCAAACATGAAATATCAGTGACGTGTTCAAACAAAACAATCCTCTAAGTGTAAATGGTATATGCCATGCCCCCTTCTTCGGCTGTCAATGCCCCTGAATCCATCAGGTTTTGGATCTTGCGCTTCAGCGCCTTATAGTTCTCAGAGGAATGTTTGGAGCATCCTATGTGGCAACTACAAATAGCTTCAACATTGTAGCCCTTAGGATATGTGGACTTTTTTCTCAGATCATCTTGGCAGGTTTAGTCGTACAAACAGTTGATTGGGCTCATTCGTTGTGATAGTTTTTTTATGATGTTACAATCTTGCTTCCATGTGGTGTCATGTGGTTAAAACCACTTCATCGAATTCTCCATGAAGAGATTTCATGTTTATGAAAATACTTAAAAATGAAATGTATATGCAAAATGCAAAAATGCATGAAATGTTCGAGGCATTGATCAAAAAACATGTATGTTATTGTAAATAACCTTTATTGGGACAAAAGTGTTTTATCTTTTAAGAGACAATAAACATATTTAAAGGTACATCCGGACTAAATCCTCTAGGCCCGAAACCGGTTGACTAGTCATTTGCCTTCGTCTTTCACCAGTTGAATAACCTGTCGAACCGCTTCGACCTCTCTGGATGAACCGTGAAAATGTTGAGTTTTTTTGTATTGGTTCCCAAAAAGTGTCGAATGACTTCATCTCTGGCTTTCATCCTTTGCTGAATCGGAAATTCCATTGAAATCCTCCATCAAAGGGATTATTCGAAGTTCATTTGCTTGTTTCTTGAATTTGTCGACAGTGACTTTCCATCTTGTTCTTGTTGTCTTTGAATGGACTCTCGAGGTAAGTAACATTTTTCTCGTCTTGCCCCTGCCACCTTTGTCAACCCATTTTTGAAAAGTTAACTTTTGATGTACTTGATTGTGGGCACCATGAATGTGACACATAGTTGTCTTGCAAATTGTCCTCATTTTCTTTCTGAGCCTTTTCGGACCATAGCCGGACCCCTGCGTTCTTATCTCTTGTATTACAACCCCTTTGTCCATTAATGAAGATTATTCATGTTTTAACAAACAAGTTTTTGGTGGATCAACACCTCTTTTAAATGATGCAAATAATGAAAACAAAATAAAAGAGAACAAAAGTAAAATAGAGTTAGTGAGATAAATCAAAACAATAATAAAAACGAAAAATCCTACCCCACATGATATCTACCCCGCATGCTTTAATTCCTACCCGGACATGATCTCTATCCCGCATGTTAATTCCACACAAATCCTAACCACATATTTATCTAGTTCGCATGCTTTGAACAGAAAGTAAAGCAGAAAATAATTCCGGCATCCTAGGGTTTGAAATGAGGTTTTGAGGTGGGCTCTAACTCCTTGTAGTCTCCCGAGTTAGGTTCTAAAAAAACGGTACTCGAGTTCTCCTTGCTGGTGCCTCCTTAGGCTTACCAGACCCTTAGTCCTAAACCCATCACAGGCTTGTGTGAACTAAGTTAAACTCGAGAGGAAACATTCCCTTATGCTCATACGGAGAATAAATTCACACGAAGACATAAGGTATATGAATCCCGAAGGCTACTTGCTAGGCCCGCACGGTGAATAAATTCACACGAAGGCGTCGCTTTCACCCCCACTTAAATAGGGTTCGAAGCTCGGGTATAGAGTTAGAAATGACAATTTTGAAAATTCTGAGATCATTAAAAAACGTCAGTACAACTATTTACTTGAAAAATAATCAAAGGTAACTAATTAGAATCGAATAAATAAATTAAAATTAAAATTTATAACTTTCGCTAAAAAAGACAACCGAAAATTAATTTCGGCCTGACTCACTTACCTGTCCCCAGCGGAGTCGCCAAGCTGTCGTAACCGTCTTTCGGTTGGGGACCAGAATTGGGCTTCGACTTGATTAATTGATTAGGGAGTCGCCACCGACCATTTTAAAACGAATTTAGGTGGGTCGGACACCATCTTACCTGATCTGCGTTATATCAGAAATGTGTCGGGTTCGAGAGTCGGTTACAATCAAGGAAGGATTAGCACTCTTGAACCGCCCTTTCGGTACCAATTAATTTGTCAGTTGTCTTAATTACGAAAATTAGAAATTTAAATTAAAACTTGAAATATTCGATTCGAATTATTAGCTTTGATCGATTGAAATTACCATTGAAAATGCCAAAAAAGGTTAGATGATAAAATAAAAATAAATACGAGGAAAAATTCTAAGATAAAATAAGTAACAGAGATAATTAAAAGTTAGTAAAAAAGAAAATAAACAAAAATAATAAAGAAAGAAAGAAAGAAAATAAAATGAATAAAATAAAAATTAAAAGGGTTAGTGAAAAAATAAAATAAGAATAAGAATAAACTAAAAATAAAATAAAATATTTAAACGTAAACCATGAAAGAAAAAATAATAAATAAAACAAAAATGACTAAATTAAAATAAAAGTAAAATAGAGAGTCCAAAGTAAAAACAAATGCAATTAGTGACCAACTTGAAAGAAATAAAAACATAACTCCAGAGCTACAATATGGAACTCTCTAATGACGCATTCCCTAGTTAACCCAAAAATTATATGAAACTCAAAAAATCCTTTGATTTTCACGCGTGATTCGTTTGGATTTTTTCTTTTGGCATTCTTTTAAATTAAAAAAAATAAAACTGGGATTTGAAAATTGAAATAGGTTCTTGTACCATATTTGACTTCAACGCGTTAATCTGAAACAGATAAAATGCTCTCTGGTAAAACCCATTTCCTGGGATTCTCTTGAGTTTATCATCGGGGCTCAAATGCGCAAGAAATGGAGCACCAAGGCTCTCCTTGGCATTGAATCCCGTCGAACAGTGTAAGGAAACTTGAAACCACGTTTATCTTTTTTACTCGTATCCTTCTGTTCTTCTCCCTTGTATTTTTTCTCTTCCCCGGTCCTCAGCCGAGCGGATTTTGATTGTTTCCGAGCCAAAACGTAAACAAGAATCAACATGCAAGGACAGTAAAACGAACAAAAAGGTAAAAAAATGTACCTTTCTTTTATTTCCTTTTCGAAAAACACTTTACAAATGCCTTGATTGCTCGTATATCTCTCTAAGTGTTTCGTGTGATTTTCTAGTGGCTTTGTGTGCGTGTAATCGTGCTTATTTCCGTCGCGTTTCTTGTAAACTCTGAGTATTTTTGCGTGTCACCTCCTCCCATGAGTGTTCTAGTTACATGGGATTTATAGCCTATGATTTTAGAGTTTGATCCTTATTAGAATTCTAACTCGGTTGTTTGTTGGTTTGTTATCTCCATGAAATCCTTGCGCCGGAGAAATCAGAGTGGTTGAAGATGGGATATATCCGGGCTTGGGAAGTTCCGTGCGGCGCTGCTTGCTAGGGTTCTTGGAAACCTTGATCTGAGTTGGTTTGTTGGGCCTCGTGTTTTTTGTAGGGCCTGCAAATGTAACAAAACAATAAATAAATAAGTAATATAACACATAATATATATATAATATGTTTTATATTAAATATTATAATGAGACGAAATTTGGTGTCTACACAGGGATATGCAAAGTAATGGTTGATTAACTTGAAGAAGTCCCAACCAATTGTCTGCAGCCTGAAAGAGGTTGTTCGCCGAGTGACTATAGATTGCTCCATTAGGTGTCCACAAGGAACTCTTATACTTGTATGACGCAAGACCAAAAACAGGCAATGGCATCACCTGAACATCATCCATGTCATGGGGACATGTTACCACCTAAAATATTTTGAGAGAAAACGACAGATGAGGTTTCTTGGGCATTACATGGGTTCTATCGGAACTTATGCAAGTATACATTTGTTAATGGTGAAATTTGGATTATGATTACTATGAGCCTATGAGCAATTCACCTTTTGATGGCAGTGAGTCGCAATGGTAGTCGTAGAAATTCTCTCTGAAGTTAGGACGACCGAATTCTTGGCCCACTACTCTCCCTAAAACCGCCGGCTGCGAATCTCAAATCAGAAGGGATTACAGATGTTTTAGGGAGAATGATGTGATGAGGATGATAGATCATCTAGCTCTAGAAAAAATTCCTAAAATCGTCACCTAACTAGTCTAAACAAAAAATAATAATCACCCATAACCATTGTAACCCAAATTTTATCATCAACAAACACATCCCTGGTTCACACACATTAGAAAGAAAAAATGTTCCAAATGGAATTCTTTACTACCTCCTACTGGTGTATGAAGATAATAGTCAGTCAGAAAGCAAGCATCTAGATCCTTTAACGGAGGCAGAAAGAGAGAAATGCATACCAACCTTGTCAGGCAAAGGTTGTCGGCTACATGGAGGGTCTCGTTCAAAGTAACAAAAAAAAATCGAACTTCTATGAGAATTGACAGATTCAACCTCATCACTGGATAAGTCTTGTTGAAGTATCTGCTCATCTCCCATGGAAGCAACTCAAGTTCTTAAATAATATTTAATACAAAACAACTGATTCACTTCAAAACTATTACCATAAACTCTCACGTAGCTAGATTGTGCTTGGCATTTTTGCATTAAAGAGGATCTGGGACACAAGACAAACAATTTGCAACACAAGGGAGAGAGATATAATGCATCAGGTAAAGACCTTATTTTCACCTTCCCAGAAAATGCTATAATCAAGGAAGCATAGAAACAAGCACGAAATACGAATATGACACTTTATGAACATTGTCCTCACCGAATAAGAACCTGTCGGGTGAACCATTTGTCATGTATTCTTATACAAGAGCTCTCAGATTCCTCTCGAAACAGAAGCCATAGAACAACGCTTTGACTGCCACCATGGTTCCATTGCTAAAGATTCCTTTGTAAACAGCTCCAATGCCACCCCAACCGAGCAAGTTGGTTAAATTATCTGTGGCAATGCGTAGCTGCTGGTAGGTAAATCTGATGGGCTTCCCCCTTTCCTTTGTAAACAACAATAATTGTAGAAGTGATTGGGCTTCTAATTTCCAGATCTCCAAAGTAGTTTGATTTTAGAATTTTCTCGGAAAATGCACCCTCCGATGCCTCTTTTCATCTCTTCCAAGGGAAAAGAAAATTCCATTCAAAGGATTCACTTTTGAAAGTGTAGGGAAAAGAAAAAGCATGCAAAAGATGCCAAAGAAACAGAGAAATCTCCAACATCAGATTCTTTTCTTTTGCTTTGAAGCAAACTGACCCTCCCAATCATTCAGCCAACTTTCAAATTCCAGACCCTCCCAATCACTTCACTTGCATATATTTAACATCCAAAGAAGAAAAGAGACAGAGGGAGGTACCCTGAACCGAATATGACGACGCTGCAGAAATTCAAGTTATTAGCGACGCACTGCGGCGTCACCCAGAGCCCGACGAGAAGTCCAAGGACGAGTCCCCTCGTCAACTTCCGTCGCCCCAAAACCACATTGCGAATGTTCCTCACCAGAACCGGTAGTCGGAAATCATCAAACGCCAGGGAAATGCCGTATCCGCAGAGTTTCACCGGCATTCCGGCCGAGAAAAAGAAGGGCAGCGGTCACAGTTTGAAGGATTTATTTGTATCATCTCCGTCGCTAGAAGGAGGAGATGGCAACGAATATGAAACCGTTGAGGATAAATTTGGCGGAAAGGGTGAAGTCGTTTTAGCGACGAAAGTCGGTGGTCTTAATGGACTGGGAGGTGAACCGGGATCGCCTAGGCCGGGTTGGATGGGGTTCAGGCATCGTATGCTGTTGAGGAAAGCTTGGCGTCCCATGCTTCAGACAATCCATGAGTAGTTTTCTGCTCTTCTTTTTGTTATTACGTAGCTTAATTTTTCATTTTATGTTTGGATTTGCGTTAGGCGTTTAAATCTCTTCTTAAACGCACGTTTAATGTGAACAAATTAGTCAGTTCAGTTGGCCTATTTGGTTTCAATGAAAATTTTGCTTTTTATTCATCGCCATCATCAATCTAGAATGCACCTACCAGCTATTTTCGACGAATAAGTTGCGCTGGAACTTTCGTCACAAATGCTATTTCTGTCGAAGATAGATTTCTTTTACCGACAAATTTTCGAGAAAAAACACACCATGTACCACGAAAACTTTCATTGAAAATATTTTTTCATATATGCATTTAATCGTTGACATAATATCTATCCTATCACCAGAGTTCGCATACACAACATTACTAACAATGGAAACAAAATAAATAAGAAATACACTGGCACATGGTGCTAATCTCACATGAATCTCTACAGTAAGGGGGAAAAGGTCATTAACTACACATGGAAAATTATTAAACACCAGGCTATTCACATACAAATTATTCGGGGCACCAACAGTCGTCAAATACTCGCAATGAATATGCTGCACGACAAGGAATATCTACTTGAATCCACTCCATTTCATAGCAGATGAGAAGAAAATAAACAGTATATCATTATATATCATAAAAATATATTTTAAAAAAGGTTGGGACTAATTGATCATTGCTTATAATAACCACTTTGGTGGGGATGATACGGATTCGGAATGGTATACGGAGGTCGAGGAAGAGACCCAGGTTGCTCTGCAGGGGCATCATAATATGGCCCACGCCACCCAGGATAGGCAGGTTGACCATAATCATGTCCAACTGGTGCACGTTGTTGGGAAAGTTGGGGAGGATAAGGGGCAGCGGTAGATGGAGGAACATGGTAAGGAGGAGGTTGCTGCGGGACAGTATAAGGGGGAGGAGGATGACCATACCCATGAATTGGCTGCTCGGGGGGTCTATAGTAGGGAGTTTGTGGTGAAGGATGGGGTATGCTCTGAGGTTCTGTCGTCTGCTGTGGACTGGATCTTGGAGTCTGACGGGACTGTCCAACTGAAGGGTATGGACCTGTGTTCTCACGTTCTTGAAAGCTGAAACCCGCCATTTGCCTTTGAACACCTTCTATCATTTCTCGAGACTGGATGTTTCGAGTCATCACAAAATCGCTGCATTGCTGCTTGATATTGTTGATTGCATCCTGTTTAACAAAAGAAGCAACTTTATACATATGCATATGCCACATTATTGAACCGACCTTTAAATGCTGCCTAAAGTAATAGATGTGCAATTTCCTACCTGAAGAGTAACATAAAACTTCAGTCCCTCGTTAATATTGTCCTTGATTTCTTTACACTTTGCTAAAGCAGCTTGAATTTGTTTGTAACATTTCTCTCGCGATGCTGAAACCAAAAAGTGAAATAAAACATTAAACCACAGATCTTGTCAGAAAATGAATACAAAGCGTGCCAACATCAAAACTTAAGACTGAAATAACCATACAAACCATTGCACTAAACAAAGAACATGACTGATATAACAAATTGAACATGTTTATCCACATTCCACAAGCGACTTTAATCCAGCACCGTGTGTCCTTGATTAATATTATATAAACGAGTAAGGAATTTACATATTTAGACAAATTATATGGATACAAATATAGCATCTTCAGTTTTGGACTTGACACGTCAAGCACAAAAAGTTCAATGCATGCATGAGATTCCCTCAAAAAGATAATAATAATAATAGGTTTAATCTCAAATATACATGAAAAGAGACACGTACCTTTATAATCTTCAAGATTAAAAACAGCACCGAATTCTTCATTCTGAGCCTGCAGAAGGAAAATCAATAAAATAAAAACCAGTGCCAATCATTCAGGGTTCATTTCCTAATAATCATCAAAAATGAAAATCTAAAAATTATAGCGTTGAAGCTGAAAGAACTACAGTATCATGCAGATTAACTTCATGTCAGGACTAAAGTAAATGCATCCGAAACTATCTCTATCCTTGTATATTTACCAGAGGAAGAGAACGAGAGGAAGAAAGTGAGGGAGAAAGAAGGGATCTTTTGTTTAAAATCATTTTTCTTAAATAGAAGTAAGAAAAAGGCTTATGGAAGATCCAAAAGATGACATTTATAAAATTCTCCAATAAATGCACTCATATTCACCAAAGTTTCACTCTTTTTCCTTTTGTATTTTATGTTTACAATAAATAATTCAATTCATAAGGCATGAAAGCTCATTTAAATAAGTTTATCATTCATTGTGAAGTAGGAGTTATTATACGCAACCAGCCACATGGAGCAAACAACACAACCACCCTCAGAAAGAACGGCTCAACTCCTTTTACCATTAAAACTAAGACAAGATGTCTTTTGAACCATATGTTCCATTGCATTATGAGTGCCAAGCAATGACAAGGGAAAATGAGAAAATGTGATATTCACTTGATTACAAACTAAACTTAGTTTTTACATCAATTATCAGACATACACAGTTGTTTCAAAATACTAAATGCTAATGTTGTGAGAATCCAAATGAGCAGGGAAGAATGGACAAGAAGAGATGACTAGACCTGAATTTGCATCAACAATTGTTCTTGTGCCTCAATGTTTTGGGCAATTTCCTCACAAATATAATCATACTTCGCTATCTCCTTCCTGAAAAGATCCTCATAGGAGCCAGTTGATGTCATCAACTTGGGTAGTATGTCATCCTGCACCAATTTATCATGTAAGACTACTGAAGTTTATGATAAATGCCGACAATTCAGTAAAGAAATCAATAACTAGACAAAAAAAGAGATCACATAAATGAGCATTATTATGATCATTTAATATAACTTCTATGTTAATACGGGGCCTGAAAGATCTAACAATAACAAAGAGAAAGCTTGAGGTAAGGAAATTGCCCGACAAGACAAATTTGATGCAATTATATCTAAAAACAAAACAAACACAAATACCCTTCCGCAATACAATCAGCAAAACAAAGAACAATAGTGAGAGAATCAATATTGAATTATTTCCCCTGGTTAATTGCACTGGCTGTCCATTAAGAGAAAACCAAAAATGTTTTCGTCCTCACAGATCAAAGCGTCTAATTTTAATCCTCATGTTCCTCATATTTCCAATTTGAATCTAACAAGCCTTCTGAGTGTGGAACAATTAGCTCAGTTGTTACCTTACTAGATGGAAACAGATGTTAACCAGTGTCTTGTAATTCATTACATGAATATTTTATTATTTATACAAAAAAATGGAACACGAAAACAGGGGGGAATCTTTTCTGTTGATTTTTTTTTTCATTTTCCGTTCAATTTCAAGTCTCTTTTTCAGATGCTTTCACATACATCATTAGTCCCCAGCAAGCCCAGGGGCCTAGAGATCATTCTTTTGAAGAATCTCTTGCACTGCAGACATTGGTACTAGTGAGTTGAGAACAAACATTGTTGAATCATTCCAATCATCAGGCATCATTGCCACACAGCAAGACCATGGATTTGAACCCCAATATCGGTTCAAAGCAAATAATGATTTTCAAAAATAGAAGGGGAAGAAAAAATGTGAAATAAAACCAGAAAATCTCATTTCCCATTTGCCTATAAGCTCGACAACACAATTTAAAATACCAATAATCTCACATTTGAAACTTATATCTCTCAAAGAAACACTCCATCAAACACCTTGACATAATCATGTGACCCTCACCCACATTAGCCACGCATAAACTCAAGTTTAGTTCCACAAAACACAAACTCCACCACAAATCAAGATTTTATCACATTAGAGCAAATTTAAATCTTTGAAAAAGGAGACATCTTGCTTGCACAAATTTCAAGTAGTGAATAACTCTCAACTTGTCTGGACATTTGTTTAGATCTTGTTTGTGACATGTTTCTTTTTTCTTATCTGGTTCCAAAAAGCAAGAAAAGGACAGAAATAAAAATACAAAATAAAATTTACCCATACAATGCAGCCTGAAGGAAATAGCAAGACTAAGTGAAATCAAAGGATGTTTCTAATGGCCAAAGAAGAAAAAACAAAAAGGTGAGAAACGAGCTTTACATTTTAGAGTGTCAGAGCAAGTGGGGCTTGTTGATGAAAGCATTGGCACACAGAATGGGGGGGGGGGAAGAGAAAATAGGAAGGCACGGCAACCAATGAACCAAACCAAAAGATATTGCAAAAATGCCATGGAGAAAAAAAGTAGTGAGCTGCTGGAGACAAAGAGACACTGATGAAAAAGGAAGACACTTGAAAGTTTTTTGTTTTGGTAAAAGAAAATGTAAAGCCAAAGGGCCTGCCTCTTTCACTTTTCTTTCAACTAACACAATTTATATAATTATGCAGAGAAGTGCCTGCTAATTGGCAAGTTACAGATAGGAGAATTACGGAAGTAATTGTGCTTGGAAATGTAGGGACAAGAAAGGCTTTCAGGTTCAATTTCAGGGATAGGGCAGGGGCAGCACATCTTTCTCTACCATTCAGAAGGAGCAATAACATTCGTAACAAAAGTGTCAAGTACAGGAGGCATGGATATAATCCTAGATCATAGATGTAGTTAAATGATCCCCCCCACCCCGGAAACATATAGGAAGATTTCCGCTCAAAGGGCTAAAATGAAGATTACAAGTTAAGTCTGCATATGGAATTATATTGTGTTAGACATCCTTCAGGCACCATTTAAAGAAAAAAGTAGTAGAACGGAATGCCTAATAGAACCGGTCAAGGTGATATACATAAAAACAAAAGAATGCAGAAGATTCATATTACAAACAGTTAACTACACCTTTCTTTTCATCTCTTTAAGCATGTCCTCGAGGCCTGCTCTCTGAGCACCAAGAGTCTCTAGTTGCCTCTGCAAAGAAAATAAAAGTAGATATTAACCATGTTATAAACATAAAAATAGAATTATGTTTGACTTGTAAAACAGGAAAATGACAATGAGTCAACTCAATGACTTGCATAGTAGCTTAAGGGTGCAAAAGTAATTTCAGAAAAAATAACACTTTCCACTTTTTCCATTTCTGTATTTTTTTATGCTAGGGGAAAGGGAAGTTGAGGGGGTAAATGTAGAGTAAATATTCAAGATATTTGGATTAGAAAATAAGTTACCAAGCTCTGCTTCAGGGCCCCGACTATAGCATCTTCATTGGCATCCAAAGACATTATTGGCCTTGAAAGACTTGGTAGGGCAGCTTCTATCTGATAACAGCAATATGAACAAGAAAACAAAAAAAGATGCACAAGAAAATAATAGTCAATTTATCACTTCCAAGTATGTTATTAAAAAGAATTAGCAATAAGGTAACCCACACTCATATGTACATAAGCTAAAAAATAGCAAAAAGGCAGTACCAGCCAAATTAGAAGATGCCAATAACAAATGCATCCTCAAAGACCACGAAAAATAGCTTATATTTACTGTAAGTAGATAAACACAGAAACAACTAACAACAACATACCGGTCGGTGATTAAGGATTGACATCAGCGCAGAATGCTCTCTCACTGAACGCTCAATTCGCGCATCACTATCTCCAGCTTGTTTTAAGTTAGCAGCAAATTTGTTTAACCTTTCCTGCAAAGTCTTTGTCAGGGTGCTGGACTGTGGCCTAGTCCATCGAGTTCCAAACTGACTTCTAAACTGAGCATCCTCTGCAGCTTCTTTCTGTAAAAGCTCCTCAGTCTGTACCAGTAATTCCTGATTCACCCTCCTTAGATCCTTAAGTTGTTGTAATTCAGCCTCCAGACCAGCAGGGCTGCCACTAGCTTGCACCATTTCCACCTCATTCTTAAGATCTTCTGGAAGACTAAAATTCCCTTCCAGAGCAAGAATTGAATCTGGCAAGTCCATTTCCTTAAGCCTAACTCGGCTTAGCTCACTTCCTTGCTGCAATTTCTCAGCCTGTGCCCTGATGACATCGTCAACCATTTCCGTATATTTCGAAAGAGCCTTTGCACTGCTGTCAGGAACAAGACTTGCAAACATCTTCTCTTTGCTTGCATCTAACACATCATTCATCTGCATTGGCTTCACCATAGAAAATGCAGGGAGAGCTGCTAAGGAACTAGGAGAAGGAACCCTCATAAGATAAACCCTGTCATTTTCCTTCATAGCCCTATCCATGTTGCGGTTAAGATTAACTTCTAACTTGCTAATTGCATCCAGAATCTGTGCAGGAGCCCCTTTCGATGATTTCTTTGCCTCAGCTAAAGAACTAACACCACCCTTCAAACGTGCAATTTCTTCTGCAATCTCCTCTTTCTCATGTAGCTCCAAACTATACCTATAGCAAGCTTCTGCATAGAAAAGAGCTGCCTTAAGCTGCACATGTGCAATCCATGCTTTTTCAAGATGGTCCTTCAAAGGAGCTGCATGTAGTGCGGCTAAAGCTTCCTCATAGTATAATCCAACCTGAAAATAATCTCATTAATCCTAGCTAATAATTAATTCAAATTCCCACACGTAAACATGAAAGAACAATTACATAGTCTTGTGTATTTAATTTTCTTCTAGTTGAAATGACCCCCTTAAGTGAAATAACTAAAAAGCTCCATTTGGGAGTAGACTCCCTTCCATTACTTCTAATACACAATCAATCACCATTCACAAGTATGGTTTTCACAATCGGTAAGTGCATTCTACACCTATAAATGATAATGATATGATACAGAACTCAAAAGGTGATGAACAAAATTATTGGGGATTCCCAATTTGGGTTTGGTTTTACTTCAAAAGAGGGTAATGGAGATAGAGTACAGCAAGAAAAAAATAATCAAAAACCAAACCGTATGATCTAAATAAAAAACCAATTTTAATATAGCTAATCAGTAGAAGGTAAACTACATTTAATCTTAAAATGACAAGCTAATAATTCCCAGCAACAAATAAAACACTACTCATTCATCCCAGAAAATTCAGATTCCAATTGTCAATCAATTACAAACAAAACATAAAAATAAAATAAAATAACCAACCTGCCTAGAAATCTTGGAGCAAACTCCAGGGGTACTTCCTTTAGCAATAGTATTTTCAAAAACACACTCTTGAGCTTGAGCCAACATCAGTCTCTCCAACATACCAGCACACTCCACCGACAAATCAACGGTCGTACTGTTCCCCATGGACGCCTTTGTCGATACATTATCTCTAAGGAAAGCAAACGCCCCCGCTGCCGCGATAAACGCATGAGACGCTAGTCTCCTCCCTTCCACCGTAGTCCTATCGTAAGACAAGCCAAGCTGACTATAAACCGCTCCGAGGTTAAACAAAATCGCGGCTTTGTCTAAATGGATATTTTGTTGAACCGCTTTTTGCTTCTGTTTAAATGCATCAAACCAAGTGAATTGGATTGTATTTATGTGATCTTGATCGGGGGAAATAGGGAACCGGGTTTCAATTAGGCATAGGGCTTTGAAGTAAGAGATGAGTAGGTCGCGTCGGGTTGTTGGGGATGGGTCCGGAACGCGTTCAATGTCGGAGCGGAGGGCTTTGACGGTGGAAAGGTCATCTTCAAGGTTGACGGCTTCGCGTTCGGAGTATGTGTAGGAGATGTATTGGCGGAGTGGGCGGTAGAGGTCGATCGAGTTGGTTTTCTTCTCATAGATTGCTAGCATGATGTTGGTGGCAGCCGCCGATGAGGATGCGGCGGCCATAGCGACGGCGATGTTGGTGGAGATCAAGTACTAGGTTAGCGAAGAAGGGAGTGGAATTGACGATGAGAAGAAAGATGAAATCGGAGTTAAGGAAACGGAAGAAAGGTGGAGCTTTCTTATTGGCGAAGGAAATTTCAAGGAGAACGACTGCAGGATGAATTGAATTGCAGACGCGTAGGTCTCACGCCTATGACCCGGGATCGGAATGTTCACTGTTTAAAAAACCGAACCAGAGGTCAAATCAGTTAAACCTAATTATCGGTTTAAGTTGCTGATTAATCCTCTAAACTAATTAGTTATATTAGAAATAGTTAGATAGTTGTTCCTTCAATTGTAAAGATACTGTTGTTGTTTTTTTCTTTTTGGAAGAAGTCCGTATTTAAAATTATAATAAATGTTTACTATTATAAACGTAAAGTAAACGCATAATTAGAATATTTTCATATAATTATTAACCTAAGATATTAATTGTTTGAGATCATATGGTTATCATTCATAAAAAATAATTATGATATTTTCATATAATTATTAACATAAGACATTAGTTATTTGAGATCATACTGTTATCATATATAAAAATATTAAAATTTAACTAAAAGCTCGAACATAAGATAATTATGAAGAAATTTAATTATATTGACAAACGAAGCACAAAAGAAAATCAAAATTATTGAAAGACTATCAACGTCTACAAATCAAAATCATGCATCGTGAGAAAACTATCCATAAGCATAAAATTACGTGTTCAAATTCAATATGATGGTCCAAAATTGATAAGATCGGTATGATAACAAATAAACGTCATATGTCAAATTCAACCTTGAAAAAATATAAACAAAAAAATGCCAAATGATACACCATAAAAATAAAATTATTAGAAACTAAAAAAAATAAAGAAACGAAAAATGTTTTATTTTGTTTTTTTTAGAAAGGCTTTTGCACTCCGCAACTTTCGAAATTTCTTGGTTTGTGAATGAACGTCAACTTGCAGCCGCCCTTAGCTACGGAAGGTTGAACTCCGATTCCACTGCCTGGTAATATGCCTATATAGAGTGAGGGGAACGGAAAACATGGTGAGGAAACTGGTTTGGGAGGCTTTCAGGAGGATATAGTTGTTAGGGTTTCGGGTGATGTTGTTATGCAAGTAGCGGATGAGACTAATAAGCAACACTTAGTTTCTGCCAATGATACCAATCTTGAAGCGAGAAAATCTTATGCAACGACTGTTGTGGGGAATATGATGCAAACATGACCTTCTTTTCCTGAGTTCAACGAAGAAGATGTGGAGATCCAAGAGGGGGATGTGGTAGTCGATCTTAGCGGTGCATATCCGATAATTCAATTCTCTAATCGGGTGCATGAGTCGATAGACCACAACATGCGACACACAGTCATTGTCCTCCTTCTAGGGAAAACAATAGGGTACTTGTTGTACAGTCAAAGAAAAAGGCTAAGCAGCCGACGGCTTAGAATTCAAAATGGGTTGTTTTTGAATTCAAAGTTAGGCAGTGTTTTTTATTGATTTTTTAGACATGGGAAAATTATTTTTAGTCACTGGACTTTAGGGTATTTATAATATTAGTCCCTAAGCTTCAACTATAAATATCCATACTCATTTAGCTTCAAAATCATCCCAAATCATTTCTTTCTCCCAATACTAGAGAGTTTTCTTGTGAGTAGTGAGTGTTTTGTAAACACCTGTAAATTTTCTCTCTTAGTAAAAGATCTGCAACAGTCTGGAGTCGTAGGCATAATTGGCTGAACTCCGTTATCAATTTCAGGTATTATTTTTCCGCTTTTATTTCGCATTCTTACTAATTTGGTTATAAGGAAATTACTCGTACTCGTTTATTTCCCAACAACTAGTAATCAGAACTTTTGGTTGTGAATTTTGTCAATTTGTTTGCGAGGTTACTATTCATTATTATTCACGTGAATAGTGAATTTCATGAATAGTAAAAAATTTGTCAACGATACGAATTTGTTGACGGAGGTGTTCTAATACACGGTGGTTCGCGAAAATTGTCAGAAACGATCCAAACGAAGTCAGATTCGAGTAAAAGCGATGGCTGCAGACGAAGGGAATGTGAAAATTGAAAAGTTCGATGGTGCGAACTTTGGCTTTTGGAAGATGCAGATTAAAGATTTTCTGTACCAGAAAAATCTATATCAACCCCTCTCCAGAAAGCAACCAGAGGACATGAAGAATGAAGATTGAGATCTTTTCGCCAGACAAGCCCTCGGAGTTATCCGACTGACATTGTCCCAAAATGTTGCTTTCAACATAGCAAAGGAAAAGACTACGACGGGTTTTATGGCGACTCTCTCCAGTATGTATGAGAAGCCATCGGCCTCAAACAAAGTTCATTTAATGAGGCGATTGTTCAATTTGCGGATGGCAGAAGGGGCATCAATGGCTCAACACCTAAATGAACTCAACACAATTACAACCCAGTTGAGTTCCGTGGAAATTGAATTCGATGATGAAATTCGAGCTTTAATTCTCTTATCATCTCTAACAGACAGTTGGAATGCTAATGTTATAGCAGTTAGCAGCTCGTCGGAAAATAGTAAATTGAAATTCGACGATGTCCGGGATCTGGTACTGAGCGAAGAAATTCGACGGAGAGAATCGGGTGAAGCATCAACCTCCTCAGCCTTGCACACGAAGTTCAGATGGAGAACTTCAGAAAGAAATTCAAATCGTGGCAGATCCAAATCCAGAAGGGGAAAATCAAGAACGGGAAAAAAAGATTTTACCTGTTATAAATGCGGCAAGAATGATCACTTTAAAAGAGATTGCCGAGCACCGAAGAAAAATATCGGCGCATAGGAATCTGCCAACGTGACAGAGGAGACATGTGATGCCATGATTCTAAGCGTCAACAGTCCGATTGAATCATGGATCTTGGATTCAGGGGCATCTTTCCACTCCACCCCATGCCAAGAAATCATGGAGAACTATGTCAGTGGTGATTTTGGGAAGGTTCATCTAACTGATGATGAAACCTTGAAGATCGTCGGAAAATGAGACATCCGATTAAAGTTGCCAAACCAGACCACCTGAAAGCTGAAAGGAGTGAGACATATTCCTGGCCTCAAAAGAAATTTGATTTCTGTAGGACAGCTTGACGGAGAAGGATATAGCACAACATTTTCAGGTTGTGAATGGAAGATTACCAAAGGAGCACTCGTTATTGCTCGTGGTAAGAAGACTGGTACTCTCTATGTAACCTCAAATTTAGAGAATATCATTGTTGTAACAGATGCTTATGGAAAATCAAACCTATGGCACCAAAGGCTTGGTCATATGATCGAGAAAGTGATGAAGACACTTTTGTCAAAAATGAAGCTGTCGGATCTAAAGAATGTAGATGTCGGACTATGCGAGGATTGCATCTTTGGCAAACAAAAGAAAGTCAGTTTTGCAAAGATTGGCAAGACACCCAAGGTAGAAAAGTTGGAGTTGGTTCATACTGATGTATGGGACCATCTCCAGTTCCATCTCTTGCAGGGTCATTATATTATGTCACCTTCATCGATGATTCAACAATGAATGTATGAGTTTATTTTCTGAAGAATAAATCAGAAGTCTTTGATACCTTCAGAAAATGGAAGGCCATGGTGGAAAATGAGACTGATTTGAAAGTCAAGCAGTTGAGGTCTGATAATGGAGGAGAGTACAGAAATAAGAGATTCAGAGATTTTTGCGCAAACAATGGGATCAAGATGGAGACAACAGTTCCCATGACTCCGCATCAGAATGACGTAGCATAGCGCATGAACAGAACTCTGAATGAACGTGCCGGAAGCATGAAGATACATGTCGGATTGCCCAAATTTCTATGGGCTGAAGCTATCAACATTGCAGCTTACCTGATCAACTATGGGCCCTCAGTTCCTTTGGATGGCAGAATACCAGAGGAAGTTTGGAGCAAGAAAGAAATAAACATTTCACACTTAAGAGTGTTTGGTTGTATTTCTCATGTACACATAGACTCTGCTAAAAGAAGTAAACTTGATGCTAAATTCAACAAATGTGCCTTTGTTGGTTATGGCGATGATGAGTTCGGTTATCGGTTTTGGGACTATGAAAATCGAAAGATCATCAGAAGCAGAGATATCATTTTTAATGAGAATGTGATGTACAAAGACGGGGCAACCATAGAGTCAAGTAGCTCCAATACCAAAGCTGAAACAAAGGAATTTACTGAGTTCGAGGAGATTTCTGGAAATGATGTTCAGATCAATCCTGAAGCAGTTCAAGAAGAACCACACACACCAGAACTGAGATGCTCCTCCAGAATTCCTAAACCAACCCAGCGTTATTCGCCTTCTTTGCACTACTTGTTGCTGACTGACAATGGTGAACCAGAGTGCTATGATGAAGCAATGCAGGTGGAGGATTCAGTCAAGTGGGAGTCTTCCATAACAAATGAGATAAGCTCGCTTATGTCAAATCAGACGCGAGAATTAGCTGAATTACCACCAGGCAAGAAAACACTCCATAACAAGTGGATTTACAGGATCAAAGAAGAGCACAATGGGAGCAAACGCTACAAAGCAAGATTGGTTGTCAAAGGTTTTCAGCAAAAAAAAGGTATTGACTACAATGAAATTTTCTCTCCAGTTGTGAAACTGTCTACAATTAGACTGGTGTTGAAAATTGTAGTTGCAGAGAATCTACATGTTGAACAGTTAGATGTAAAGACAACTTTCCTTCATGTTGATTTGGAGGATGAAATCTATATGAGGCAACCAGAAGGCTTCATAAAGGCAGGCAAGAAAAACCTGTATGCAGGTTGAAGAAGAGCTTGTATGGTTTAAAACAAGCTCCTAGACAGTGGTACAAGAAGTGTGATAGTTTCATAGGTAGCAGTGATTTTACCAAATGCCAAGCAGATCATTGTGGCTACATCAAGAGGTTCGACAACAGCTTCATTATTTTATTGTTGTATGTTGATGATATGCTCGTTGCAGGCTCTGACATACAAGAGATTATAAACTTGAAGCAAAAATTGTCGAAGCGGTTTGCAATGAAACATATGGGCGCTGCAAAGCAAATTCTTAGGATGAGGATCAAGAGAGACACAAAGTCGGGGACTTTGATACTATCACAGGCTGAGTACATCAACAAAGTACTCTCCAGGTTCAACATGCAAGATGCTAAACCAGTAAGTACACCTTTAGGTGTTCATTTTAGACTCTCTAAAGAACAGTTACCAAATACGGAGAAAGAACGTGCACACATGGTGAAGGTGTTGTATGCCTCGGCAATTGGAAGTCTGATGTATGTCATGGTTTGTACTAGACCAGATATTGCTCATGCAATGGGAGCTGTTAGCAGGTACATGAATAATCCAGGCAAGGTACATTGGGAAGCAGTCAAATGGATCCTCAGATATCTGCGGGGTACCACAAACAAAGCACTTTGTTTCAAAGGTGGATATACGATACTGACAGGCTATGTAGATGCTGACTTAGCCGGAAATGTTGACATCAGAAGAAGCACTACAAGGTATGTCTATACTCTAGGATGAACCGCAGTGAGTTGGGTTTCTCAACTATAGAAGATAGTTGCTCTCTCCACAACTGAAGCAGAATATGTCGCTGTTACGGAAGCTAGCAAGAAGATGGTCTGGCTCCAAAGTTTATTGGAAGAGTTAGTCAAGAAACAAGAAAGCAATGTCTTGTATTGCGACGGTAAAAGTGCTATCCATCTAACGAAGAATATGTCTTTTCATTCCAGGACAAAACACATACAATTGAGATATCATTTTATCCGGTCTCTTCTGGAAGATGAGATTTTGAAACTTGAAAAGATCAGTGGAGCTTAAAATCCGGTAGACATGTTGACAAAGACGGTGACTACGGACAAACTGAAGTTGTGTTAAGCTTCAGTTGGCATGCTAGAATAACAAGACTAAGAAAAGCTGTTGCATTGATCGAGGTGTGAAGACAGATTAAAATCAGTCTTCAAGTGGGAGATTGTAGTAAAGTCAAAGAAAATGGCTAACCAGCCGACGGTTTAGAATTCAAAATGGGTTGTTTTTGAATTCAAAGTTAGGCAGTGTTTTTTGTTGATTTTTTAGACATAGGAAAATTATTTTTAGTCACTAGACTTTAGGGTATTTATAAGATTAGTCCCTAAGCTTCAACTATAAATATCCTTACCCATTTAGCTTCAAAATCATCCCAAATTATTTCTTTCTCCCAATACTAGAGAGTTTTCTTGTGAGTAGTGAGTGTTTTGTAAACACCTGTAAATTTTCTCTCTTAGTAAAAGATCTGCATCAGTCCGGAGACGTAGGCATAATTGGCTGAACTCCGTTATCAATTTCGGGTATTATTTTTCCGCTTTTATTTCACATTCTCACTAATCTGGTTATAGGGAAATTACTCGTACTCGTTTATTTCCCAACAGTACCGTGCTTTATGGAACAAAATTAATACATTGTGGGTGTCGAAATGTTGTTTTCAGTTGATCGATCTGGATAACGATTATTTTTTTATGCGGTCTGAGTTTGGGTATGATTATTCAAAGGATTTGACTGAAGGCCCTTGGGTGGTGTTTAGAAGTTATCTGAATGTACAACCTTGGAGCAGGAATTTTGACACGGCTGAAAAATATCCCTCACAAATTATTGCATGGATTCGGTTACCAGGCTTGCCTTATAGGTATTATACGAAGTCACTTTTCCAACTATTGGCTGCTGAAATTGGAAAAGTGATCAAAATTGATTATAATACTAGGATGGGCGAGAGAGGAAAGTTCGCGAGACTTGTTGTGGCTGTGTGCTTACCGAAGGCGTTGTTACCTTGCATGGGGATCGATGGTTTTTTCAGCGAATTGAGTATGAGAGACTGCAAAACATATGTTTTCAATGTGGGTTGTATGAGCATGTTAAAGACCAATGCACGCTATCTCCTAATATTTCAAGACCGGCTGGGGATTCGGAGAATATAGGGGGTAATGTTGATTCAATGCAATTGGATAAGGGAGAGGAGATCTATGGGCCCTGGATGGTGGCAAGTGGGCATAAGCGAAGGAACCCAAAACCTAAGAAGGGAGTTGTGAGTAGCTCTAAGGAACTTCCTCAGAGTTGTAAATCACGTTTTGATGCTCTATCATCGGTGATGAAAGGCGAAACTAAAGGAAATTAGTAGCATATTCAGGTGCTATAAAAAATTCCTGCAGCTAGTACTTTGTCGAAAAAAGCTCGGGGGAAAATGGCTTTAAGTAAGGCACCAGGAAACTCTATGAGTAATGTTATTAAAATTGGATCCTCTAGTGGCCAGACTAAGGTGAAATCGACTAATATATTACAAAGCAATGTTTAACAGAAGGTTGGTAAGGGTGGAGCGACTGTTAGTCAAGGGAACATATATGGTTTAACCGTAGCTCAGATGGAGACATCAAGACAACCACTGGGAGGTATTATTAATGGAGGAACTGTTCCATATGGTTTCAACGAGGTAAATGTTATCCCCTCTATTAAGGGACATGAAACTAACTTGCAGGTGAAGGTTCCAAACATGCGAGGAGAGAATCATCTGGTAGTTAAAATAAAAGATGGTACGATGAAATTGCAATGAGGAATCCATGAAAAATTACCTCTGCATAAGAGTGTTTCTCGATGTGGAACCAAAGTAATGTCAAATAAGGGGTTAAAGGTGAAAAAGAATATGCCTTATACAACACATGATAAACCTACTTTATCGGATTGGATCTAGGAGATGTCTGACTCGTTGGATCAGTTTAATAATGGTTCCCAGTTAGCTCCTCACTTGGAGGAGATGCGGGTGGCAAATAAGGAAGAAGGAAGCAACGAACAGGCTCAAGCGAACCGGGAACTTGGAGGGTGTGCTGGGGTAATCTCAGTTTAATTTCTGCTATACTCATGTTTAGTTGCATGTTTTAGAATGTACAGGGTACAGCTAGCCTTGAATTTCTTCGTCATCTTCATATGTTTGTGGGGAAGTACAACCCGTCCTTTGTTGCGCTCCTTGAAACGAGGATTAGTGGTAAGCGTACGGATCCTGTCGTGCAATCTTTTAGGTTTACAAATTCTTTCCAGGTTGAGGCTCATGGGTTTAGTGGTGGAATTTGGCTCATTTGGAGAGATGAGATTAAGGTGGAAATTCTACGTATTTCCAATCAATTTCTTCATGTTCGTGCACAAACAAATGAGGTAGATCAACCAATGTTCATTACTGTGGTTTATGCGAGTCCCTCTATTATCGTAAGGCGTCATCTCTGGGCATCTCTTTTAGAACTTGACACGGGGGCGATCATCCCTAGTTATTAGGGGGTAACTTCAATGCAATCTTAAATATGGGTGAACATTGTAGAGGCGTGAGTGGAAGAGTTACTCATAATGACAGTTTATGCAGGTTTATTTTTGACTTGGCATTGTCGAATATTTGCTTTCAGGGGTCTCCTTTCACATGGTCGAGAGGCTCGTTACACCAACGATATGATCGTTGTTTAGCTAATGAAGAATGGCTTAGTTGGGCATTGGAAACGTACGTTATTCATCTGGAAAATGTGAGACCAGACAATTTCCCCATTGTGTTTGAGATGCATTCGTCGAAGGCTCTAGGAGTAGATGGATTACATGCCTTTTTCTTTCAAAACAATTGGGATATCTTTGCCACTAGTGTGATATAGTTTGTGAGGGATTGTTTTCGCCACAAATCGATAACAACAGAATTCAATCGAACTCTCTTGGTAATCATTCCGAAGGTCACACATCCTGAATCATTCGGACAGTTCAAGCCGATTAGTCTCTGTATGGTTCTTTATAAAGTTATGAATATTGTTGTTATTTGGTTGAAAACCTTTCTTCCGAATTGGATTCATGAGACCCAGACAATCTTTATTCCTGTGAGGAGTATTACCAATAATATTGTGATTGCATAGGAACTGATTTACTCGATGAAGAGAAAATAGGGTCATAAGGGTTGGATGACGATCAAGATCGATAGATAAGGCCTATGATCGCTTGGAGTGGCACTTTTTTTTGAAAGGTTGTTTTGTATTATTTATTACAAAGAGCATATAAAGCGGGAACATCGGTGAGAGCCTCGTTAAAAAACTTCCCTAAACCTATTTTGGAGGAAAAAGAGTGCATCAACCTGATGTTTAAAAAACAATCAAAATGTTCATATGACCATACCACTAAAGTAGGCAGCTGCAAACAACAAATTGCAGCTCTAACTCACTGCGGCAACTAAGAAAATAAGTTCCAGTCACCAAATTGCATACAACAATTGCATCCAACACCAACTAACTTTTATCGCCCATGCCACATTATTAAATTTCACCAATTGAACACAAGGGTTTTAAAGCTCCAAACACCGAGCTACAGGAACCAAAATAACACCTAACCCTGAAAGAAGAATCAAGCACCTACAACCTAAATATCAGCGCAATATCAATAGAACACCATTTAACCCCATCTAGCCATATGGATCCAAACCACCACAGACCTGCAAAAACACCAATCCCAAAGTAGAAAGCAGTAAACCAGAGATGATAGTTGGAGTGGCACTTTATTGAAGATACGTTGTTGGATATAAGAATTCCTGAGATGATGGTTCAGCTGATTATGTATTGTGTTTCGTCGGCAGGGCCGACTCTAGGCCGAGGCAGGAGGGGCGCCCTCCCAAGGCCCATATTATTTTTCATAGTAATATCTAAACTATGCATGTTAATATCACATAAAAAATGGTCCATTTATTTTATTTCATCCCGGGTCAAAAAATAAATAACATAAATAGGACTCATTTCTTTTATTTCGCCCCGAGCTAAAAATACCCGGAGCCGGCCCTGTTCGTCGGTTAGCACTCAGATCATTTGGAATGGAAGGAAGACAGAGTTTTCAACCTACTAGAGGACTGCGGTAAAGCGATCCCCTTTTGTCCTATGCATGGAACGCCTAAGCCAGGCCACTCAAAAGGCTGCAGAAACGGGGTCCTGGAAATCGATTAAATTAAGCCGTAATGGACCTCCTCTCTCGCACATGTTCTTCGCTGATGATCTGGTGTTGTTTGCCGAAGCTTCTACATCTTAGCTTGGAGTAATCAAACAGGTGCTAGCCGATTTTTATAATGTATCGGGACATAAGGTGGGCCTTCCCAAGACTAACATCTGCTTTTCGAAAAATGTTGATGACTTAATTCGCAGAGAGATTAGTCATGGTTTTCAGTTCACAAGAGTTGATGATTTGGGGAAATATTTGGGGGTTCCGCTTCTTCATAATCGAGTTTATTTTGAAACATATGGCTATCTAGTACAGAAAGTTCAGGAACGATTAGCTGGATGAAAAGCACGCTACCTTTCTTTTGTAGGGAGAATTGTTTTGGCCAAGGTTGTTTTAGCAGTAATTCCGGCTTATGTTATGCAAATTACTTACCTTCCAAAGAAAATTTGTGACACGATCGAATGGATTATCCGAAATTTCATTTGGGGTGGGACTGATGTTCAGAGACGTATACATCTGGTAAAATGGGATGAACTATGTAAACCTAGCATTTGTGGGGTATTGGAATGAAGAGAATTCACATTCAGAATGAAGCTTTCATGATTAAAATGACTTTCAAATTAATGTCAGAAGCATCACAGCTTTGGGCTCGAACTTTGCGCTCCAAAAAAAAAGGTAATAGATGATGTGCCGCAATTGGTGTTGGGTAAGGGATGCTCTTGACTTTGGTCGGGCATATCTGCGGTGTGGTCTGATGTTGTTAATAATTTACTTTGGACACTTCACGATGGAAATTCGATTGATTTCTGGTTTGATGATTTGTTAGGGTAATGTGGTCCGTTACATTGCCTTATTTTGGATCCAAATTGGGTTCCGCCTAAAGGAATAATGGTAGCCTTAATGGTTTATTCAAATTTCAAATGGAGATTGGAAATGGGATGTAATTCAATCTCTTCCCCCTGTTAATGTTTGTCTAATATTGGCGGTAACTCGACCTGCGTTACCGATGTGTGGGGCTGATATGGTGGGATGGAAATTATCTAACAAACTTATTTTCACTGTCTCAAGTGCATATGATTATCGTGGGGATTGGCAAAACATGAATGAATCGTACAATGGACTATAATTTAGAAGTACATGGATTCTCCAAGAATCAATTCGAATGTTGTTATGGATCGTTTGCAAGAATCGTCTCATGTCCAATGGCGGGTTGGGTCATCGACATATGGCTGAGGATGCGAGGTGTACTAGCTGTGGTGAGGCATGAGAGACTAGTTCTCATATTTTTCGTGAATGCTATAGTGCTTGGTCTGTGTGGCGAGAGTTGATGCGACCGGAGAAGTGGGATGAGTTCATGGGGACCCTCGTAATCTGTTGGATTCCGCAAAATTTACAACACCCAGAGTACTATCCAAAGGAAAGGGAAAATTGGGACTTGCTGTTTGAGATAGTGCTATGGAACCTATGGAACCATCAGAATAAAATTACTTTTGATATGAATTACTATAAGGGTGAAACGGTGCTGGAAAATAACAGTCGATATCTCCATGAAGTTGTGACGGCACTTGCTAATCGCCGTTGTAATCGAGCAGGTTCTATGGGAGACGTTGCTCGGGATGATAACTGCGTACCTCCACTGGACCAATGGGTGAAACTAAATTCGGATGGAGCTAGGCAAGCTTCGACGGGCTTGGCTACTTGTGGGGGAGTGATCAGGAATCATCGAAGTGAATGGCTTGTTGGGTTTACAAAGCGTATTGACATTTGTTCAGCTTATGATGCTGAGCTTTGGCGTCTTTATATGGTAATTAAATTAGCGTGGGAGAGTAATTTCAGGCGAGTGGTAATTGAGACGAATTGCAAGGAACCTTTGGGCATTTTGGAGGGAAATGTAGGTCGTAAAGGGACCTCATCTATCGTGCCGCATTTTGCAAGGAACCTTTCTGTTGTTTGGTCCAGCGCTTTCGGCCTTATTATTATTGTTTGGATAAAATGTTTGCATGGCCCATTAATTATTATTTCTCTTTTTATTTTAATCATCAATTTTAAAATTTTATAAATTAGATTATTTAACTTTTTAAATGTTTTAATCAAGTCACCATCCTTCATATTTTATAGGAGAGGTGTCGTGACAACTAGAAAAAACATAATTATATATTTAGTTATTATTATTTATATATTTTATCAATTTAATTTCACTTTTAATTTATTTCGAAAAATTAAATTCTTCACGTCCAAAGATAACACATGTCACCCCCACCTGATTGAATAATTTTTTTAATTGTTTAATTTAATAAATTTTCTCTCTAATTAAATTGTGACAAAATGGTTGTTATATTTTAATTAAATATTTTTTATCAATCAATTGTATTTTCTCTTTTTTTTAACATGCGACGACTTCAATCTTGGTGTTTTATTTTTTTCTTTATTTTTTAGTCTCTAATAACTTTGTATTTATAACACATTTTTTTACCTTTGACGTATTTTTTGTATTCTTTATCATTCATTTGATCTTTTTAAATTCGTTTAGAACTAGATTTGATGTCAATTCGATTGTAACACCCTAATCCAGTTCGACCCAAATATCCATAGATACGATGCCGCACGGAACCACTGAAATGATCAACTCAGAAATTTCTTTAAAACATTTAATAATAGTTAAACCATTCATCATAGTTTAAATGGAATCTAAATAAAGTTTAAAATATACGGGAGTAACCCAAATACGTACAAATATAATCCAAGAGTTTGAAAATCAAAATAGAGTTATGACTCGAATACACAAGGTCCATATAGAATACATGCCCTTTACAAATACTCAAGACATACTCTGCAGTAGTCGGGTCTGGAATGAACAGATGCGATAGGCTCCCTCAGCGATCCTCTATTAATCTGCGCACGAAAACACACTCCATACGCTGAGCTCACAACCTTAGTGCCACGAAAATAACTATACAATACTACATGCATTCATCATACGAACATGACGGTGTGCAAAGTCATAAACATGTAAAGTATATATCAAACATGAGTTAGGACGAGTGTGTGGTCGGAGGAATGTAATTTATATGCATCTCGGAACAACACACTAGCCTATCTAAAACGTGATAGTTTCAAGATAAGAACCGAAATTTATGTGCGTCGAAACTTATGACCCTTAGGCTACCAGAAATCCTCGAGAGGTCGAGGTGAGGTCTGGAATTTACGTGTATCAGAAGCTCACATCGCAATCCCACGATTCCAGAATTTACGTGCATCGAAATTCATATCGGTGCGACCCGAAATTTATGTGCATCGGATTCGTACCAAACAAACAATATCTAGATATCATGTCATAACATAACATAGAAGACAAACATCATAGTGCTAGAGTAACTTGGGTGTTCTAGCTGTTTCCTGAGCATCATACAACGGCAAATCTTATGTCATCCTACCATGCTTGATTATAGGCGAGAATTTTTTGTTGTCCCTTGTTCCCATATGTAATGGGGTAAGGGGGAGGTAAGATAGTAGGCTGCCCCCAACACCAGGTTTAGAGCATCTTCCGTATAAGACCTCCGAATTATGAAATGCCCTCCGTGGGACTCGATCCCACGACCTCAAGGTTAAGAACCTTGTGCTCTACCAACTGAGCTGGATAGTCATCTTATTTTTTTCACTTGTGTTGGATGCTTATATCATATACGAACTTAAAACACCCAAGCCCGATCACCCAAACCAATTGAATAAAATTACCCAAAAATTATCGTGGGTACCAATACTGGGCTAATAGTATCGATACTTATGTGGGTATTGATACCAAAATCAAATTCGATGTTTTGAAAAAAATACTTGGGTATTGATACCAAAATCAGTTTCGATGTTTTCAAAAATACCTCTGTATAGATATTGACCATCTGAGTATCGATACTCCTTAATGAGGTATTGATACTCCTTGATGAGGTATCGATATTGCCCTTATGTTTTTCCTTGTTTTTGCCTTACTCGACGAACAGTATCGATACTGTTCATCTAGTGCCGATACGACAAACCAAAACACTTTGTTTTGGGCACGAAAATGCATCTAAATCTCACCCATGTGCTACCCTAAGACTAACAAAGTTTATTAAAGTCTTATTTGATGTCTTAGAGGTTAAAAGTTATCATCATTCATGCTTGCAAACAACAAATACAAATCTTGCCATGGAAATTACTCTAGCATGCTTTATGAACCAAACAAACCATAAATGCACATATAATGACCTACATGTGGTATGATCAAGTTAGAATTGTGTTACCTTGAAGCTAGGTGATTGCAAAACGTCTTCAAATCACCCAAGTGTTAGCTTTTCCTTGCGCCCAACCTTTGAGCTCTCTCATTGCTCTTAAACTAATCAAAACAAGTTTAATGAGTTGTTAGCTCATTTTTTAACCTTAGGGAGAAGTCAAGAACATTTTCTTACCAATCAAAACTGTAATAACCCGAAAATTTCAAAATAATATTTAATTGGGAATTGAGGTTTTAATTGTGAAAATTGGTAAATTTTTGGGGACTAAATTGAAAGATTTTAAAACTTGTAGCTTATTTTAGAGTTAAAGAAAATTCAGGGACCAAGCCCTGAATTTACTCAAGAAAAGTATGTAAGTTTGGTGTATATTACGGGAGTTGGTTTCTGGAAATCAGAAACCAATTCCTCCCAAATTCCCTCTCCCAACCTCAACTTCCGATGATGATCCCGACGTCGTCCGAATTCCGATCGCCGTTTTGAAAGTACCATCGTGTTCGTTATCGAGTCAGGAACAATCCCCTTAAATTAATTGAAGCAAAATGCTGCCAAACGCCGTGAATTTCAAGTCAAAGCATCGACCTTTTTTTAGCTCAATCGCCTAGAAAATCATAAATTCATCGCCGATCGTTGCTCCGTTTACGAAACCTCCCGCACCATCGTGTTCCTTGTGGCGTTCCGAGTCCGTCGGTGTCATCCTCTGTCTCCGTCGACGGCGGCGCGCGGGGAGGTAAAGCAGTTAAAGTTTCCGATTTGATGAAATCGAACTCTCCGCCGTTCAAAAATTTGAACCGATCTTTGTAAGTATCTCGAAATCACTCAAAATAATTTTTAGAAATTTTTCCGTGATTTTTAGAGCCCCGGAGGAGGTCCCACGCGCCGCCGCAGGGCGAGTGCATAACTGGAAAACCGGTTTAACCAGTTTTGACCGGTTTGACCGATTCGAACCGGTTTGACCGGTCTGAACCGGTCTGACCCGACCGTTGACCCGACTTGACCGTTGACCCGACCCGACTCGACCGTTGACCGGTGATATTCTGGGAATTAATTCGATTTTGATGCTATTCTGAGAATTAATTCGAAATGGGTGTTATTTTGGTATTTTTTTTTGAAAAAGTGATATTTTGGGAATTAATTGGAAATATGCTATTTTGGGAATTAATTCGAAAATGGTGCTATTTTGGGAATTTATTCGGAAAAAGGTGTTATTTTGGGAATTTAATTCGAAAGTGCTATTTTAGGAATTTAATTCGAAAATGTGCTATTTTGGTAATTATTTTAAAAAGGGTGTTATTTCTGTAAAATGATTGACCGTTTGTTGACACCAGATTTTGTGGCGAGGTATTTGACTTGTCAGCAGGTTAAGGCAGAGCACCAGTATCCGTCTGGATTGTTACAGTCAATTAAGATTCCTGAGTGGAAATGAGAGCGTATTACGATGGACTTCGTTACTGGTCTTCCTCTAACTCCTTCCAAAAAGGATTCTATCTGGGTGATTGTTGATCGACTCACCAAGTCAGCGCACTTTATCCCTATTCGGGTTAATTATTCTCTGGATAAACTGGCTAAGTTGTACATTTCTGAGATCGTTAGACTTCATGGTGTTCCGTTGTCTATCATATCTGATCGAGATCCGAGATTCACTTCCAGGTTCTGGAAAGCTTTGCACGAGGCTCTGGGTACTCGTTTGAATTTCAGTACAGCTTTTCATCCTCAAACTGATGGACAGTCTGAGCGAGTGATTCAGGTGTTGGAGGATATGTTACGAGGTTGTGTGATTGATTTTCGTGGTAGTTGGGAAGATTTCTTGCCATTAGCTGAGTTTGCTTACAATAATAGTTATCAGGCGAGTAGTCGTACGGCATCGTATGAGGCTCTATATGGACGTAGATGTTGGACTCCTATATGTTGGACAGAGTTGCATGATAGAAAAACTTTGGGTCCAGACTTGGTTCGAGAGACTGAAGATACTGTCAGACTGATCCGTGATCGCTTAAGAGAGGCATTTGATAGGTAGAAGTCATATGCAGATAAGCGACGTAAGGATATCGAGTTTGAGGTTGGAGATCAGGTTTTTCTCAAGGTATCTCCATGGAAGAAAGTATTGAGATTTGGACGTAAGGGTAAACTGAGTCCGCGATTTATTGGGACGTATCGTATTATGAAGAAAGTTGGACATGTTGCTTATCAGCTTGAGTTGCCTTCCCAGCTCAGTCGTATTCATGATGTTTTTCATGTATCTATGTTGAGGCGATACCGTCCAGATCCAGATCACATCATTCAGGTTGATGAGGTAGAGCTGAGACATGATTTGTCATATGAGGAGGAACCTGTTCAGGTTTTAGAAAGGGATGAGCGAGTTCTTCGGAATAGGCGTATTCCAATGGTCAAAGTTCAGTGGAGTAATCGTAGCCCCTCAGAAGCTACTTGGGAGACAATGGAGGTTCAATTTCCTCATATGTTTTCATAAGGTAAATTTCGAGGACGAAATTTCTTGTAGAGGGGGAGAATTGTAACAACCCGAAAATTTCAAAATAATATTTAATTGGGAATTGAGGTTTTAATTGTGAAAATTGGTAAATTTTTTGAGACTAAATTGAAAGATTTTAAAACTTGTAGCTTGTTTTAGAGTTAAAAAAAATTCAGGGACCAAGCCTTGAATTTGCCCAATAAAAGTAGGTAAGTTTGGTGTATATTACTGGAGTTGGTTTTGGAAATCAGAAACCAATTCCTCCCAAATTCCTTCACCCAACCTCAACTTCCGACGACGATCTCGACGCCGTCCGAATTCCGATCGTCGTTTTGAAAGTATCATCGTGTTCGTTATCGAGTCAAGAACAATCCCCTTAAATTAATTGAAGCGAAACGCTGCCAAACTCCGTGAATTTCAAGTCAAAGCATAAACGTTTTTTTAGCTTAATCGCCTAGAAAATCATAAATTCATCGCCGATCGTTGCTCATTTTACGACACCTCCCGCACCATCGTGTTCCTTGTGCCGTTCCGAGTCCGCCGGTGTCATCCTCTGTCTCCTTCGACGGCGGCGCATGGGGAGGTGAAGCGGTTAAAGTTTCCGATTTGATGAAATCGAGTTCTCCGCCGTTCAAAAATTTGAACCGATCTTTGTAAGTATCTCGAAATCGCTCAAAATAATTTTTAGAAAATTTTCCGTGATTTTTACAGCCCCGGAGGAGGTCCCACGCGTCACACGCGCCGCCGCAGGGCGAGTGCATAACTGGAAAACCGGTTTGACCGGTCTGAACCGACCCGACCCGACCGGTTACCCGACCCGACCGTTGATCGTTTACGGGTGATATTCTAGGAATTAATTCGATTTTGTGTTATTCTAGGAATTAATTCGAAATGGGTGTTATTTTGGTAATTTTTTCGAAAAAAATTGATATTCGAGGAATTAATTCGAAATGATGTTATTTTGGGAATTAATTCAAAAATGGTGCTATTTTGGGAATTTATTCGGAAAAGGTGCTATTTTAGGAATTTAATTCAAAAAGTGCTATTTTAGGGATTTAATTCGAAAAGGTATTATTTTGATAATTATTTTAAAAAGGGTGCTATTTCTATAAAATGATTGACAGTTTGTTGTCCACCTTTGACCAGAACTTTGATCGTCTTTGACCGGCTATTAAACAGCCGTTAATCTTTTCCGAGAATATCTATCCTGACAGTTTTTGACGTTTCGAATCCGTTTTTGGGGGTTTCACAAAATTCAAAACCTAAAGTGTCTGAATCGTCAGTCAAACCCGTTGACTTTGATTTTGACCAAGAATTCAAATTTTCGGAAAGTTATACTTTATGTTTTTCGACGTCCTGAATCTGATTCCGAAGTTCGTTTTGCCAAATTCTAACTCGAAATTCCCGAATCGAGCTTGTAAACCCAAAATGCTTAATATTTTAATATTTTGATTATTTATTTGAGATTTGGTTAAGGAATTGATTTAAAATATATATATATATATTATTAAGGTACTCGTGTTTCACTTAAGCAAGGATCAGTTAGGTCTGATGTTGTCCGTTCGTTAGATCAGCCTAAACCGCGTACTACGAGAATTATCGTAGTTTTTCGTATATTATTTAAATAATATTTAGATTATTTATATTAGGTTTCCAATATGGATTTTTCCAATTCGTAGGATCTAGCGCTGCAGCTGAGCGTGATCGACAAACCCACCAATAAGCTTCCCTATCTGATTTCTCAGACTGTTACAGGTGTGTTTACTGACAGTGTTATCTTACTGTTTTAAACTATCATATAAATGGTTTCAAATTTATGATGATGTTGAATATTATTACAACATGATACATGTTTTATGAATATTGGTTACCGACACCTGATTTACCGGATATTACTGATCTGATGTATGGTTTATGTATTTTCTGCATATGATTTATGAGCATGAACTATTTTCATGTTTTAATGAATTAATATTTATTTCACTTAAATACATACATGTTTATTTCTGTTACTGGGATATTATTAAGGAAAGTATTTCAGGCTCCTTTGCTGTGTGCTCAGGGTAAGTCCTTACTGGTGTGCAGGTGGGTGTATGGTTCTGGGGAACCTACACATTGTAGTGAGTGGAGTGACTGGATGGGGAAGTTATTACTGCAGACTCCTTTGATATGTGCTTAGGGTAAGTCTTTACTGGTGTGCAGGTGGGTATATGGTTCTGAGGAACCTACACATTGTAGTGATGAAAGCGACTGGATGGAGACGTTATTACTGCAGGCTCCTCAGTTTCGTGCTTAGGGTAAGTCCTTACTGGTGTGCAGGTGGGTGTATGTTTCGGGAAAATATATAAAAGATAGAAACATGAGTGATTATATGGAAATAATGATCATATTTTAAAATATGTTTGATAACCGATTTTATTGGAATATTTTATTCGTATGTTTTTATGCACTGTTTAGAGCACACTGGGCTTTTTAGCTCATTCTATAGTTTTTAACTTTTTCAGATAACAGCAGACCGTAAGCTAGCAGATTTGGCATCAGGGGAAATCTACTACTTATTTTGTACGAACATATATTTCTATATGTTTTTCAGTTATGTTTGGTGACATTATTTGATATCGTTTTAGACATATCTGTATTATTAATATTTTGTTTTGTACTATATTTAATGTTCTATAAGTTATATAAAAAAAACCTCTGAATGGGATATGTGACCACTTAGGTTTGAGTCTAACTTACAGACCGGGTCTGGGGGGTTACATCCCACAAAATGAACCAAAACTTAGAATCTCATAAACCCCCACTAAACTCGTTTTTGTGAAACTTGGCCAGAACTTACCATAGTGGGTTTGAATGAAAGCTTGAAGGATAAGGATGGTGAATCTTACCTTAGAATTCACAATGGAGGCTTGAATTTCTTAAAGCTCCTAACTTTGTTTGGTTTTTGAAGAGAAATGAAAGCAAAGAGTAAAAAGAAAGAAAACAAAGCATTGTTGAAGAAAAGGAGATAGCAAAAATCAGACTTGAGATCATTCCTAATTAATGGGATTCAACCTTTGTTTCAAAAATAAGGTTAATTACTTCACTAGTTCTCCTTCATTTGATGCATGATTAAAATCAACACTTTTCAAGCTTGGTGGGTTAATATCAAGCCCAAATCAAATCTACTTGGGTCCAAAACTTCATATACTAAAGGAAAATAATTCTAAAACTCATTCGCATAACTCAAAATTCCTAACCCTATTTCAGGGCGTTACATATTGATCTAGATGAAGCTTGTTTGTTATTGTCTTGTTCTCTCGTATTTTAAATTTTTATATTGAATTTAAATATACAATTTGTATTTGGAATTTAAATATACAATTTGTATTTGGAATTAGTTTTCTCATGACATTCGACTCTGATTTATAATTATTGATAGTCTTTCAATATTTTAATTTATTGTTATGAATTACTTATAGATACAATCAAATATTTTCATATTTATCTTTATTATATCTTAAATGAGTTTTAACATTTTTATATGATATATCTAAATTGACAACTTACCCCTTATAAATATAATTATCCAAACTCAGACCCAATAACATTTTTTTTACCTATCGCCATTTAACTTTAAAAGTAGTAAATTTGGGTAAGAGAAAACCCAGATCTACTGGGGGAAGGAATCTAGGACAAACAGAAGACAATCTTTGCAAAGATTCTAGTTTTATGGTACTACTACATGAATGAATTTTTCTGAACTCGTTGAAGCTGGTTTTCAGTGTTAAACCAGAAAAGGATTGGTTTTTCTGACAAAGATTAAAACAGCTGATTTGCTTGTTGAAACCGACTCTCAACCGAAACAGAATGTGGCTTTGTCGGCAGATTGCTTTATCGTCAGCAAACCCCACTTTCTGTTCTGCTTTCTTTGTGGAAGAAAGCTGTCCATTTTTTTTCGCCGACCCGGGGTTGGCTTCCTTCTTTCTTCTTTCTCATAATAATCAAATCCCAAGCATCGTTTTTTAAAATTATTAATTTAAAAAATACAAATGCCTTGCTCTCTTTGATAACTAAAACTAATTTTTTTAATGAGGGTTTGGTTTTTAGATTAATGGGATATACGACAGTTCATTGCCTTGTCACCGAAAACGCGTCGAGTTTCCAGAGTTAGATTTATTTCTTCTTCATTGTTTTTTTTTTTGTTTGCATAGTGTAGCAACCAGATCTGCATTTTGAGTTTTGTACGAAACGCAAAACCAAACATTCTTCGCTGGTATTTAGGAATATTAAGTGTCTTTATTTCTGCTTAATGATCTGCATTTTGGGTGTGGATTTGTTGCTTTCACCGGATCTTGTGCTGACATTTTCTTTTCTTTTCTTCTTTTAGAATTAAGTGATTCGGAAGAAGGAAGCTTGTTGTTTTGAGATTTGTAGGGATATTGTTCTTTGTGAATTTGTGATTTGATTAGCTTTAATGGGTTGTTGAGTTTGGGGAGCATTAACCTTGGAGTGGTGGGCTATGGCATCTAGAGAAGGCAGGCGTCGTGGTCATGAGCTGGTGCCTCTGGCAGCATTGATAAGCAGGGAGATGAAGAACGAGAAGATGGAGAGGCCGAGTGTGCGATACGGCCACTCGGCTCAGTCTAGGAAAGGAGAAGATTATTTCTTGGTTAAAACGGATTGTCATCGAGTACCCGGCAATCCTTCGTCTACCTTCTCGGTTTTCGCGGTAATCGATCTTTTCATTCGCAGTTTCTATGTCTGATCAATATTTTTAGCTAATATGCAAGATTGACTAGCTTAGGGACTGGTAGGATGTTATACATTTTCAAATGAATTGTTGCAACTATTGTCTTCTGCCTTCAGATCTTCGATGGGCACAATGGTAATGCTGCAGCGATTTATACGATGGAGCATCTTTTGAATCATGTACTGAGTGCTGTTCCTCGTGGCCTTGGACGGGAGGAGTGGTTTCAAGCTTTGCCTCGAGCATTAGTTGCCGGATTTGTGAAGACCGACAAGGAATTCCAGAGTAGAGGCATGGAACTTTGGCCTTCTTTGGTCTTAGTGTTGTTTTTGAATTCATACATTGACCGATTCTATCTAACACTGGTATTGAATTGTCTGCAGGAGAAACATCGGGTACTACTGCTACATTCGTTATAGTTGATGCGTGGACGGTGACTGTTGCTTCCGTTGGGGATTCTCGTTGTATTTTAGATACCCAGGGTGGTGGAATCTCCACCTTAACCGTTGATCACAGACTTGAAGACAACGTCGAAGAGTGTGTCTTTATCTCAATAGATCTCCTTTCTTCCAATTTGGGAACAGAATACTTAATTGGTGCCGTACTTTGATTACTTCAGGAGGGAACGCGTAACTGGTAGCGGAGGTGAAGTTGGGAGGCTTAGCATTGCTGGTGGTGCTGAGGTCGGTTTTTTATAGCCTCTTTAACTTTGTTTTCTTCTCTCCTAATAACATGTACGGGATTTTATGCAACTTTTTTCCGGATTGTGACAGATTGGTCCTCTTCGATGTTGGCCGGGAGGTTTATGCCTTTCTAGGTCAATAGGAGATATGGATGTTGGAGAGTTTATAGTTCCCGTACCATATGTAAAGCAAGTAAAGGTAAGCTTCTTGGACCTTTTGCTATGTTGTTGTCAATGTTACTGTCACTTTCTAACACATTTAAAGTTTGTAAATGAAATTGTTTGATGTTTCTTATTGTTTAAAAAAGCTGTCAAAGGCTGGCGGGAGGCTTATAATTGCTTCGGATGGCATTTGGGACGCCTTATCATCGGAAATGGTTGCTAAATCTTGTCATGGATTACCGGCTGAACTTGCCGCTAGACAAGTTGTTAAGGTGATTCAAAATTCATTGTCATGCAGTTTCTCCTTTCTTACCCTTGTTTTAGACCTGCCCTTTTTCCTGTTTTCCTAATATCATTTTTTGTTTAGGAAGCATTAAGGTCACGAGGGTTAAAGGATGACACAACTTGCATCGTTGTTGACATAATTCCCCCTGAAAATCCACCACCGCCTTCTCCTCTTCCCAAAAAGCCAAATAAACTGAGAGCTTTTTTATTCCGAAGCAAGTCTCATGATTCCGCCAATAAATTAGCAAAGAAGCTTTCAGCTGTTGGTACAGTAGAAGAGTTGTTTGAAGAAGGCTCAGCAATGCTTGCTGAAAGGTTAGCACTTAGCACTAGCATTAGACATCAAATGATCAAACGAACACCTTCTCTACTGTCGTCTTTGCCACCAAAACACAATCGTTAAAATAATCTATAATACCCGACCTCAGATGTGAGTGTCGGATCCAAATATTTGAAATAAAATACACCGTTTTCATGTATTATCGCAGACTAGGAAACGATGAGTGGGTGGGGCAAACGACATCGGGTATATTCACATGTGGCGTGTGCCAAGTGGACCTTACTCTGAGTGAAGGCATTTCGGTTCATGCAGGTTCCATATTCTCGAGTTGCCGCAATAAAAAGGATGCCATGGAAGGTAAACGTCCTAGTTGAGTTAAAGTGGCATAGCTTTTCAGCTTATAGTAATAGTATTTGCAACCTTGTCCCTCAAATTCTAATTCTTTTGATAGCAGTCCTTTCTTAATAGGTTAGGCAATTGTTTCAATCCTACTACTATGATGTGCAAATGTATATGTATTCCCACTCATTAATTTATAAATCTAATAATATATGGTGTCTAATATGAAATTTCCAAAAACCTTCAGACGGTAATGCTATTAATACGAATCTTTTGGTAATAAAATGTGTTTCAAAACAGTCTCTCATTTGAAGAGCTTTGGAACAGCCTTTCCCTTGCTTCACTTGCCTGCAGTTTTGGCACAATCCAGAAAATAAAGTATAAGAGATTATTATAAGGTAGTATATGTTTAGAATTCTTAGCCTATTGATAATGTGCATATATTCTACAAACGCAGTTGCTCGAATCCGTATACTTTAGGGAGAACAACATTTCTTTATACCAAATATTACTAGTTGAAGTTGTTAAGATTAGTCCACTCAATGCAGTTTCTCCCATCTAAACCTTGGCATGAACATTAACATCAAGCTAAATTGCGGTATTACATAAGATTTCGAGAATGGATGACAAACCTGTTTTTCCAGTTTATGCAACTTGTAACAATGGCGAGCAGGATTGTTTGGGTCAGAGAACCGGACTGTATACCGACCCACAGGCCGACCCCTTTCAACTGTAGCCAGAAGGCAAGGGTGGCGGGGACAGGTATTCCGACAAGATAAAATGCTGCAAGGTTAACATAAGCTCCTACATGCTGCCATCCATATCCCCTTGCAACACCTGATCCAAAGCATGTAACCATTTATAAGACTACCACTATTAACATTCATCTCCTTGGAAATATATTTTAATTCTTCACCAAGAAGATAACGAGTTTAAGTGTTTAACCTATAAGAACCCCCTGTAAGCTGTCAAGAATAACAGACACACAAACCAAGGGAGTCATGGTTGTCACATAATCCACCACTTCCTTCTCAATGCTGTAAAAATAACCGAAAAACGCGTCGGTTTGCAAACAGGGATCTGGAAACTATAAGGGTCTCTAAAACTGCAAGAGCCATATCAGCATACACCGCTACATGCGCTGCTTGGGGTCTCCCTGCTCCTAGTTCGTTCGAAACTCTAGTAAACTCTAGTACTATATATTCGAATTGGAAAAGATTCTTGGTTAAATTAACTTGGTTTGAAAAAGCTGCAATTTTAGTCAGTGAAGAATTACATTGTAGGCATGTGCATGCATATCAGGACATACCTTGTTGCAGCACCAAGTCCATATGGTATTGCATAAAGTGTTGAGATGGTGTTGAGACTGCTTGGGAAAGTAGAAAAACTTATTAGTAGAAAAATTACAATATGATGCATCGATCCAAAACAAAAGCAAATAAACATACCATACAGACAGGACGGATATTTCCAGATGAGGATTTGGTAAAAGGCCAGAAAGCAGGATAAGTAGCTCAAATGACCACCAACCACCATTCAAGGCTGCAATTGTTTGAACAAGGAACACATTAAGGTTCTTCAACAGCATAGGTATATATATTGAGGTGAGAAGAAGGGGAGATAACATTCCAGATCATAACAGCAGAAGGGATAGCGAATAGAAAGAATTTCGTAATTCCTTGGAATAGTTCCATCGTAATGGGGACACGAGTTTTCATACAGGTCGGAGAGTGCCACATGTAAAGTGCAAGGAAGATCACATTCAACCAGCTTGAGATGCTAATGGCTAATGCTCCTCCTATAGTGTCTAACCCAAACTTGAAGACTAGAGCCCAACATAGAGGTATATGTACTAAAAGACTGATACAAAAGCATATGAGCAAGGGAGTGATCAAACTTTGTGTCTGAAAGTAGCGAACAAGTGGCTGAAAAGCAGCATAGGCGAATAGTGCCGGGATAAGCCACCGAACGAATTTACTGGCTTCGTGTGAGATTAAGGGATCTTGACCACTGAAAATAAGCAGCCTTCCCATGTATAGCCATAGGGGAGACAGAGGGATGCATACTAAGATCAAACAAAATATAGCAGTGTAGGTATGGATTCCCACTTTTCGGTATTGTTGAGCTCCATAAGCCTGTCCGCACAGCGTTTCCAATGCACAGGCCATTCCCAGCTGATAAACACACACAAATTACAAAATTTAGTAGGTTGAAATTCTATAAGCAGATAGTAATAGTGACAATTACTCATTAGCATCCAAGTCTTGCCTTTGCGGATTTAGTAGAGAAAACTAAAGTGATGCTTCCAGTTTGCCAGTTGAAAAGGGTTCAGTCATATGTTCATTGCACAAGACAAAAAGGTTAATCGGGTAACTTAAAGTCCAAAACGTCCAAAAAATTTCAATATCCATTTGGTTCATAAAACATATTTCGGAAATTAAATAATGAAATATGAATTACAGTATATATATTTTTTCTGAAAATCATTTCCTAATGTTTAAAATCATTTTTCTCCTTTAACTTTTTTTAAAATATTACCTAATATAACAAACAATATTATTCATAATACAACAATTTAATTGATATTATTTTGAAAGGGTGTTGTTGACAAACCCCCTGAAAAATGGGATGTACTAAGATTACCTTAAATAGTCTTGGTTCTTTATAAGACAATCACATCTAAAGGTGTGAAACTTTGTTTAGCTTAATAAAATAGTTTTTTAAAACACCTTAGTGATTATGTGATCTTTTGTTCTCTGGCTCTGTTCTTTTCACTTGATATTGACACAACTGTTTTGTTTGACCAGCTCAAGCAAATTGTAGCTTCCTTGCCAAAAAAAGTTGATTGTTTTTGTTACCCATCATCACCGTGATCATGTTTTTGATTTAAAAACATTTAATAACATTTTAAACTATAAATTCCAAACACCAACACGTGATGATTTGTTGCATTGGAGTAGAAGGTGATGCTCCACCACCCAGCAAAGCACTTCATGCTTATACGGTTGATACTATTTCTGGTGGTATATCGTTCATCCTCTTTGGTTTCTTCAACACTCCTGCGATGCTCAAGTTCATCGTATTGTAGCACACTTGAATGGATGAGCGCTTCTTTCCATGGATGCTCGTTTTAATATGCTGGGGGATGACCTTTTAGTATTACGTTGTGACATGGATTGTCTCACTGCTCACTTCTTTCCATCTCCTCCACATCCTTCCGTTGAGCTGATTAACAAGGATGTTTACGCTTTGAGGTGTGGTTCTTAGGACTTGGAGTTGAACTTAGAGGTCTAGTTTTTATGTTTTTCTGGGATCGAACTTTGGTCTTGGTGACCATTAGGCTGTTTTTAATATCTGTGGGATATTGTCATTTTGGTTTTTGGTTTTTTTATGTTTAATCAGATTTTGGTTATTTTCTTGTGCATATCGAATATCTTATGAACTGCATATGTTTTAGGTTAGTATTCTCCTATTGAGCTTGGTTGCTTTTGATATAAACATTTGATATTTTCAAATTTCTTTTTCTTTGAAAGAGATGTTTTCAAATTTCAATTGGTGATATTATGCTTTACTCGCTTTCTGATATACCAAAATCGGGTTCAATTAAAGAAAATGTGCATATGTTCATATTGTCCATGTAATAATGTATTGGTAGTGAACACTAGATAAATTGATCATGTAAGTGTGCTTATTATATTGTAATCTTCATGCAATTGTGCTTATTGTCTATGCATTGGCAAGGACAGGTGTTTATAGGAATTCCCTATATTTAACTTGCTGGTACATGAAAACAAGCTGCTGACTTCACTATTTATTAAAAAAGGATGTATTTGGAACCATATTTACATGTTATTTCATAATGTTATACAATCAACTAAGGCTATTCATTACCATTTTCATGCCAACTGAGATTGTTTCTTCTCAAATAGCATGCTCTTAGTTTTATATTTATGGTTAAAATTTCTATACTATATACTGACTGATGGTTTTCTTCGGGTCTTTCTGTTATCCAAAAATGCAATCCTAATGCTACACTGCTTGCACATGAAAACACTATGCGTCGCATTGGAAAAGGTCAGAAATGGTGTTTATGTTTGAATTCTTATCATTTTCTTTCAATAGCCTAGCTGCTAATTACACTAATTGGAAAGGGAGACCCAACTCTAAATTCACTTTAATTCAGCTATTAATAGAAAAACAAAAGGCTACTAAACATGTTTTCCCTTTTTTACCATGCGAGGCAGGTAAATTCCCCATCCAAGCCTTATGGTTCATTGAATGATTGAAATAAGTATATACCCCATTAAATAACTTGAATAACTTGTCATACGTATAATTATATCACTCAGAACCTTGACTTACTTCACGATTCTCTGTCAAGATCATGGATTGGTTGTGGTCATGTGTTGACAGGTGACTGGTCTCTTGGCTATACCTCAGTTTTGTTAAAATTCCAAAGTCCAAATTGGCTGCACATTTCCACCGAAAGTGCAAATAATTAAATGCACCGAAAAATGGGTTGTTTTTTTGTTGATTTTTTGGCAATGGTAAAAGCTCAATTTTAGTCATTGTACTTTAGGATATTTACAAATTAGTCCTTAAAGCTTCAACTATAAATACCCTAGCTCATTTAGCTTCAAAACCATCCCAAAGCATTCTAGCTTTCTTCCAATACTAGAGAGAATTTACAGAGTTTCTTGAGAGTTGTTTTCTCCTTTTTATCAAGAGAGAATTATCATTGTTTTCTCCTTGGTAGATCGAGAGAGGTTGTAATTCCTATTTTTCTCATAGTGAAATTCTTCTACCGTTGTCTGTGGTTTTTACCCTATATTATTTAGGGGTTTTCCACGTAAAATTTATGTCTCTTTTATCTTCAATTTTTATTTTATTAAATTATCAGTTACATTTTTGCTCTATCCGGTAGCCGTCTTCCGCAATAATTGGTATCAGAGCCAGATTTGAGTGTGTAATATCTGCTTATTGTCTTTGTGGTTGCCACCAAAAGGTGGATCCTCCAACATAAGAAAATAAGAAGTTATTACCCATTTTTTTAAGGTTGCAGAGAACTATTCACGATAGTGAAATATTATGAGCTATCCGTAAAAGAAGCTATGGCAACGAAATTTGATATTGAAAAATTCAATGGGAGAAATTTCTCATTGTGGAAATTGAAGATGGGGACTATCTTGAGGAAAGACGGTTGTCTAGCAGCTATCAGTGAAAGGCCAGTGGATTTCACAGATGACAACAAATTGTAGGAGGATCTGTGTATAGTTGCAATGATCATGCCTTAGAGATCATTGGCGTGGGAACCATCAAATTGAAGATGTATGATGGAACAATTAAAGTTGTTCGAGATGTGCGGCACGTGAAAGGCCTGAAGAAAAATTTATTATCCTACAGATTGTTGGATAATAATGCAAGCAAGATTGAAACATGGAAATGAATCATGAAGGTGTTCCGTGGAGTGCTTGTGGTGCTGAAAGGCGAAAAGATAGCAGCAAACTTGTACATACTGAAGGGAGAGACTTTGCTAGAAGCAGAAGCCTCTGTTGCCTCATGTAGTTCAGATTCTGCAATGCTATGGCATCAGAAACTTGGACACATGTCAGAACAAGGAATGAAAGTCCTTATGGAGAAAAAGCTACTTTCAGGCTTAACAAAGGTATCACTTACTTTGTGTGAGCATTGCATAACAAGTAAGCAGCACCGGTTGAAATTCAACACGTCAAATTCTAGAGGTAAAATTGTTCTAGAATTGGTTCACTCTGACGTATGGCAAGCACCAGTTACATCCCTAGGTGGAGCAAAATACTTTGTCTAATTTATTGATGACTACTCCAAGAGATGTTGGGTGTATCCTATTAAGAAGAAGTCAGATATTTTTTCAACTTTCAAAAACTTCAAACCGCAGGTGGAACTTGATTCTGAAAATAAGATCAAGTGTTTCAGAACAGATAATGGGGGAGAATATACAAGCGAAAAATTTGATGACTTTTGCAGGAAAGAAGGCATCAAAAGACAGTTCACAGTGGCGAACACTCCTCAACAAAATGGAGTGGCAGAGCGGATGAACAAAACCTTGTTAGAAAGAATAAGAGCAATGTTGAGGGATGCAGGCCTAGAAAAATCATTCTGGGCAGAAGCAGTCAATATCGCCTGTTATTCGGTGAATCGAGCTCCATCAACTGCAATAGAGCTGAAGATACCAATGGAGATGTGAACTGGTAAACCAGCTGATTATTCAAACCTCCATGTATTTGGAAGTATTGTGTACGTGATGTACAACTCCCAAGAAATCTCAAAGTTGGATCCAAAATCCAGGAAATGCAAATTCTTGGTGCTGATGGAGTCAAAGGGTATCGCTTGTGGGATCCCACTGCCCGCAAAGTGATCATCAGCATGGATATTATCTTTGTAGAAGATAAACTACAAAGAAAAGAAGAAGATAATAGCATTGAAAAGTCAGAGACTACACAGATACATGTGGAAAATGAGGTTGAAGAAGGAGATTCTTCTGAAGCAAAACCAGCACATGATGAACAAGAACCAGAGAGTTCTGAAGCTCCAACAACTCGTCAATCAGATCGTGTGAGAAGACATCCTAATTGGCACTCAGATTATGTTATAGAAGGAAATGTTGCATACTGCCTTTTAACAGAGGACGGTGAGCCATCAACATACGAGGAGGCAATGAACAGCTCAGTTGCTTCACCATGGATGATGGCGATGCAAAAAGAAATTGAAGCCCTTCATAAAAATAATACATGGGACCTTGTACCACTACCACAAGGAAGGAATCCAATTGGTAACAAATGTGTTTTCAAAATCAAGCGAAATGGTGACGATCAAGTGGAGAGGTATCGTGCAAGACTGGTGGTCAAAGGATATGCTCAAAAAGAATGTATTGATTTCAATGAAATATTTTCTCCTGTGGTTCGACTAACAACAGTTCGAGTAGTTTTGGTAATGTGTGCTACATTGGACTTACATCTAGAGCAGCTAGATGTTAAAACAGCTTTTCTTCATGGAAATCTTGAAGAAGAAATTTATATGCTCCAGCCTGAAGGTTTTGAAGAAAAAGAAAAGAAGAACTTGGTTTGCAGGTTGAACAAATCTCTGTACGGTCTAAAGCAGGCACCGAGGTGTTGGTATAAGAGATTTGATTCCTTCATTATGTGCCTTGGATACAACAGACTTAATGCAGACCCTTGTGCTTATTTCAAGAGGTCTGGTGATAACAATTTTATTATATTGCTGTTGTATGTGGATGACAAGTTGGTTGCAGAACCCAACAAAGATCATATTGAAGAATTGAAGGCACAACTGGCTAGTGAATTTGAAATGAAGGACTTAGGATCAGCAAACAAGATTCTAGGGATGCAAATTCACCGAGACAGAAGTAATAGGAAGATTTGGCTTTCACAAAAGAATTACTTGAAGAAGATCTTGTCACGATTCAGCATGAAAGATTGTTAGCCAATTTCTACCCCTCTTCCTATTAACTTCAAATTATCCTCCATTATGAGTCCTAGCAGTGAAAAAGAGAGGATGGAGATGTCTCGAGTACCGTATGCATCAGCAGTGGGAAGTTTAATGTTCTCTATGATATGCACAAGACCAGACATTGCACAAGCAGTGAGAGTGGTTAGTCGGTACATGGCGAATCCAGGCAAAGAACATTGGAATACAGTAAAGAGGATCCTGAGATACATCAAAGGGACCTCAAATGTTGCATTATGTTACGGAGGATCAAACTTACTAATCAATGGGTATGTAGATTCTGACTATGCAGGGGATTTGGATAAAAGCAAATCTACAACAGGATATGTGTTCAAAGTTGTTGATGGAGCTGTAAGCTGGGTTTCTAAGTTGCAGTCAGTTGTGGCTACATCCACAACAGAAGCAGAATATGTAGCAGCTACACAAGCCAGTAAAGAAGCAATTTGGTTGAAGATGTTATTGAAGGAGCTTGGGCACAATCAAGAGTATGTCTCTCTATTTTGTGACAGTCAAAGCGCCTTGCATCTAGCAAGGAATCCAACATTTCATTCAAGGACAAAGCACATACGAGTTCAGTACCATTTCATTCGTGAAAAGGTGGAAGAAGGAACGGTAGATATGCAGAAGATCCATACCAAAGACAACATAGCAGATTTCATGACGAAGGCAATCAATGCTGATAAATTTACCTGGTGTCAATCCTCCTGTGGCATGTCAGAAACGTAAGCAACGTGAAGGTAAAAGGTAGAAAGAATGGTGTGAAGATATGATTGTTCCAATCTAATCTTCAAGTGGGAGATTGTTGAAATTCCAAAGTCCAAATTGGCTGCACATTTCCACCGAAAGTGCAAATAATTAAATGCACCAAAAAATGGGTTATTTTTTGTTGATTTTTTGACAATGGTAAAAGTTTAATTTTAGTCATTGTACTTTAGGGTATTTACAAATTAGTCCTTAAAGCTTCAACTATAAATACCCTAGCTCATTTAGCTTCAAAACCATCCTAAAGCATTCTAGCTTTCTTCCAATACTAGAGAGAATTTAGAGAGTTTCTTGAGAGTTATTTTCTCCTTTTTATCAAGAGAGAATTATCATTGTTTTCTCCTTGGTAGATTGAGAGAGGTTGTAATTCCTATTTTTCTCATAGTGAAATTCTTCTACCGTTACCCGTAGTTTTTACCCTATATTATTTAGGGGTTTTCCACGTAAATTTTTTGTCTCTTTTATCTTCAATTTTTATTTTATTAAATTATCAGTTACATTTTTGTTCTATCCGATAGCCGTCTTCCGCAACAAGTTTCTGGAGGAGAAGACATTTTGGTTGGTGGTCAGAGATTGACCGTCATTTTTGCTCCAGTATTTCTCTTTTAACTTTTTATCTCTTACAATTTGTACTTTCTGTTATTTTTTTTTTTTGAAAGGTAATAAGTTTTATTAATATCAATGAAAAACATGCATGGTCTCATTAAAAAACCTCACTAACCCTAGGTAATGGCAAACAACGACACACGACGTCCTTGTAAAAAGTTAACCCCATAAAACTCGAAGCTCATAGACCACCTATACTATAAAGCCAGCCGGTGGGCAACTATCTGAATTCGCAGTGCAACAGCAAGACCGCAAGATAGGAAGAAAAACATGTAACACATTTTTGAAGTTGTTATATAGTAATTTCCTTGGAAGTTACCTTGTGTATTACTGATCCTCATGTTGTGATATGGTAACTTTGAATGGCATTTATGGAAAATCTTCATTGATATCCTCATGTAGATTAGAGTACATTGTTACAACTTAAAATAACGAGCTTCTTTATTAATACTGCTCAATTATGGAGGTGCTTATCAACTAATATGGCATTTGGAAAACAGAATAATAAGAATATATAATCGTGGAGTACTTGGCTAGGTTGTGTTTATGTAAACCCCGTTAAATGATTATATGTGCATTTAATAATACAGTTATTTGTGATCACTATTTTTTTCGATATCTTATGTGCAACTTTCTGTTTTATCTGGATCTAAGAAAAACATTCTTCTTAATTCAGGGACACACAGATGGCCATGTGGCATTGCTTGATGTTAGTACTAACTCATTAATTGTGGGCGATCACTGTGTGGGGTAAGATTTGTTGTCCAAAACTCTTGAATAACAGGATAGTATAAATAAAAGAATCTAAAAAAAATATTCTTTATTTGTTTGTGCATGAAAAGTTTGACTTACAAAATTCTACTGTTCGCATTCAGATATGAATATTGACATTAGTGAGATGAGTGTTCGCATATATATACTTTGGTGGAAAGGAAGGTTTATCTACTTGTTGATTAAACTAAGGTTGAACCTCTTGCCATCATTCAATTTGAAAGGCCTGAAGTTCTAACATTGTGGTGTTGGAGTGAGAAATCATGAAATTACTGACATTGTTGTTTAAACATCACAAACACATGAAAACACTCATTTAAGAAATAAAAAGAAGAAATCTTGGTTAATGAACAGAGTAGTTCCGTCAAGCTGGGTGTGAACTTTATGGTGTGGGTGTGTGACTTAAAGCCCATCCAATCCTATGAATCTAAAATGATTAATGGCTATGGTTTGAGATTGGTCTGTAGCTTTTAAAGGATTTAACTATCATCCGCTTATGTTCCTATTCTACAAGGGGTTGCAGAAGTTGGTGTTAATACATGCAAAATGACTTGATTCTGAACCTAAACTAATATCATAGGTTTTTCTCTTAGTTCTTATTTTCTTCATGGAACTCCCTTGCTAATACGCCTGTGGATTTGTCACAGTCAAGGAAGTGCTGCTCTGGACATTACGTCTGGTGGAAACATGACTGTAAGCATATTTGAAAGCCCTAGTGATTTTTTTGGCATTCTGGTTCAATGGCAAATCAATAAGCTTTATCTATCATATTTCAGTGTTTTCTACTGATTTATTTTTTGTTTCCTACTGTTTAACTAAACATTAGCTGAAGTTTTCCTTCAATTGTATTTGAAGTTATACGTTATGGGGGAACATAAAAGGTATACGGGGTGTGTTATAGTTGCGGAGAATTTTACTTTCTGAAACAAGACCATAACAAAGTTGATCTTGGCACCTAGTAAATGTATTCTTGCAGAAATTACTGCTGTTTTGCTTCTTTTAACATCAAAACTTAATCAGTTGGGTTCAACTTTCTGCGCCTAAATAAGGCCCTAACCTTTACATCTATATTGATAAACCCTTAACCTTTTGATCTGTACCAAATACCTTGGTACATGGACTCGACTATGAACATCGTATACAAGTATACTCAATCTTTTACAAGTTTTTCCATATATTTAGAGAATCATAAACCCCATATTTATGTCCGATTATGTGCTGGATATGAGTGTTGAATATAAATACTTAATGAGAAATTGGAACAATAAGCCTTGAATATAAATCGATCTTTTGCTTGAAACAGGAACTTATTCGGGTACAAATGGAACGATAAGGACTTAAGAAATGTATAACAGTCCGGGAGTTGCTTTAGTGTTTTAGGCTAATAAGTTTTCTCTTCTAGTTACTTGAGCCTTGTACAACATTGTTGAGAATGAAATTTCTACATTTTATGCAGGAATACTTCCAAACAACTTGTAATTTTTTGGAGCTTTCACCACATACCTTTGGCCAAAGAACATGCTTTGTGGATATCTCAAGTATGAAGCAATCTCATTTTATCAAAACAATTGACAATTAGCATTTCTCGTCTCAGAATATCTTTTTCAAGTTCTTTGTTTTATTTTTGTGATACCTTTCATAGGTACTTAGACAAAGTTAGGCAATGTTGACAATGACAAGTTAGGCTGATAGTTATCTTATATATATATAGGATGGGCATGGGACCCGAACTCGACGGGTTCCGATCCGACCGGGTTGGGGTTTTAAAAAAAATATAGGGTTGGGTCGGGATTTTTTAAAGGTGATGTTCGGGTCGGGTTAGATTCGGATTTAGGGTTAAAAATATCCGACCTGACCCAAAAAAATAATTTTACCTTATATATTTAAAAATAATTGCAATAATACCACTCTATATATTATTTTTTTCAATTAAAATCATTTTTTTATTGAATAAATATAATATTTTTATTATTATTTCGGGTCGGGTCAGATCATGTTCAGATTTTATCACCAAAAATCGGGTCAGGTTCGGATCGGGTAGAGGGTATATATTTTTGGGTGGGGTCGGGTGAAGGGTGTAAAATTTTTCGGGTTGGTTGAAACCCGGCCCAAACCCAACCCATGCCCATCCCTATATATATAAAAAGCTCATTTTTTTTGTTGGATAATTTGATTCTCTAGCATCATGGAATTGCAAACAACATAGAATTTTTAATAGAGAGATTCCTTCTAATCAGGAACCGAAGGAGCAGAGAAACAAGCATTTTTGGAAGCGATAGAAAATGGAGCAGAAACACTGTTTGACATAGTTGCTAATGTGTATGCCGGGGTTGACCACAGTTTATGGATTGCTGCTGCATCAAATGTCAGGCTACATGTGGATCATCTAGACCAGCAAAAGAAGTTACCAGAGTTATTTTTTTTCTTCAGATTTTAGGATAAATTCTTCTTCCCATGCTTATAATCGATTGCATATTTTCATAAAACTGCACTCAGTTGGGAGTTGTCATTTTCCTCATCTCTAGGTTGCAACGTTCTTTTCACTTGTGTTTGATTATTAGAGTTATGTAAAATCAAACCAAAGTAACTGAAATCGGTTAACTGTACTCGTATGGATCAAGAAAATGTTAGATCAATTACATATCTTAATAGTCTTTTGCAGGTCATTTAGTTATACATGAATCTCCAGCGTTCTTTCATGCTGAAATACTAGTGGATATTTCCTTCTTTTCTAGAAGATATATCTGAAATTGCAGGAATCTTGGCACCATGATCAAAAAGTTTTGTATTTTCTACAGCATGTCTTTAAATGATTATTTTCCTTCATTAGTTGGTGTTGAGTGGTGTTATCTCACGTTGGTTACTCGCATTAGGTGTTCTATGGTCTTAGACTCTCCATATATAGCCCGTCGGTTTTAGGTTAAATGTTTAACATGTTATTAGCGCCCAAGGTGGTCGTGTTCTTGTTGCATCTTATGAGTTTGTAATGTAGTGTGCCCTTTAGTATGGTAGTAGATTGCTTTTAGAATGGTAAAAATAGGTTCCAAGGGGTAACTAGGGTTTGAACCCTGTGTATTGGTTTGACATTTTAAATTACCTCAGCATTGAGCCATCGCAGGGAATGCTGGGAGAGTATCATAGTTTGACTAGGAATTAACACACATTTAACTAAAAAGCATAAAATTTGAGAGGGTCAACCAAAATACATCATGGAATTTGCTTTATGCTCCGTTACGAAAACCTATGCTGCTTATAATCGGATATTGAAGATACTTGTTTTTTTTCCTTTAATTACTATTATTATTATTATTATTACTATTATTATAAAATAAATAATTATTTACAAATGTTATTACAGGCTCAATCAAGACTGGACCGGCCCAGTTACAAAAGACCCAACAGGCCCAATAATAAAACCCTAAACTAGATTAGGGTTTTCAGCTTCTCCTGCCGCCTCAATCTCAGTCGTTGGATCTGGTTTAGATCCAACAGTCCCAGATACTTCCAGATGCAAAACCTAAGGTATGATACCATAGGGCCACGTCCCAGCCACCGCTTTTGCTATCTCTACCGCCACCGTTCCACGCCGCTCAGTCTCTGACACGAAGCCTCCAGAAGAATTGAAGAGGACCGTCCATATTGAGGGCTACGGTGAGTCACCACTATAGTTTGGTGACTCACCACAATACAACCCTTTTACCCGGTCCAAGACGAGCGTCGTTGATGGCTATAAAGCCATCAACCAAACCTGCAAAGAGAAGACAGAGAGAGGGTAACCAGGGAACCAACAACACAGCAACAAAAATAAACAAAACCAAAGAAAAGAAAAAGGATAGAAGAAGAAAAGCTTACTGGAGAACCTCAAACGTCGCCGGAAAACTGAAAATAACGAAGGTATTTTCTTAGATTTAGGAAAATCTATGGCTTTTTAGGGTAAAATGAGGTTCGAATTGAGTATAGGGTCTTTGGATCTAGGGTTTGGGAAATTTTGGTGTTTTCCGACCACCGGAAACGGTGGCCGGCAGTGAATTTTGCGACGACGTAGGGCTGCCGGATGGGGCTCTCTCTCTCAGTTTTAGAGAGAAGCGAGAGAGAGTTTAAACTCTCTCAGTTTAGAGAGAGAAAAGAAAAGAGAGAAATGAGGAATTGGCCCGGAGGGCCGGTTATAATGGGGTATAAATACCCTCACCAAAACGACGTAGTTTTGGTGAGGGCCTTTGTGTAATTTCGTACATGGATAAGCTATTCCCGCGGACACTGTAACTTTGAAAACTTGCAATTTGATCATTATAGCATATTGTTATATATATTATAATTCGATCTATTAATTTTTATTCATTATAATTTAGTCATTGATTTACTTATATATATTTTAGGTAAAATAACTGATTTAGCCCTCATAATTTTATTAATTAATATTTTAAACCCCGAATAACATGTTTTAATTTCTTTTAATTTGATATACGAATTTGATATAATTTTAATCTAGTCACTAAATTAATAAAGGGGTAGAATAGCATGTTTAGCCACTGAAATTTTAAATAATTAATTACGAATTAGATATTTATTTTTAATATATTCTAATTTAGTCATTAGTTTTAAATTATTAATCATTTTTATATAGTTTTAATTTCATTTATTTTAGTTGTTGATTTAATTCTATATGTTTATTTGTAATATATTATTATTAGTAGTATTATTATTACAAATATATATATAATAAATAATTATTTATTTTATTTTTCTTTTTATTAAAATCTTTATATGAATTATTTTTTATATAGAATAATAATAATAATCCTATTTTAATAATATTAAAGAAAATGACTGTCTTAAAGCACCTAGAAGTTCGTTTTCTGATATTTCTACCCTATAAAATATATTATTTTTAAGAAATATTTTATTTATATTTATTTTTTAATATCGAAGAAAAGAGATGTCTTAAAGCACCTAGAAGTTCTTTTCTGATATTTCTAAATAAATAAATATCTTATTTATATAAAAATTAATAAATTTCCTTATAATTATACTAGTAAATTTGAAATGACATAATTATAGATTAAATATATTTTTGAATATTTAAATTTATAATAATAGAGACAAATTATAATTAATGAGTACCAAATTTTGGGCATTATAGGGGTGATAATCATTCCCTAAACGTAATCGACCACGAATCTTTTTTTATTAAAATTTTTTGGTTATATGTAGATCAGTTTTATCTTTTAAATTATGTTTTATTCAAAACTATTTTAAAAGATTGTTTTTAGGTATTTGACCTACCTAACCCAAAAGGTCAATGGTGACTCCCAAAATATTTTTTTAAATAAAATCATTTATTTATTCGTGTTATTTTTCCCGTCAAGTTAAAAATTTCGTGCCCGGATGAAAACCGGTTACGAAAGATATTCATTTTAGATTTAAAATTATTAGGATCAACATTTTAGTGTCTTTACATTATTGAGACAACTGCAACCTTTACTGTGAGAAAATGCAGGGCATCTTAGAGACAGGTGGGTGAAGCTGAAGATGCCTAGTTTGCATGTTACTGGGGCATTGGTCGGCATTGCCTGGTATTTACTCGATAAAAGGCATGCTTTGATCCGAGTAAAAATGGGAAAGGGGGCTTGATTTGGATATTTGGAGTCCGCGAGATGCCCTGGCAGCATAAATATTCATTTTCCTTTCCATATGGTTGGATTTACCTTTTTAATTGATTTATTTAACACGTTTAGTTGATTTATATTAAATTTCCTTTCAAACTCAAATATCAGATTTCTTTTTAAATTTTCGGTAATAAAGTTTTTTTCCCCTTCAAATGTAAATGGTGAGGAGTTCAAAAATGAGAAAAATAATGTATCCATTTCATGTTTATTAAATAACGGAATATATATTATACTAAGGAAAGGACAATTTTGAGAAGTTTTTATTTTCTTTCAATTTGACCTCTAACATTTGATTTATTAATTATAAACGTTTATTTTTAAAAAATAATTTAGGTTTGACCAGCAAGAATGCCATTTGATTTATTATTTATAAACGTTTATTTTTAAAAATAATTTGGACTTGACCAGCAAGAATAATCTAAACGAGATGTGTGTACATGACAGTGATGTATTGTGTTAATTGTATAAAAAATAATATATATATATATATATATATATATATAATCAAAAAATTCATATTATACTACTTAGTTCATCAAAATTCATTTATAATTTTAAAAAGGCTTAAGGACTACCTTTTGTCAATGTAGTAAACCTAATTTAATTATATCATGTTTGTTCATATGGTATTTTCGAATCAATTTAGCTCGAAGTTATTTAATTATATATATATGTAAAATATTTGTTATTGTTTACGGATTAAGTTAGGGTTTAAGATCTAGAATTTAGGGTTTATAATTTAAGATTTAAGATTTAAGGTTTAGAATGATGGACTAAATTGATACGAAAATATTATAGTGGAGAAAACAATAGACTCAAATGTTGAAATAAACTTTTCAGAAAACGTGAGCAGAATAAGAACGCGGGTAAGGTGTAGAAGATGTTAAGAGGTTTGGTGACCACCCATAACAAGGTTTGGTATGTAATTAGCGGAGGAGTACATAAGTTGTGGCAGCACGTGAACCATTCGCACATCTCATGGTTAGTCAAAGCCCGCGAAAGAAGAGTAGCGTGTAAAACGTTCTTCGCTGCAAACACACGAACAAAATTTTCCAACAAACAAATGTGAACAAAATAGAGATGGAATGGAAACACAGTTGGAGCAATCCCAATACTCGGATACCCATGCCGAACCTTGACTTCAGTCCACCGCTAACTTCCGTCACTCTACCGAGCACCACCAAAACCCAAACCATTGACCCACCGCAATCAAGCTAAACTCCATGTTACTAGTTTGATTCTTTTTTAACATTAAAGTTTTTAATTGAATTAATTATATTAACCGATCTTATTAAACCTCAGAGGTTTAAATACTTTCCAAGATGTAGCTTTTTCCATGAATTACTCTCTGAATTTAAAAATTACAAAATAATTATTATTTTTTGAACGATTAGAAAATATTATTAATCACTAAATTTTATTAAAATATTAAAGTAGTATTGGAATATTATTAAAAATCTATAATTTATTATTAATTATTTTATATATTTTTAAAAAAATAACATAAAAATGATGAAATGAAATACTTGTATTAATTTGACCATGACTAAAACTAGAATGGTCCATGATATAAATTTTCAAACTCATCTCCACCTCATCAAAAAGCCATTTTATGAATAAAAACACCAACGTTAGGCCTCTGCGTTGCTGACTCGTCCATCCCATCTCAATCCGACGTGGTCCCACATGTTCTGCACCACTAGCCAATTATTATTTGCCACCTCAGCACGGCAATTTGTTTTTTGTTTTTTTATTCTCCTTTCTTTTGCCTTTAAATCCCCAGCTTACCCGCCGTCTCAAACCTTCTCTTCTTATCTTCTCGTTCACTCTGCAAAACTCTGGCAGCCCTTTATTTAAAGTTTTGGTACCATTGATCTGTTTCCCTTTTAGATTAGCTAGATTGGGATCGAACATAAGGCATTGTTTGGATATTCAACCATGGAAATCTCAGTTATCAACAGAATCAGCGATTTTGAAGCTAGCATAACCTCGCTAAACAACCCATCTTTTCTTTCCCAAATTTACGCTCTTTCTGGGATTCAATCTTTCCATTTTTGGAAATGGGGAGCCTTGATTCTTGCCCTACTGGCCTCCTTATCTACCTTAATCAATAGGCTCAAGGTTTTGATAATCAGGTTCCGACGAAACCATTCTTTACCGAATCAACCCCTTCTTTACGGAACGGAATTCGATACTGACACGGACAGTTCCTCTTGTTCATCATCGGACGACGAAGGAGAATATGATGAGCCCTCCACTTCTCAGAACTGGCGACAAGTCGATGAGGATTTTCGAGTTAGGGGGTCGGGTCATTTCATCGACGATCAGTGGAGGAACGATCGTTTCGCGCTACGGAAGAGGAGAAGCAGCATCGGCGATCTATTTTCTTGGGCTGAAGAGCTAACCACCGGTAAAAGCGTGGTGAAGCTCTGGGATAATCTCGGATTAGGGTTCCGTTTTGACCTCGATGAAAGCGATAACGTTCTGAACGTTTACGACGTTAACAAGGAGACGAAAATCGGGACGATTTGCGGGGGTAAGAGCGAGTTTCAGGCGGTTTCAGCGCCGTCGTCGTCGTTGCCAGCTGTTGTCGTATCCGCCGTCGCAGATTCTTCGACTGGAAGAATCGCTGTCAGTGCATGGGACACGCGCCTTCATTGCCGGCAACCGGCGATTCTCACAGAATGGAGCCCCAAAAAACCAATGGAGAAAATCTCAGCGGTCAATGCTAACGGCGTCGATAAGGTTTACGTCAGGGGTGACGTCACGGGGAAGTTAACGGTCGGTGATATGAGGAAGGCGAGCTCGCCATTAAGGAACGTAACGGATTCCGACGTGGATACATGGTGGGATGCTGATGCCGTCATCGGTTCGGACGAGTCAACGTGTCTCAGTTAACCCCGTTTGTTTTGAAAGAATAAAACCTGGTTAAAATGTGAACAAAAAAAATGGTGAATGGTGGAAGGACACCTTCGTAAATATTCATTTATCATAATATTAAAACTAGTGGCAAAAATCTGTACGAGTAATTTTCAAAAAAATAATTTTATTTTTAATAAAAATAATGAAAGTATTGTTTTATAAAATATACATTTGATAATTTTTTGACCTATTTGATATCACTTGTGATATAAAATTCAATTAATTTTTAATGTGTAAATTATACGATGTGTGTGTATGTGAATTTGTATATGAAAAAAATGACATGCGTATTATGTATCAAAATTATATTGCACCAGTATTATTCATAAAAGTAATTTATGCACTTTATAAATGGGTCATATACATTTATGAACACGTGTTAATGATTAATGTACTAAAAATATTATCATAAATTATCTCAACCCCAAATTTTATCCCTCTAAGAAATAGTGATTTTAATTTAACCTCTTTAAAATTATACGGTAATATAATTACAAAAGTACATTAATGTTTTGCATGCGGTGCAAATTGTTTTGTTGATTAGCGTATGTATTATTTTCATCCATCTAAATTAGGAAGGTTTTTAATAAGACGTGCGTTAATATTTCCTTGTATGATTTCTCCGGTAATGAAATCATACTCTTTACCGATAAAAGAACATTAATACTCCCTCGTGTCTCTAAAAAAGAGCAATTTAGGCTCCCACTTTGCTTTGGAAAAAGGATTCTAACTTACCATATGATAAAGACCTTGATTGAGGATTGTTTAATTATATATAACCAGACAAGCAATTGAATTCGCTGGATTGATAATGAGATGGAACTACCCTAGACAAATTCTCACCAAATTTCTGGCTTCCCTTTGCTTTCAATTATTGCTTAGATTTCCTGATAATCGGCTACGACAAATCATTTCCCAAACCGCCTAACTTTTGCGACCAATCTCTCTCCGATTTTGAGTGATGAAGCCTTTAAACTCACCGCCCCTTTGCAGCTAACGTCTCATTCTGAAATCAATCTTCAATGAAATCAATTTTATTTTTGTTTTAATTAACTTCACTCCTATAAAATTATATATATATATATATATATATATATATATATATTAAATGCTTCATTTTTTACAAGTACATTAATATTAAAAAGATATAAATTATACCCGTGTTCTAAGTACAAACTAACAAAACTGAGCATGAACCAAGTGACCTCGGTGGTAAAAGAATTGTTGTCATTCCTTGAGATTTTGGATTCGAGCATAAGAAATGCCAAGAGAATGAGCATTTAATGTCTAATGATTGAGAATTATCTTTGAACGAATACTACTATGAAATTTATATACTAAAACTGCTAAGAAATTTGGTGGGGATTTTGGTCCCTTGTTTGTTTTCAAACCAATACATATCCATTTGACACCAGCACTAAAATCTAACGGCGTTGTTAAGACCATTCATTTAGGAGTGCAACTGACCTGCACGGCTGCACATACAAAACTGGGATAGTAAAACGACACCAACATTTACATCTAAAACCTTGAATCTCCATGCAATAACAGTCCAGTTTTAGCAAGCCGTTTATATGCAAAAACTACAAAATATTTTGTCAATCTTAAGTTGGCAGACGGAGTTCTTAATGGACAAAGAAGCACTGACATTCATTCTATTTTAAAATGGGCCTAAAACAGAGAGCAGCCACACATACTTTTGCTGTAAACGCTGTGGTTCATATTATCCCACATCGAGTAGGGAAAACCCCTCTAATTCATCTTTAGAACCTTCGTTTTCCAATCCTTATTATTCAGTAGAAGACGTGTCTCTCGCATGTACATGTTATTGATGCTTTGCCCCATTTTTTGACTCATCATTATTAATAGTTTTAATAGTGGAATGACTAAAATGGATTTTTTTGGTGACCAAAGTTCAAATAACCTAAAATCGCATGACCATTATTGCAGTTTATCCTTAATTTTATACTTCATTTCTTAAACAAATAAACTGAAACTAGGAGTAGCATTTTTGTTTTTAGTCAAGATCACAGAGAAAAGAAAGAAGAAAATCACTTTTATTTTACTAAAATATGCATATGTTGTTAAAAATAATATTTACAACAAAAAATAATTAAAAATATTATTAAAAAATATATCAACGAGGCATTATCAATTATTTTTGTTTGAGTCATTAAAAACTATGGTTATCAAAATCGGACCGGATCGGTCGATTCAACCGATTAAACCGTGAACCGGAGCCGATGGCCTATCCGGTCCGATTACCTCACAAAATCGGTCTGGCAATGAACCGACTAAAAATCGGTAGAACCGACTGAAAACCGATAAAACCAGGGTGAACCGACTGAAAACCGGCAAAACCGCCGGTTCACTTTTTTTCTTTTAAATTTTTTTTTAAACCAAACGACGCCATTTGTTCAACGAGCCAAGTCAAATTCGAGTATTGCTGAGCTCGACTCGAACTCGAAAACTTTAAAAGTAAGCTCAACTCGACTCAAAAACTCACGAGCTAAAAAATATCAAGTTCAACTCGAACTCGAAATATAATATTAAAACTTGAACTCGAAAAGGCTCGAACTCAAAAAAAAATTAGAAGTTCGATTGAAGCCTAAAATTTGAGCTCAATTGAAGCGAAAGAATAGTTCGCTCTGTGCTCACCAAAAGGCTCTATGATTTTGAATGTCAAACTACCTCTATTATTTATAGAAGTAAGTTGGATGCTCTTCTATGTTTCTTAGCCATGTGGGATTATTTTGTTCTTATATTTTTAATCTTTAAACTTTTGGGATGCTCTTCTATGTTTCTTAGCCATGTGGGATTGTTTTTTTTTATAAAAAAAAATAAACCAAATGACATCATTTGTTATGATTTTTTTAAGCCCTAACTTTATTTTTTTCATTATAGTTATATAATTATATTTATTATTTAATATGTTTTACCTTAAATATTATGTTGTAGTTGATTTGAATCATTTTGTTTCACTTGATTTTATGATTTTTAATTTATATATGTTATGACTTGTGATATTTTTATATCTTTTAATATTGTAAACTTAAAAAAAGTGTTACATATATATTAATATTGCTTTGAATATTATGTAAAATTAAAAAAAAAATTATTTTATATAAAATTCGGTTCAACCGCGGTTGAACCCGGTTGAACCAGTGAACCAGTACTTTCACCGGTTCAATGTCCGATCCGATTTTAAAAACATTGTTAAAAACGAGAGTAAAATCATAAATATCACAAATCCAAAATAATATTTTTTTTATCTAAATATATAAGAATGTGAATCCAAAAATAAAAAAACTTTTTATCCATAATCTTAAATTACACAAACTAAGCACAAACCAACTTATCTCAGTAGTTAAAATGAACAATTGTTATTACTAGAGCTCATGGGTTCAAGTACCAGCGATTCATTAGGGGGATTGAGCGTTCATTTTCAAATGCATGAGAGTATTTAGAACAAATACTAATTTATAATCACTTTAGCTTAATAAAAAAATATTAAAACCAAAACGTTTATTAAATTTATAAAAGGGTAAATTACACCAATCATCACCGAACTTTACTCTCTCTCCTATTTCACTCGCTGTCATTAAATTCGTTTAATTTTCTCACTGAATTTAACATAATTACATTTTTTCACTTAGTCATTTTCTCACTAAACGACGTTATGAATGAGTTGTTAGATAAATGCAAAACGACATAATTTTGATGAAATTTTGTTTTTTAAAATGACATCGTTTTAACACCGTTAAGTATTTAACGACTTGACAAAAAAAATACTAATTATATTAAATTTAGTAAAAAAAATGAATGGATTTAAAGTATAGTGAATGAAATAGGAGAAAGTGCAAAGTTCATTGATTATTAGTGTAATTTACCCTTTATAAAATTTGTTGGTGAAATTGTATTTCTTTTTTACTTTTCTTTACCGTGTATGGTCAATTCAAATGTTTAGTGGATTGAGATAAACTTTTTTCAAAGCACACTTTTGAAGTTTTAATTTATTTTGGCATTAAAAGAAAAAAGCACGTGGATCTTGACCTCGGGCAATAATTTAAGAAAGGATAAATTACATGCTTACTCATTGAACTTTACTCTCTCCTATTTAATTCATTTTAATTTTAATGTTTTTAATTTACTCCCTAAATTTTAGACATTGAACTTTTTTATCACTCTGCAATTGAACTTTTTTATCACTCTACGGTTAATTTTATAATGACATTATGACGTGAATACATAAATAGTTTTTAAATCATTAAAAGATTTCACAAATGACACGTTAAAGAAAAGGTAAATTATTTTTGCTTTTGCATCTTTACTCTTTCTTTCTTCCTTTTTCTTCTCCCATTTCTCTCTCAATTTCTCTGGTATATGAGTTTTTTCTCTAATTTTCTTCCTTTTTCTTTCTCCATTTCTCTTCATTTTTACTCTTTCCTTTTTCTTTCCTTCTTTGTTTTGTTGTTTCTTCTCCCATTATTCTATGTTTACTATCTTGAAAGTTAAAATATATTGATAGAAAAAAATAAAAAAAAAATCAACAATGGAGAAAGAGAAATGAATTTATCGGAAATAATGGATACCCCATAAAAGGCTCATATCACCACTCTACTCTCTAAGTTTGAGATACACATTTTCTTCAACTATTTTTTTTTAGGAAACTCTTTTTCTATTTTTTATTTTTAGTTGCTTTCTTATCTACTGCTTGTGCTTATTTTTTTAGAGAATTGATCTTCATCTTTTCTGGGTTTTATTTTCATTATATTATTTTTTGATTTGTTTCTTCCGTTAATGGGGAAAGATTGTGAAGAAGGTGTGAGAATGAAGAAGATTGGGGAATTGTTCATTTAGATTTTGCCTTCAACTTGCTTAGAATCCATGATTTTTTGTTGCATTGGTTTGATCCAAATTGATTTTTTTTGGGATTTATTTCGTCAAACACTGTATGTTCAAATGAGATTAGGGGAGAAATGGAGAGATGAGGCGAGGAAGAAGAATGATGAAGGAAAGAGCCAAAATGAAAAAAAAAATATTTAGATTAAAACTACGTCTCTTTTTCTAATTTTAATTTTTAGTTGCTTTCTTATCCACTGCTTGTGCTTATTTTTTTTTTTGTGAGAGAATTGATTTTCATCTTTTCTGGGTTTTATCTTTATTCTATTATTTTTTTGGTTTGTTTCTTCCGATAATAGGGACAGATTGTGAAGAAGGTGTGAGAATGAAGAAGATTGAGGAATTGCTCATTTAAATTTTGTCTTCAACTTGCTTAGAATCCATGATTTTTTGTTGCATTGTTTTGATCCAAAATTTTTTTTATATAATCCAAAATTACATCGTTTTGATGTTGATTTCCACACCATCAAACCCTTAGAAAGAAAATGGTTAAGTGACAAAAAAAATCAATATATAAAATTCAGTGAGTAAATTAAAAAAATTGAAAGTATGGTGAGTAAAATATTAGATAGTAAAATTCGGTGAGTAAGCATGTAGTTTACCCTTTAAGAAAATGTACTAAAATGCATTTGGTCCCAGTTCGCTTCTCCGTCCAAATACCACAGTATAATAGTAAACCCACGACAACCTCCAGCCGCGCTTCACCAACCCGTCGCACGAAGGCCGAAGCCATTAGCCATGGATCTCTCTTTATTTTTCAGATCCCAACCACTTTTCTTTCCATCCCTTCATCGGCGATCAACCCTCTCGATTCCCTTGATTTCTCCACCGCTTCAACTTGGTGGAAGCCTTCGCATGGTGGTGGCAGCCGCTGCAACGTCGAAGAAGACGATCGAGGGCGTCAGCGAGGAGTTGAACTCCATTGCTTCACAGAATCTCGACTACGCTGCTGCTCGTAGAAGAGTTCGATCTGCTTTCGTCCCAGTCCACCAGCAGCTTGATCATCTCTTATTCAAGGTTTGTTTTTCCTTTTTACTTGCTGACTCATTCTGATTGTACCGAAAGTCCTATACTATTCCAAATTTAAAATCTAATTCATATTGTAACAGTAGCTAATATTTACTTTCTTGTTATATATATTTTTTTCCTTGGGGAAATATATGGAATTGGTGGCAGATGGCTCCTGCTGGTGTAAGAGCAGAGGAGGTAAGCGTTTCCTTGTATTTATTTGAATTTGTCTCTTGTTTGCTCAGTCAATTTGAAATTGAAGTGAAACTTAACAATCTTGTTTTGACGTTTCTTTGCAGTGGATAGAGAGAAACTCGAAGGGATTGGAGGTTTTCTTTAGACGATGGATGCCAGAACCTGGGGTTAGAATCAAGGGTACTGTGTGCTTTTGCCATGGATATGGTGATACTTGTACTTTCTTCTTTGAAGGTCGGTCCTTTTTTTCTGTTTCTTCATGTTGTACTTCATTTCCTGTACTTTAAACATGTCCGAGGACATTGTTTGACGTATCAAGAATCCGAAATTACAGGCATTGCTAGGTTCATTGCAGCATCCGGTTACGGTGTTTATGCTATCGATCACCCGGGATTCGGCCTTTCGGAAGGATTGCATGGTTACATCTATAGCTTTGATGAATTAGCTGACAATGTCATTGAACAATATGCAAAAATAAAAGGTATGAAATTTGTCAATTACTTTGTCATACATTTGTTGCACTTTTATGTTGATGTGGTTGATTTTCAGAAAGACCTGAAGTGAAAGGATTGCCCTGCTTCATACTTGGACAGTCCATGGGTGGAGCTGTTACACTCAAAGTCCACTTCAAGGATCCACATGGATGGGATGGAATGATCCTTGTAGCTCCAATGTGTAAAGTAAGTTAAATATGGATATTTTCACTGTTTTATGACATCTGAAGTTTACATTCTGTATCCGATATTCGATACTTCTGTCGCGTGTTAGATTGCGGATGACGTTAAGCCTTCGGAACCGGTTGCGAAAATTTTGACATTTCTATCTAAAGTTATGCCAACAGCGAAGCTTGTTCCACAGAAAGATCTAACTGATTTGATGTTCAGAGATCCAAGGAAAAAGAAGATGGTTAGTAGATGTTTCCTTCAGTCGCCCTATATGGAGTAGCTTTTGTAGTTTTGATGATAAAAAACTCCCATTTTATTTCATATGCTTTATGATGGTGTTATATCATGTCTTCTCCTTCAAGGCTGTGTACAATGTGATTTGTTACGACGACCGGACACGATTGCGAACAGCCGTTGAACTCCTGAATGCCACAAAGGAAATCGAGGATCAAGTGAAGAAGGTCGATTTCCCGATTCATTAGTCTCGTATGCTGTTCCATTTCTTATTGTGTACAGCACGCTGGATGCTTTTACATTGCTGCAATCTAAATTCGGAACTCGAGTGCTTGCAGGTTTCGTCACCGCTGCTGATTCTTCACGGAGCTGCAGATAAGGTAACGGATCCGGCAGTGAGCCGGTTTCTTTATGAACAAGCCTCAAGCAAGGACAAGACGTTGAAGCTGTATGAAGAAGGGTATCACTGCATTCTGGAAGGAGAACCTGATGACAGAATTTTAACTGTCCTTAATGATATTATTTCATGGCTGGATGCTCATTGCTAGGTTTTAATACATACAATTATTGTTATCGGCAGAACAGCAAATTAGTTTTTTTATTAATAAGGTGAGCAGCTTATTCCCTTTACTATTTAATTTTGAAATAAAGAGAATTTTCTTTTAAATAAACATGATAAGCTAACGTATTATATAAATTATTATCATTGATATTAATGTAATACTATTTTAATTTAGGAATTTTAATTTAGGATAAAATATACAAATAGTTTTCAGTTAAAACATTAAGTGGCTGATTGGTTTGGGGAATGTGGGATCAACGAGGGAACAGAATCAACATTCCCTGTTTGGTTGGCCGGTAATCTCATTTCCGGTAATGTTTTATTACCAACAGTGGATTTTTTGGGTATATTATCGGGAATGTCATTATCCCATCCTATAGGTATTATTGGATTACAGGTGTTTTAGATTAAATTGCCTTTAATTTTTTTTTCAAAAATATTTTTATTCTGTCATTGAATAATAAAAATTCTACGAATATTAAATTATAAATTTATCCTTAAACTATTTTAAATTTACAAAAAAATCTATAATTAAAATTTTATATGAAGTTCAATGATTAAAATAAAATTTTACCCTTTCATTAAACCTTTTTATATTTTTAATTTTGTAAAAAAAATTATATAAATTTTATTAATTTAATTTTTTTAAAGAAAATATATAAATATCTTATAATAATATTATAGTAGAATTCAATTTATTAAAAATATATATATAATAAGGACAATTTGGTCAAATATACATTCCAATAATCTTTTATTCCTTTAACAAAACACGTTAATCTTACATTCTTGCTAGACCAGCCAAACACAAAATACAACATTCCCAATAATCTTATTTCATGGTAATCTTTTATTCTCACTGGTAATCTTACATTCAGTGAACCAAACGCACCCTAACAACAATATGAGTTTAATTAGATTTTATCATATCTCAAACAGAGGTTGACATCCAGCTTAAATTGTCCTCAATTTTTTTACATAAAATTCGAATTTGAAAGATAATGAATAAGTGGGTGACCATGTCTTATAATCGGGGATCATTTTATAATTTTTAATAGTCGGAGGACTTAAAAGTAAAAGGCTCTATAATTGAGGGACAATTTGTATACTTTACTCTTTAATTTAATACATAGACAGGTAATATTTACTTAATATAAAATTAATTAAATATATTCATTTTTAAATAAAAAAATAGACTAGTATTAAAATTCTCTCTTTATATATATGATTGCACTAAGTACTCGTGTTTCATTTTAGATTTAGTGGGGAGGGCCACTTTGTTCGATGAATGTGAAATGGTACGAACAATACTGTACCTTTATACGACTTAATTACATCATATATCCTTAAATTTTTGCTTTCTTTTAAATTAGTCCTCAATTAAATTTTTTATTTTATCTTCAAACTATGACTATAATTCTAAATTAATCCCCCAAACTTTTGAATATTTCAATTTTATCCTCAAACTATCATCATATGTTAATCACATCTCTTGTTTTTTTAGTAAAATAAAGGAATAATCACATCTTATATTAATAAAATAGTTTTAAAAAAATAGTAACTATTATGTAAATACTGATGTATATTTTATAATAATATGATATGACATAATGATGATTAATATTGTATCATATCTCAAAATCATTATTTAGAATGAAATGAAAGGATTCTTTGACTTTTGTTTTTGTTCTCTCAATTTATTTATAGTTCTTTTTATTATGTAAATATTGCAATGTAATACTGATGTACATTATATAATAGTTAAAAAATATATTAAATTTTAAATAATAGTTACCAATGGGGTTGTCGACTCATAATTTTTTTAATACGACCTTTTAAGGTCATGAATAAAAATAAAATCTAATATATTTAAAGGATGCTTAGAAGTTATTGCTCGAATCGAATTTGAGGTATTACACATGCAAATAACGTTACTATATTTTATAGTTCGTTTGTCCATGCAGTCAAATATATTAGTATCTACCTTTTGTTCAAATTTATTTTGTTAGATTTGTTTAACATTTTTTCTTGCATGTTCGTGTGATCTTAAGTAATTAATTTTTTACGTTAATGATTATAGAAAAATATCTTTACTATATGTTTAGTTTACAGTTGTGATTGTAAACCTCGATTGTAATTTGAATATTTTTTTTATTTTTAATAAAACTAATGACTTCCATCTTGTTCAAAAAATAAATCTCACATCCATGTTTGATATGTTATTTTAAAATATTAATAATAATAATAATAACTTATAAAGGAAAATCTAAATGTAGAACTTTGAAGTTAGATGATATCATGTAGTTACCCTAAAAGAAAAGTAATAAATTAAAAGAAGATGCCATACGAAATGAGTATTTAAGCTTAGATATGTAAATATAAAGACGTACAGCAGCTTTAAACAATTCTCAGTCTGGTCTTATACGGTAGAACGAACGCAGGCTGTATAGCATAGCCGTCTGCTCTCTCTGCCCTCTCATGCTTTTCGTTTGCATCCCCCCTCTCTTTTTTCTAAATAATATATAACATTAAAAACCCCACATGGCTATCCAATTTCATAGAGTTTTTTTTTTTAATACACGTGTTAAAAAAGTAAAGAGAAAGCCAAGAGTGTCATAAATCCACGCCTCTCGCCGATGCGATCCCGAGATATATTCGTTGGACAGAAACGTACGGGTTGACATAGATCCGAGAGATTCATCAGGCAGAGAAACAGTTTTTTCAGATTTGTATTACGTATGGATTAGTGTATCCACAAAAATTTTACTTCTTACATGTATATTTGGTTACGTTCTCGGTTTTAAGGTTTTGTCTTGATTAATTCGAATCAACTTACGTCGTATACCTGATTTTTTGTGAGTGCCGGCAGGAATTTTATTCATGCACAATAATTCAAACTCGAGATCTTAATTAAACGATATCAAATCGTTTACTACTTAAACCAACTCTTATTTGATACAAGTACCGACAGGAAACTAGCTGATAGTTAGGCACAAATACAGTACTCTCACATCTTCATAGTTTGACTTTGTTCAAGACATGCCCACTGATTTCCACCAACCATACTCCGATAGAGATGGTCATCTTTAAACGCCTATCCATGATCAATTTTGAATTTGGATGCTTCTATATCATAGGTGTTGGTGTATACTTTGCCCTAAGCAAGTAAGCATATATCTTTGCTTCAACTGATAAATCACTAATGTATCTTTTAAAGAAGGAAATCCGGAGAAAATAATTAAAAATTAGACGAAAAATTATAAATCTACAGAATAAAACTAAGAAGAGATGGATATGATGAAAGATATTTAGCGGTAACCACGACGAATAAATTAAAAAATCAAAAGATAAATCATAGGTCTACAGAATAAAACTAAGAAGAGACAGATATGACGAAAGATATTTAACAGTCTTGAAATGCCATTGCTGGCCTTCAATCTCGTAAAACCTTGCTTTCTTAAACACCTGAAGCCTTTTGATTTCTTAAATATATGCTGTGATTAATGATCGCGATATTTTTCTTTCAGGGGGACTGTCAGCATTAAAGCGTCTGGGTTGCTATGTTTATTAGCTATTTAGCCTTTAGTTCTCTGGTCATAGGGTTCTCTCTATGTAGGATCAGAAATAAGGCATTCAAGGTTTAACGCTAATCTCTTTATCGGAAACAAAAAAACTACTATAAATCGTCCACAAAATATGTTTCAGATAAACAATAATTTCATTTAAATAATTGATTAGGTAGCACACTTGGATAAAGGGGCCGGGGCAGGTGGTTTCTATCGGCACAGAATGGGCAATGACTAGAGAGAAAGTGGCTGAAACTCCATTTCCACACTTTTCCTGACGACAAAACAATCAATTCCATCGAGAGAAAGTCTGATTAGCACTGAATACATTTTCCTTTTCTTTCTTTTTAGATAATTAAATGGTTGTGTAGTTAATATTAATGCAGTACCGCTGATATGCTGTCAGTCATAACTCATGAATACATCTCATTGTGGCCCATATTATCTCTTTCTCCATGATTTGAGAACATATTCGATGCATAACAATGAACAGATATATGGAGATAAGTTTAACGTGATCAGCGTCATGATAGCGGATTTTATGTTATTAAATATAAATATTGATGTAAATGTAAGTTCGAGTGACAATAGTTTTTCAGTTGATATCCAAGTTTATGTCTGATGCCCTAGCTTGTAGTCCACATTGACTAACAGGTGGCTAACAATACCCATAGAGCTCAAAGCAAAGCTAGTTGAGAGTGTCCACGTGCTGAAAAAAGCTGCAACAATCTCTGTACATAAACCAAAAACGTTCGCTGCCCTACTGTCCACATGCTCCATTAATCAAATGCTTTTATTTCTGGAAAGAAATTTATAAAATGTCGTATACTAAAAAGGATATAATCACCATATTCATTTATAATAAGTTTTAACAGAAGTTATCTCAATCTAAGATTGATGAGACTCGATTTTTTATTGAAATGTAGATAAATTTTAACTTACTAAATCTAAAGAAATTCACAAATCCATGAACCCGTCTTCAAATCGAATCGCAGAAGGATGGTCCAGATGTTGCTGCGAACCAGCACCACCTACATGACCTGATCCGACCAAATCCGATCCCCATGTTGGACAATGACCGAAACCGTTCCCAACCGGGGCACCGATGCAAGTATAGTTGGAGTCCGGTCCAGATAGATAGTTGTTTAGGTTTTGCTGATGGTATTGTGAACGTGACAAGCTGCTGTTTATTCCGAGGACATGACCTACATAGTAGTCGTTGATTCCCTGAGTTGGGTATTGGGAAGTGTGGGAGGAGCCGAGGTGCGAAGGAGTCGGTTGTAAATACGGTTTTGGCGGCAGCATCAGTGTCGATGAAGAACCAGAAAACAATCTCGGCGGGCAAACTGATCTAAACGGTATCGTTGGATCACTGGGATGGTAGCTTGAAGGAACATACCCTAGATGACCAGGGGTTGCCGATAAGTTATCGTTACTGAAGACCAGTTGCCGGGCTCGGTTTAGTGTTTCTGTCTCCCTTTCTGATCACCCAACAACAACAGCAATTACATAAAATCAAATAAACATGGAAAACTAGACCAGACCAAAATTCAGCAACGAAACCATTCGACATGACTTGCCTTGGCGATGTCGGTTCATGTGTCCCCCAAGAGCTTGAGATTTGCAAAACTTGAGCGAGCAAAACCTACATTCATAGACCTTGCCGCACTCATCTTTCTCATCCTTAGCGCCGCTTTTCTTTGACCTGTAGCCTGCTTTTTAGATAAACACCAACTAAAGTAACTCCGATGAGACCATTCTTGCAACTAAACCACAACCCTAATCTACCTAAATCAGTGTATAAAATAAAACCAACAAAAATAACTAAAGCTTCAAAAAGAAACTTGTGCTCCTTTTAAGTTACCGGAGGAGGAGCCTTCCTGAAAGACCTGTACTTTACCATCTCTAGCGTAATCATCAGGCAAGTAGTTGAGGTCTAGGGGTTTAATCTTCGCAGGTCTCCTGCAAAAACCAAAAAAAACATGAAGATAGTCACACAAAAACCAACTAATCAGGAGATTTAGTGGAGAAATGCAGAAGAAAAGAAAGGGAGACGATAAGACCTACATGGATGGTACCGACGGAGAAAGGAAGGGGAAAATGAGGTAAAAACTAGAGCTTTAGAAAATTATAAGACTTGATTGAAGGTGGAGAAATAGAGCATTGAAAATTCTCTATCAGTTTCTCTGCCAGCCTCTTTGGACTCATCTTCTCTCTCTTTTATCTCTTCTCATCTTTCATCTTTCTCTACTAGTGTTTGTGTTCAAGTCCTTTTAGTCATTTTTTGTTGGTTTGAGAGGAAGACATTCGCCATAGGAAGATAGCCCTAAGTCCTTAATTTGCAGGGACGTTGATTCGAATTGAAGAGTAGTTAGGAGTAAGATTAAGGGGTTTATGATTGGTCCCCATGTAGCTTTTAAGGGCTTCCCAGGGGCGATATCATTGTACCCTTGTCTTTGAAATGGAACAAGGAACTGTTACTATCATGATCTCGTTTATCAGGTTTTTTGTGTGATCTAAGTTCTATGTGGACTGAACCCCACAAAGTGTTGTTTTATTCTATGGAACTCCCTTCGTTGCTTCAGCAAGGTGCTTTGTGAAAGTGAAAAAAATTTCTTCTTGTTGGTTTATTTATCGAGTGTAGAAATTAATTGATAATCTAGCATGCAGCTAGGCTGCTATGCCCCTATCTCTTTATGTTTGTCCTCTCTTATGTTTGGTTTGATAATTTTCCCTTCTTTCCTGGGTTCCTTTTGCCGTACAACAAGGGCAAAAATCCTTCTTCTTAGGGGGGTTAATAAGTACTTTGCGAGTACTTCAAACTGGCTCGAAAAAGCTTGAACATGACTTGATTATTGTCAAACCATGTAGTTAAGAAAGCTGAATTCGAGCATATTAATGTCATATTTGAGTACCTTACTGGCCTACTAGAAATTTTTTTTCTTTTCTTTTTATTTTGAAACTGTTATAAGCAGCCAAGCTTGAGTGGCTTGTCTTGGTTGTTCCCTCAACCCTTGTTTCCCAGTGCCAAGTTATTCAATAACTGCTTATCATTCTTTGGATCACTCTACTCCAAGTGCCCCATAGGCCTATACTAAAAAACTTTACTATATCTCCGGAGTATATCTTTGGAAATTACCAACTCTCCCGGTAATAGAGAACTTCAGGTTGATTTCCCCTTCCAACAAGACCTCCACAGAACATGTGTAACACCCCAATTTATGGGCTAAATTTTAAAAATTATAAAGTATTGAATTTAAGTGATATTTTGGAAGAAATTAAAGATTAAATTGTAAAATTTCAAAGTTTGCTAATCATTTTAGAAGTTGAATGAAATTCAGGGACTAAACCTTGAATTTCACCATTTAGTGTCGACAGACACTACTTAATACGTGCGTGAAATGGGTTTATGTTTGCAAAAACAAAAATCAAATTAACAAAACTTCCTATCCCGCACCCCTTCTTTCAAATTCGATCTCGACGTCGTTTGGCCACCGATTGTTGATCCAAAACCACCATCGTATCCGTCATCGACCGATGAACAAAACCCCATAAATCGATCGTAGCGAAACGTTGTCAAATATTGTGAATTTCGATTCAAAGTTTCGACTTTTTTTAACACCACCGCCATAAAAATCGTCAATTCATCGTCGATCGTTGCTCTGTTTTTGACACCTCCCGTACCATTGTGTTCCTTGTATCGTTCCGAGTCCACCGGTATCCATCGCATCTTCGTCGTCGCCGGCTCCTGAGGGAGGTGAGGAAGTCAAAGTTTCCGACGTTTCGAAATCGATCTCTCTACCGTTCAAAATTTTGAACCGAGCTTGATAAGTGTCTCAAAATTGTTTAAAATATTTTTAAGAATTTTTCTGGAATTTTTGGGACACCCTAGGATTATTCACACGCCCCCACGCGATGCCCCTACGCTTGAGGAAGGTTCGAAAATGGGGGGAGACTGCTTTGACCCGTTTAACTCGACCCGGTCCGACCCGACGCAACCCATCTTTCCCGACTGGCCGATCCGACATATTGAACCGTTGACCGGCCATTGACTTTTTCCATGTATACCTATCCTGGCGTTTTTTGGCGTCCTGAGTCCGTTTTTAGGTCCGTTTTGCCAAATTCGAACCCGGTAAGCTGTTTTTCACTGATTTATCATCTGATTCGATCCGTTTTTCGAAATTAAGCTCCATTTTTGATGAAATTTCTATTGTAATGTATTTGACGAATTATTGGAAGTTAAATTAAAGATCGAGGGCATTCGAATGAAATTTATATGGTCGATCAGTATGGCACGAAAATTGAGGTAATACATAACTACCTTTTTATGCTTTATGAAACATGTTATTGGTAAATGCATGAATGAAAATGTTTGAAATTATTGGATAGTTAATTAATTCCTACACTTAATACGAATACAGTAAAAAGTAGGTAACTGAATATGACTCTGATGACTAAAATAAGAAATTGGAGGACAATTGGAATTAAATTTCAAGTTCTGGGATTAAGTGGTAAAAGAATCAGCCATGGATATGTAAATTATAATTTATCTCATTAAAGGCACTTGGATGATAAATTATGAGAATACTTCGATTTGGTAAAATTATAAAAATACCCTTATATTGTAAAAAGACAAGAATTGACCCTGAAAGTTAGATAATAAGTTTGTTTAGGAATAATTTATAGTTTAGAGATTATCCGGAAAAGAGATCAACCCTAGAATCTATAAATTATAATTATCTTTGTTAAGATTTTTAATACCGAAATTATATGGTTAAGAAATTACGAAATTACCCTTGAGATGAAAAAGTAACCCGAATTGACCCTGAAAGGAAAAGTACTTAAGAAGTCATGCCTAAATCGATGAATTACCAGTTTCATCGTTAAGTTCACATGTTTATACAGAAAATTTTTGAAATCCTTAAATCTCCGAGTTATGAGTAAATACATGAAGAATAATTTATCGAGGATACTCTTTTGTTATAATTGTTTGAAAAGACAGAAATAGATGATAAGAGCGGATTAAATAATAAGATGGGATGGAATGAAATGATTGAAATACATTGGATTTGTAAATTGATCAAAATACCCCTAGAATGCAAAAGATCCAAGAATATCACCAATTCCAAGAATGATTGGATATCCTCCAGCTCTAAAATGACTGAAATAACATTAAGCATCGAAATAAATAAAATACCCTTATGAACTAGATTAAGTAAATGTCTTGGATTAATTAAGGAATCCAAATAAACATGGGTGTTGTACTACCCTTAAAAGTTATGGAACAACTTAAGTGAGTCGATCAACACTGATGATATATCCGTACCTAAATGGCATAGATATCACTTGAATCCTTGTTCATCTCCTCAAGATTTGATCGATGATAATTCTAGAAGTACTCGGCTCAGCTCAACACTAGAGAGCATTCGATATTAAAAAGTGGATATTCGTGAGATAAATCAACCATGAATACCAAAATAATTGCATTATATGACCAAAGTGAACTGAACAGAAGTAAAACATGTATCAGAAACTCATAAGCGTCTAAATTACTCGAGAAGACTCTGACGAAATCGAGATAGATTTGACTACTAAATGAACTAAATAACTTTAATGACTGAGAATTTAGTAAGTGATTGGATGAGTCTGGGAACACCGATGAACTTGCATGATGTACGGTCTCTATGAGTTATGAACCAAGAATCGAATATGTCGACAATACTTGATATTGTTGCAATGTGGAAAGGAAATAAATATTATTGGGATAACTGTTTGATCCTTAAGATATATTCAGCGATGATTCTTAGGATAATCAATGGACAATAATTATTGGTATTAAAGAGTGAATACCCAGGAATGGCAATGAATTGACCAGTCGACAGACATCAGTTCTTGGAGTTGTTCATCTCAAGTTATTTGATAAACCGATCGATTGACATGGATGGTAAATGTCTTGAATCTTCATTTCTCTTTATCAACTCAAATCACTCCGGGCATTCTTGAACACTTTCCTAATGCACATGAAAACATAGTGGGATTCTAAAGTATCAACCTTAAATGTCAGATTAGATCGGCTAATAATTGATTCTCTCCAATAGGACCTCGTTCCTGTAATCCGATCAAATTGCACAAGTTCATGTTATCCATACTGATAACTATAAAATGTCTCTGAAAAGTACTTGGATTCTCTAGTGTGTTCCCTATATATTAATAAATTGTTTTATTGTTTTAACATGTGGTACACTAAAATCTATGGTTATTGTTTTATGGATTCACTGACTTAATGGTGATGGCTTATGGATTATGACTGCTATCTGATTATTGGTTTTCACTGGTATATGATTTCCATGATTAAGGATTTATGGAATTGCATCACTGTATAAATTGTATCTTGGAGATACTTATTTATAAAGTACATTTCTGATCAAGCTGGAAATTTTTTATGGACCTAATGTGACTCTTAAGTAGGCTCTGCGACCATGAGATCATTCTCGAGTAGGCTCTGAGACCCTGAGATGTATTCTCAGGTAGGCACCGTGGCCCCGAAAACTTTCTTGGGTAAGCTCTCAGGCCCTAAGATGTTCCCTTAGGTTGACTCTTTATACAATGGGTTTAAACTACGAGTTTAAAAAAGCTAAACTACATTATGATTTATGAGATTTTATTGAACTATTACTTGATTAGTGTACCTATTATGATTTTATCGTACTGTTGGAACACACTAGACATCCTATTCGATCTCCTGAAAATGTCATAACATGAATGCTTCCTATGACCTAAGATAGTCATGGATTCTACTTGATGAACTACCAGTGGAACCCCAGATTATCTCGAAAACTGGTATACGTCTAATTCAATAAGGAATTATATGGTATTCCATTTATCTGCATGACCTATAGCATCATCTGGTAGTTCTGTATTACTGAGCTTTCCGAAACTCACTCTATTACTCACCATTGCAGGTTAAAAAAGATTAAACCAGAGCAGCTATGGACATTCGGAATGAAGTTTTTCTGGTGTTGCTTGCAGAGTATGGTACCTGTGATTAGGGGGCATGTAGATTGTATTTTGTTTTATATACGAGTCTGAAAATCTGTTTTATTTCTGAATATCGATAAAGTTTACTTTTATATTTATAAATGATTTTATGAGTTTACATGTTTTAATAAAAGTTTTAAATTTCCGCTATTTTTACGGTGGGTCACTCCGATGGCCCTAATGTGACTTTCTGGATCAGATCGGATTACCCGCATCGGTCTGATGGGGTTACAACATGGTTCCTTTGGGCATATGCTTCTGGTCAATCACAGGGCATATGCTTTTGATAGATTAACGTGATTTGTTAGCACGAAATCTAAAATTTTATCAACAAATATACTTAGTATACGTACTTATAAAAAGCCATAATAGTTCTATGACTGATACATGCATTAAAGGTCACTATAAATATTTTCCGACACAGTCAAGAAAGGGATCGACACCCTTCACAATCATACTATCTTTTTTTTCTTCTCATTCTTCTTTATGATCATCCCTTTGCAATATAAAAACACTGGTTAACGATCATCTTACAACTGATCATGGCTCTATACCCAAATTAGAAAGAGTGAATTGTCTATGATCGATAAAATATTTTTATTTCCGTCAAGAAATTTAAATAATATCGAGCAATATATGAATCGCTTGAATGCTAGTGAGTTGAGTCTCGAAAATATATATTAATTAAACCTTACTCCATATTTAAATATTTGTCAAAATAAACCTTGCTACTTCAAGTTTTAGATTAAATATTTATTAGGTTCTATAAGACTATTAGTTATAAAATTAAACGATTTAATTTTTTTGACTTAATACAAAAATAAGTGTTTAAACTATATCTTAAATACAATTTAGTGCTTAAAGAATTTTTCGCTAAAAATAGGTATTTAATATTTTCAACGTTACACTTTTAGGTGTTTTAGCCTTAATAGTCGTTAAATTTGATCGTGACATGTGTCACGCATTTAAAAATTATTTTTATTTGAAAAAAATTAGTTTTATAATTTAAAAAAACTAAAAATTCATCAAATTTTACATTTTCTGCCACCAGTTAGCCACCATTTATATGTAGTTGTCACCGTTAACCCCATCAAAATTGTCTCGTTGCCATAACCAAAATTAAATTCCCCACTAGCCGTGAAACTACACCGATCGTCGTAAAAAACACCATGAAGGGTCGTCAGATTTTAAAGTTTTTCGTTTATTTTTTCCGACGATTTCGACAGCTACAGTTGTTCGTACGTTAGAAAGTCACCATCATTATGTTCTTCATTGTGTTCTGAAAAAATCTGACTGATCGTGACTGTTCGCCGTTGAAGGTGGGGCGACGGGAGGGAGAGGGACGATGAGGGGAATAGGGATGATCAAAATACTTAAATTCGATAGGTCTCGACCTAATCTGACCTGATAGGGACATTTTTTTTATTTTCAAGGCTCGGGGCGGGGCAGGGCAGGGCCGAGTTTAAGGTGAAAAATACCAACTCGACCTAACCTGGTTGTTGTTGTTATTATTATTATTTTAAGAATTTTTATTTTTATATTATTAAAATATATTATAAAATATATTAATTTAACAGTTTAAATATAATAAATAATTATAAATATATTATTATAAAATATATTATTTTAATTATTTTAAAATATTAACATATCTTGGTCGGGTCAGGTCGGGACTTTAGTCTAAAAATCGGGACAGGTTCAGGACGGGAAAAAAACTCAAAATTCCTCAGGGCGGGATGATTTCGGGTCGGGTCAGGCGGCCAAAAACCCGGCCCGGCCTGCCCCGTGCCCATCCCTAGAGGGGAAGGGGGTTTGATTTTTTTTTCTTTTGAAAAAAATAGTATTTTTATTATTGAAAATTAAAAAATTAAAAGGTATAACGGTATACACCTAAAAATATAACGGATAAAACGTTAGGTACTTATTTTTAACGTAAAATTTTTTAGACATTAAATCATATTTTGATGCATGATTAATTTTTTTTATTTAAAAGGGACACGTTGGATTATATATAGATGGAAGCGTGGTCCAATCCAAACCCAGTTCCCCATTGATTCAAAGCACTGAAAATCCTTTATTAATAAAAGAAAAAATAAACAAGAATGTGTTCAAAATATAAAGGCGGAAGAAATGAGAATTTCACAGTGAAGGTCCCTCTATGATTCCCCCCACGGGACTACGCAATTTCATTGCATTCAAGGCCGCGCACCCGATGCTATTCCATGCCAGTATGAGTTGGTCTGTGTATTCATTTTATTTTTAACGCTACAAATCGCCTTTCCTTTCAAATTTTGTGCCTACAAGTCCAGGACTCGATTGACATGCATCTGTCTGTTCTGGCCAATACGGTTGGTATCGTATGCATAGATTGGTTTATAATATTTTCACTTTCTGTAATTATAATTGCTTGTACAAATAAAATATGATTATTAACTCAAATTCTTTACATTTGAGACAGGCTTTAGGTGATAGATTAGTTTAGGCTTTTAGATATGGGCTTGGGCTTATTTTTATGAGTTCAAGCTCTTTGTTAGAGGAGGTCGGGAAGACATGATTTGATTCAGAAGGGAAAATCAAGTGGATGAGATAAAATTGATATAATTTTAAAATTGGAATTAAATTATAATAAAATGTTAAAATTAAGATTTATATTTATTATTTTTTATCAATTTTATTTTTTGAAATGTAATGTGTTATATTTAATGACTACTAAATACTAATCAGATTATTATTTTATAACTTCTCATAATTGAAGAAGGAAGTAACAAAAAACATTTTATAATTAAAAAATTATTTACAGATTTTATCTTGATTTTTATTATATAGAAATTAGTTATTTTCTAACACAAAAATATTATTTTTTGAAAATGTTCGAACTAATTTATCTATGTAGTTAAAAGAAACGTTGTTATTACTAAAAGTTAATATTTAAACGATAATTATCAAATAATTAAAAATATTAAAAATATATATTATTATATAATAACTTAACTAACTCAAAAAAAATTATCTTTTGAAAATAAAATGTAAAAGCTCTCGCATTGAATCACAAAACTGCCCTTAAAAAATCACATCGTGTCCTCTTAAGATGACAAACCTTATCTGTTGAGACATAGCTTCGTGGTTTTCATCTTCAACATCTTGACTGCAATGGCAGCCATGCTCTCGCTCTCTCCTAATCCTCCTATCGCAACTTTTCCCTCTCTTCGTTCCACTTTCAAGGTTCTTTCATTCTCTCTTTAATTCATCATATATACTCCATTTAGTATCACTTAGCTGAATTTATCTCTTTCACTGCAGGGAAATCAGAGGAATTTAAAGCCAAACCCTTTTCACATTATTCATATCAGGACTAATCAGCGAGAGGTAGGAGAAGCACAAAAGGGGACACGGTCTTTAGTTGTCGTGAACCAAGCAGCGAAGACCCAAGTGTCGGTTACAGGTTCTAATGTTCGGTTTCGGTTGGACAACCTTGGACCTCAGCCTGGGTCTAGAAAGAAAGCGAAGAGAAAGGGGAGAGGAATATCGGCCGGACAAGGCGGCAGCTGTGGGTTTGGAATGAGGGGTCAGAAATCACGGTCTGGACCGGGCGTTCGAAAGGGATTCGAGGGCGGCCAAATGCCACTTTATAGGCGTATCCCCAAATTGAGAGGAATTGCCGGAGGTAATCTTTTTTTTGTTTATTTCTTTGTATCTCTAAAATTGGAATTAGAAATTTTGGTTTTATGGTTTAAAGTGCCAGCATTCAACTTGTCTGCTTGAACTTTGAGTCCTTGAACTCTGCATTTTCTGGAAATTCAATCAAATGGCTGCCCTTGTCATGCACATATAATTTTGGGTTCGAGCATTACCATGATTTGGTTGTTAGCAGTTGACAATTTGTGCTTTGTCTTATTTATTGCTTGTTTTTAAGTTGTGTTATTTGAGTAGAATTGTTCTCGGGGGCTTTTGGATCTGGAACGTGGGATTCCCATGGAATGGAATCTACATCCTCGTTTGGTTAGCTCGGGAATCTCATTCCCGGTAACGTAAGATTACTAATAGGGTGCGTTTGGTTCACAGAATGTAAGATTACCAGTGGGAATGTAAGATTACTAAGGAATAAGATTAATGGGAATGTTAAGTATTTTGTGTTTGGTTGGCTTAGCAAGAATATAAGATTATCATGTTTGGTTAAAATAATAAAAGATTATTGGAATGTATATTTGACCAAATTGTCTTTATTATATATTTATTTTTTTAACAAGTTGGAAAATATTTATATATTTTCTTTAAAAAATTTAAATTCATAAAATTTATATATATTTTTTTACAAAATTGAAAATATAAAATGGTTTAATGAAAGAGTAAAATTTTATTTTAATCTCTGAACTTCATATAAAATTTTAATTATAGACTTTTTTTTGTAAATCTAAAATAGTTTAAGAATAAATTTGTAATTTAACCTTCGTAGAATTTTTATTATTCAATTTTAGTCCAAAACACCGGTAATCCAACAATACCTAAGAAAAGGGAGGTAATGACATTCCCGGTAATATACCCCAAAAGATCCACTATTGGTAATCTTACATTACCGGGAATGGGATTCCCGGGCTAACCAAACGGGGGAATGTGGATTCCATTCCCATGGGAATCCCACATTCCCCCATCCAAACACCCCCATAGTGGATTTTTTGGGTATATTATTGGGAATGTCATTACCTTCCTTTTCTTGGATATTGTTGGATTATCGGCATTTTGGACTAAAATGCCTTTAAATTTTTTTCTCAAAAATATTCTTCTGTCATTGAATAATAAAAATTCTACGAAGGTTAAATTATAAATTTATCCTTAAACTATTTTAGATTTACAAAAAAAATCATAATGAAAATTTTATATGTTCAGGGATTAAAATAAATTTTTATCATTTCATTAAACATTTCTATATTTTAAATTTTGTAAAAAAATTATATGAATTTAAATTTTTTAAAGAAAATATATAAATATTTTCCAACTTGTTAAAAACCAAATATATAATAAGGACAATTTGGTCAAATATACATTCCAATAATCTTTTATTCCTTTAACCAAACACGGTAATCTTACATTCTTGCTAATCCAACCAAACACAAAATACAACATTCCCAGTAATCCTATTCCATGATAATCTTACATTCCCACCGGTAATCTTACATTCCGTGAACCAAACGCACCCTAAGTGATTTATGAAAAAACTAAGACAGTTTTCTTAATTGTATAAAGAGATTAGAGCGATAAGGGGTATTTAATCAATTTTTTCGCGAGAATATGGTAAGCCTAACATCTTACTATGTTGGATCAAATTAATGAACATGTATGGATTCTGGTGATAATGAAGCTGGTACTGGGGAGTTTATGAGTAAAAATGATTTTTTGCATCTTATCGTGTCCATAAAAAGCTTATCTCGCCTACAGAATATAATATATAACAGTGTGCATGTGCAGTGCCAACTAACTTATATCGTTCCCAGATGAAAATTAGGATACAAGGTCTCACTTCGTGGTTTAACTGGTGATAAGAGGAATTTCTTGCTTGTTGCGAACTAGATGCTTCATGGGCTAAGTAGGGTATGATATCCTTCAGTCAAATTATACTAAGCCAAAAATAACTAACCTTTAGGATCATAATAAAACTGATTGGCTGAGTTTTTGCGCAAGTGACAACCAAATTGGCGACTTTCTTGATTAGGTGTCTTCGGTCATAGAAGTACTGGTGATACAGAATCAAGGTTTATTTAAATCTTATCATGCTGTTTTAGGTGTGGATTATAGTACAGAGAGTCTTTGCTTTGTTCTCGTTGAGTGAACCAAAACACATGGTTGATAGACTTATATAAGGATAACAAGGTCTGTCTTTGACAGACTTTTTTTCTTCTGGAAGTGTTCAAATGCATGTCAAACTTGTTTCTGGCTTTAGTTTAAATGCAACACATGACTTGATTACATAGAGGGGTCAGCACTTAGTTGTGTTGTTTTTGGAAGTCTCGGGTTGCTGATTTTTTTATGGTAATGTTATGGTTTGATATGTTCTTAAGTTTGATTTAAATTGGTTTTTGGTTTTCTTTGTATTGTTGGTCAGCCCTATTATGAACAGCTTGTGTACTCATCTCTTCCATCAATAATTCTATCATGCCTTTGAATATAAATACACACACACACACACACACACATACACATATGCATGATTGCATGTAGTGTGGGTTCTCTTTCCTATAGCATATCCATTTGGACTAACAACCATCTCAACAAAGCCCTTATTTGCCAAAATTTCTTGCCATTTTTGTATTTGAACTTTGTCTCCGTTCATATTTATGTATATCTGCACACTGTTTAAAGCAATTGCTGACCTTTTTTGTTTAGGTATGCATGCGGGATTACCTAAATACATTCCTGTTAACTTAAAAGACATCGAAACGGCCGGATTTCAAGATGGAGATGAGGTGTCGTTGGAGACTTTAAAGGAGAAGGGTTTGATAAATCCATCAGGAAGAGACAGGAAACTTCCTTTAAAGGTACATACAATTTCAGACTTATATTGCAACAACTATACTTGTAAGAAGTACGATGACCCCAATAGAACTTGTCTTGTTCCCTTCCCTGAAAGAATTGTAATTATAATTATCAGGGAAGGGTTAATGGAACATGAGAACTTATGTTAGTTTTTAAAATAAAATATTCATCGTTAATGACTAATTAACTGTGTCCGATTTAGATTCTTGGCGAGGGAGAGCTGAAAGTAAAACTGAACATGAAGGCCCGAGCCTTTTCAGCATCCGCAAAGGAAAAGCTTGAGGCCGCCGGTTGTTCTCTCACCGTGCTGCCAGGGCGAAAGAAGTGGGTTAAGCCATCGGTTGCAAAGAACCTTGCTCGTGCCGAGGAATACTTTTCCAAGAAGAGGGCTGCATCATCAGCCTCGTCCGAATCCGCCTCCGAGTGAATGACATGTAATTTGAACTGCTCTGTTTTGATAAAATGTTGAGAGCTGTGAAGAAAACTGCATTATATTCCCTGGGATTCATTCAATCATTTTTCTTTTTCCTGCCATCAATCATTAACGTTTATATTGATTTAAGTGAATTTTTGTTAATTTTTTTAATAATGTTATATATATCTATAATCAATAGATATATTCGACGACCATTTTTAAACAGCGAAAAGAATCATTTTTCTTAGGGTATACGAATAAATATGGTCCACCCAACAAAAGTATCTATCCTCATTATAACCCGTAATGATCTTCAAAATATACGAACATATGAATGTCCTCCTCTCATTTTCAGAGATGTATTCTCTTAATTAGTAGGAGTTTTATTCTAATCAATTCATTGAGATTCGACCATCATCGTACTCATTTGATACCTTTCTAATAAAGTGACAACACATACTAATCTAGTCTACAACACTCTTATATATCACAACACGATTGTTAACTAGAAGATCTAATTGAAATAAAATACGGCGTTATTATATTAAAAAACCCTAATAATTTTTTTTGAACAACACCGTTAGCAGATAGTTATAAAAATAACCCTCAAACTGTCCACTTAAGATACCTCGTGTCTTACAAAAAATGATGTCAGACCTCGTATTTTACGAAAAGTTAGTTGTATACATTTATTATTGTCTTTATCCAATATTAAATGACTTTATCTGAAAAAAAAATTAATAGGTCTCGCGCTCTATAAAATGCGATGTACATTAAACGCGTTTTACAGGATGCGAGATAATCCTACGTGATCAATTTGAGAAGTATTTTTCTAACAAATCTGTTAAGGGTCGTTATTTTTTTAAAAAAATAATGGGGATATTTAATTTAATAAAACCATAAAATACTCTCTAGAATAATTGTACACTAAAATAAAACCGTGTCTTTAAACTCCAATTCTCTATGAATGTAAAAATAAATATTCATTGTAGTTTAAAAGTTTTAATCATATGGTGATAATAATGATTAAAATGATTATTATTATCTTTAAAGATTTTAAGTTTAAATACGAGTGATTGTATGATATTTAAATATTTATTGTTAGATAAGTGAAAATATTAAAAATAAATACTACCACTTATAAATTATAATCGCTTTAGATTAATAATAAAAATTAGGGTAAAATACAAGGGTGATCACTCGATTATGGTCAAAAATCATTTTGACCACCTACATTTCAATTTGATCAAACAGACCATCTAACTATTTAAATGCTTCAATCAAATCATATGTCGTTAACAGTTAACGAAATAGGTGATGTGGCAGTAAAAAAATATTTTGATATAATTACACAACTGATCCATGTTACTTATATATTTTTTTTAATTTGATGCTCATTTTAATAAATTAAAATAATGACATGTGTCATCATTCAATTTGATAACTAAATTTATTTTAGTTTATTTTTAATTTAAAGATTTACTTTCCTCCAACCATCACCCTCATGTTGAAAAAAAATAAACCAACACATGTAATGGGGAAGCTGGGATTTGAACCCAAGACCCCTTGGGTGATATGGGAAAAACCAAATCATTGGGCCAAGGCATTTATTTTGTTATTTTTATATAATGAACAATATATATTTTGTATCTTAGTAATTTTTTCTTTAGACAACAAATAATACAATTAATAAATAAAAATTAAGAATACTTTTTACATTAATAAAAAATATGATTATCTAAAACATATGAAAACAATAATAAAATATTTTAAGTTAATATATTTTAAAAAATATATATTCGTATAATAATACAATATTTTAAGTTAATATATTTTAAAAATATATATTCGTATTATTTTAATATATTTTATATATTAATATTTTTTTGTTAATGTAAAAAATATTCTTGATTTTTATTTATTAATTATATTATTTGTTGTCTAAAGAAAAAATTACTAAACTACAAGATATATATTATTTGTTGTATAAAAACAACCAAAAGAATGCCTTGACCTAATGGTTTGGTTCTTTTCATTTCACCTAAGGGGTCTTAGTTACAAATCCCACTTATCCCTTTATATGTGTTGGTTTATTTTATTTCAACCTGAGTATGACATGTGTCACGCTCTGATTAAAGGAAAGAAAATATTTAAAATAAAATAAACTTAGTCATTCAATCAAATAATAACACATTTTATTATTTTAGTTCATTAAAATGAGGATCAAATTGAAAGAATATAAGTAACATGGACCGATTGTGTAATTATACCAAAATATTTTTAACTGTCATGTCACACGTTCCATTAAGTATTAACGACAGGTGATTTGATTGAAACATTTAAATAGTTGGATGATATATTTGATCAAATTGAAACATCGGTGGTCAAAATAATTTTTGACCATAGTTGAATAGTAACTCGTATAGTTTACCCTAAAAATTATCGCCTGATACGTACAATAAATTTCAACAACTACTAAGTACTCTTTGATGACTTTAGTGGATAAATTTCTTTATTTTGTAAACAAACGGATCGAAAAGATAATTATTATCTTGTTAATGTTAAACAATTATATAAATTATTTCATAAAAATGTATTAAATAACTAACTGTTAACAAAATTAGTAAGTTTGCAATTTGATGAATTATTATTATTTTTAAAATTTGGACGCAGGCCATTATTCCCCTTAGAGGCACGAATTATGCTTTGCATTGCAAAAAATGACATCTTATAAATAATGTCACTTTATTATTTATAAAGGTCGTATCACCATCTCGAATTTACTAACTAAAAAGATAAAATGATATTAAAATAAATAATAAAAACTTTACATGAATAATAAAAGAGAAAAATATTATCATACGTATTAATAAAATTATCATTTGAAATATTTTTCTAATTTTACAAATTCGAATAATTTAAAACTTTATTAATTTTCCTGCATTGATGATGCTATTTTTTTAATGAAAGGGAGAGACTAATAAAGAAAAATATAGTAATTATTTTTAAATAGCATATCAATGCAGGAAAATTAATTGTACGGCACCCATTAAAAAATCTAAGAATCCTCGGTCTTAACCTAATTTTGAAAAAAGAACGTGTCAAAACTCAAAATACACCGCTAATTTCGCATTGGATCCGAAAAGCACAAACCAGAGCAAGTCGGTTTGGTGGACTAATTCCTGAAGGGGTCGGTTGATATTTTAGATATCTTTTATTTTTTTTAATACCTAAATTTAGACATTAGAATAGGTGCTAATACCCATGTTCTCGGTATTCCAGTTGGGACCCACTATTTTTACTATTTTACATTTTATTTATGATAATTTTATGGTTATTTTTTCATATTTATATATGATTTTTAAATAAAATTATCAAAAATACTATTCAGGAATAGATAAGATTTGTACGAGAGTAATTTTTTATACATATAACATAAAGTAAAATTTAAATAATTTTATCTTATCTATTCAGTGGCAGAGCCATATCTTGATGAGGATGGGCATATATCGACCATGGAATATTCATTTTCTTCTTTTATTTACTTATTTTACTGATGTTGTCTGTCATAAATTTTTTCATGCTCACTCTGAAATCTAAATTTTCTTCTATTAGTTACTTATTTTACAAACAGTCATTGTCTTTAAATTTTATTTGTACTTATCATATTTAAAATTTTTTAAGATATGTGTGTCCTTCCTGAAGAATATTTATGTATCTGTCATTTTATCTATTTGAATTTCAAACTCTAAAACTCTTGATATTAAATTTAATTTTTTTATCATTATTCATGACTTAATTAGATGTGTATAATAATACAAATAACTTACAATATATATATATATATATATATATATGTGAAATTTGTAAATCTCAAATAATTAAATAAGAATATTTTGTATAAATTTTGATAATTTGATTATATGAGAATAAAATCATATTTAATATGTGTATATGTATAACATAAAAGTTTATGACATTTAATTTTCTAACATTGGATATTATATTATTATTAAGGGTTTGTCCTATTTTCTTTTTTTTCTTTCTCTTTTTATTTTTTTATTTTTTGGGGTGTTAGTTTATTTTCTTCTTTATCTTTACGATCAACGACGACGACATCAGTCTTGGTGTTAATCGTCAACTGTCAATACTTATTATTTTTTTGTTTTATTATAGCATATCTTTATTTATTTTTTAATAATTATGTCTTTATGGCATGTTTTTTTCTTATTCTTTTATGGCACTTTTTATTATGTCTTTATGGTACATTTTCAGTCGTTTAGTAGTTATTTTTGTTTATTTTTTAAGGTTGAATTTGACATCGTCACAACTGATCAATAAGACACTTTTTTGTTATCATATTGGTATACTCTGTTTTGGGCCCTCAGATTGAATTTGGATATGTTATTTCCGTTAGTGGATAATATTTTTACGTCACTCAATTCTGATTTGCGATTTATCGGTAGTCTTTCAATAGCTTCATACCCTTTTGTAGTTCGTTTATCAATGCGATCAGGTCTATTTGTATCTATCTTTTATCCGAATTTATTTAGTTTGGTTTTTTAACATTCTCCTTATATGATCATTGTGATACTAAAGTGTCTAGTTTTCTCGTGTTTAGGAAATTATATTTATATGTATTTAGTTTACCGTTTACTATTATGATTGTAAACCTTTATTATAATTTGAATATTTTATATTTTTAAACAAATTAGTAACTTCTATAAAAAGAGGTTTATAATATTTGTAATGATGATTGACATGTATATAAAATTAAAAGCATATTGATTTTGTTAATTTTTCTATATAAATATGATTAAATTATATTTTTATCTATACATCACACGTGCATGTTATTTATAATATATGTTATTAAGTATATTTTTAGATTTTAATAACTTATAATTTATTTTTTTTATAATTATTTTATAAAATTCAATATAGTACTTTTAGTGTATACATATATATATATATATATATATATTAAATTTTTAATAATTTATTATTAGTTTTAGTTTTAGATGTTTTTATATTTTAGATTAAATTTTTTTATTTTTCAAAAATATAATAAACACTTAAACAATTTTTCTATTGGTCAAAAGACTAAATTGAATTTGTTGTAAAGATGATATTAAGGGTGTGTTTGATTCACGGAATGTAAAATTATCAGTGGGAATAAAAGATTACCGAAGAATATGATTACTGAGAATGTTGTATTTTGTGTTTGGTTGATTTAGCAGGAATGTAAGATTACAGTGTTTGGTTAAATGAATAAAATATTATTGGAATGTATATTTTAGCAAATTGTCCTTATTATATATTTGTTTGTTAACAAGTTGAATTATACTATAATATTATTATAATTAATTTATATATTTTCTTTAAAATTTTAAATTCATAAAATTTATATAATTTTTTTACAAAATTAAAAAGATAAATAGGTTTAATGAAATGGTAAAATTTTATTTTAATCCCTGAACTTCATATAAAATTTTAATTATAGATTTTTTTTTGTAAATCTAAAATAGTCTAAGGATAAATTTGTAATTTAACCTTTGTAGAATATTATTATTCAACTATAGAATAATGATATTTTTGAAAAAAAAATTAAGGGCATTTTAGTCCAAAACATCGACAATTCAACAATACCTAAGGGAAGGGGGTAATCACATTCCCGGTAATATACCCAAAAAAGCTACTGTTGATAATAAAAGATTACCAAGGACTGAAAATGTTGGACAACCATACGGGAGAATGATGATTTCATTTTCCCGGTAATAAGATATACTTTAAACTAAACAACCCCAAATATAAAAAGATATTTCAGGGTTATATTAATTTCTGGAAAATTTAGAGGACTTCAAATATCATTAAATCTAGTTAATTACATTTTACTCCTTTTGTTTATTTTTAAATAAAAATTATATTTAATTTTAATTAAATTTTATAGTATTATTTATAGACAAAAATGCTTGAATAATGTTGGAAGGATTTTTTACTTCTCCAAAGAGTGCACCTGTCAAATTATTTCCCCAAATAGATCATTTGCTATAGTGATGCAGATCTCATGGGCAGATGCTGGTGGTGCAGCTTTGTAAGGGGAGGGGAAATGCGTCAAAGTACATGGTGAAGACGTCGAGTAATTCCTGCGACCCGTTAAAAACGTCAAGATTTCTTCGCATCTTCAAGCGTCTTGAAGTTGAAGACTCGGGGATTACCATGCGTCTTCAACGCATTTCCCATCCCCTTGCAAAGCTACATCACCGTCATCCGTCCATGAAACTTGCATCGCCGCAGCAAATGACCTATTTAGAAAAATAATTTAGTAGGTGCACTACTTGAAAAATAAAAATCATTCAAGTATTATTTAAGCATTTTTGCTATTATTTATAAGAAGATTTTATTAAATTATTTAATTTTAAACAAAATATATTTAAAAAGTTTGAGTGATGATATACGGTATAGATCTGAGGTGATCGTGTCTATATATTCTGTCCTTGTACTTGTAGCTGTGATGTTTGCCCAATTGCATAACGACTTTTCTTTTTTATTATAATATTTGTTGAATTTTTGTGATTCTCCTGTCCCTCTCTCTCTCTCTCTCTCTTTCCTTCTTTCTATATCTTCAATAAATCAACGGGACCTCTCCTTTGCCACCCCCCTCTCTTCCCTCGCCTAATTGTTTCCTCCATTTCCATGGTGCTCTGTTCATAATTACTCTCCACTCCAACTGATCTCTCAAAGTACCTGTACAGTTAAAAGCCAAGGTATTACTTGTCTCTCCTTGTTTCTTTTATAGCTCCAATATTTGCCTCCGGTTTTTTTTTTTTGCCTTTCCACTATTTGAGCTCTTCAAACGACGCTTTTTCCGAGATTTCCTTTGTTTTTCCCTCCATCTGTAATCTGAATCATGTCTGTAGCGAAACCTAATTTTAGAAAATTAGAGTTTTTCTTTTTTCTTTCTATTTTTACATAACTTGTCGTAAGCTCGGTAGATCTATGAAGATATTAAATATCCACTTTGTTTATTTAATTTTTTGTTTGAGTAGATCCGTTGATCTGAATCTTTCTTTTTCTGAGTTGGTTGTAATCCTTGTTTTATGTTCGAATACGATGTTTGATTAAGTACCTGTTTGTGCTAAATAGGAGAACTAATTATTATTAAAAAAAAAGGGAAAGATGAACCGGTGTGCAATCCAACAAAGCGAAATCGGAAGCAGCCATGGCGAGATGCGGAGCACCTTTTCCGTTTCGGTTATGGTTGCGGAACGGAAAGAGACCGTGGTTTGCCCGAAACCACGTCGTTTAGGTCTCTTGAACACTCCCTTCAACGACTACCCTGTTAGGTCCCCTAGATGGCAACTTTGGTAATTTTCTCTTCCTTATATGCCCTTCATTTTCACTGTTGTTTTCGTTTTTCAACAAATAGATTTGATAAAGAACATTTTTTTTAATGTTTTCCAGCCATCAAGCGAAGGTCTGTGATTCAAAAGGAGGGAGTGATGTTTTAGATATGATTCTTATGAAGGTATGTTTTTTTCTTTCTTGTAACATATATATATATATATATACAATACCTGAATTAACCATAATTATTAAATCAGAATTTAAATGTATTTAAACGTGTTCGAATCTACGATTCCGTTGTGTTTTTGGAAAAACTTCATAATTCTTAGAATTTATCAGTATATGATGTGATTATTGTTTTTGAAATTCAACAGGGTGGAAGTGGAGTGGAACAAACTTGTAAAGACATAGGGTCGTCGCCCCCATTTTTTTGTGGGTCGCCGCCGAGCAGAGTATCTAACCCGCTAATACAGGATGCCCGATTTGGGGACGAGACGGCTATGATCCCGCTGCCTCCGTTGTCTCCATCATCCTCTTCAAGGAAAGGTAGCTGTGTCCGGGCAAATTTTGGTAACAAACCAGCTGTGAGAGTCGAGGGGTTCGATTGCCTCGACAGGGATCGTCGAAATTGCCGTATATCTGCACTGGCATAGAACCCCGTTTCAATCCTAAAAAACGGTACATAGATATGAACCGAAAGGTGCTTTAATAATGTCACTTTTAAAACAGAGTAAGAGAGAGAGAAATGAGAGGAACCCTTTTGTTGGTATGTAAATGTGTTTGTGAGGGGTTCCTTTAATTCTTTCGATGTAAATGATGGTGTCTTGTCTTGCAAGTAAAGGAGTTTCGTCAACAAAAATAAGCTTGGGAGAGAGGCGTTTGTTTAGGTGTAGTTGTAAAAAACGCCATGAGTCTTTTCCTACTGGTTTTTGTTTTTGTTGGTCTTTTGAAGTTTTGATGATGAGTGGCTGATGGAGAGAAAATATTTACAAATTTTGAAGCTGGTAATTGAGCCTAATTTAAGACATTTGACAATTTGTATAATGATTCTTCTTTTGTGGTGTTGATTCTGCATCTCCGTCTTTTTATTCGTATTGGTTCATTGTCATCGTTTTGGTGGTTAAATTATTTGGTAATGGTACCATTTGTTGATGCTTGCTTACGAATCACGCTCGTATGGCTTGAAGGCAGTGCTTGAAAATGTTGATACCCACAATTGCTCAGTGGCACCAAGCCACTTCCCGAGAACAACTTTGCGTTCTTATCCCCCGTCCACGTGAGTAACGAGGAGTTTTTTATAAATATTTTTTTTTATAGTTCAGATATGTAACCAAGCTCACGACACTTGAGCTGCTGCTGCTTCAACAAGAACCTATATTTCCCTCGACGGAAAAGAAAGCTCACAACCACAATTTCTTTGCCCCTTGCCATAGTCACAAATTGGTCTGCTAGCGGTTTGCTTCACGATTAACATGGCTAACCTTCACTTCCCAATCACGTTTTAACAGCTTGCGGATCCAAAGAGTTACTGCTCCATTCTGCTCCATCCTTCTATCATTCTTAAGAATCTTCACTGCCATGGCGCAATCCGTTTCCCATTCTATCCTACGAAACCCCAAATTCCAAGCAAGACTCAGAGAATCATAGATTACCCATAACTCCGCCGATAAAGCCGAATAACTCCATCTACCTTGGTCATCTCGAATAACTCCTGCCGCAGCCGCCATCTTTATCTGCCCTCCTACGGCTCCATCTGCGTTAACTTTGACCCAGTTCCTGGTAGGTGTACACCACCGTGCAGCAGTCCTCACACTACTGCGATTAACTGCGACAACAGTCTCCCCTGCCACCATTTCATTTTTAATCCGAATGTTCTGTGCCACCAGATCCTCATGCTCCACGCAGTCCGGGTTGAAAGTAACAATACACCTGTATTTCCAAATTTTCCAGCATACTATGGCAAAAAGCACATCCTCAATTTGTACTTTCAATGGCAAATCGACCATTATTCTTCAAATTAACCCTAATCCAATCTACATAGGGTAGCGTAAGAAAGCTTTGGAAACTATCCCCATGAACTAACTTACACCAAATATTCAATAGTATTTTTTAATAAAATATCCAATGTTTTGTTTGATGTGATACTCGTATTTCTATACCAAAAATTTAATAAAAAACTCTCATTAAAAAAGATTTTTTCCATCCCATTACTATTGTATATGATTTTTTTTGGATAAGTAAATTATATTTCATCTAAAAGAAACAGCATAGCTGTTACAAACAAACTTGCCTTAGCCTAGATCAGGTTCCAATTTGTGTACAAGTATCTATTACCCTCATCAACTCTGTGTACACTAAGGCTATACATTTTTGTTTTCACCGCTACTTTAATTCTATTTACAATTACCTCGCTAGTGCTTGAAAGACCACGGAACTACCTGTGGTGGCGTTCTTCCCAAATATGATAAAGAAACCCGGTCCAAGCAAGCTTAAGGATCCGACTGCGAAGAGATTTGCCCTTCAAATTCTCGATCAACCAATAAAGACGCTGATCCCAGTTGAAATCCACATAACGAATCCCACACAGCCGTAGAACATTACTCCATACATCCTTAGTATAAGGACAATCTGCAAATAGATGATCACGTGATTCCCTACCAGAACCGCAAACCATACACACATCATCAATATCCAAGTCAAAACGAACAAGCCTGTCCTTAGTTGGCAGCCTATCGAGGGTAACCATCCACACAATAAGGGAAAATTTTGGAATATGAAAAGGGAACCAGATAATCTTGTGCCAACTCACCTTCTCTCTACTTATTCGAACACCATCCCAAATCCATTTACCATTGATCTGGCTTAAATCAGTACCAGAAGCAAATAATCTCCTCGCATCGTCTCGAAGCCTCAGTAGTTTACTTAAAATCCATTTACTATTGTCTATGGTTGACTAAATGTATAATATTAGAAAATTAATTTGTTCTCATACAAAATTATATAAAATGATAAATAATAAAATTATTTCAAAAATTAATTTTTTAGTTTGATAAATTTATTTTGATGAAATAAAATATATAAGTATTGTTATTTGTTATTTTTAATATGATATTTTGAATAAACTAATTTTAAAATTTAAAAGAGATAAATTTAATGAGACAAATAAAGTAACATTTATATTTTAATAAAATACCATGTGTATTATCATAGTATTTGAATTAATGTCGTTTATATGTATTGTACATCAGTTTTTATTTTATGTTATTATGATATTTGAGTTAACTTTATTAATAAGTGTAAGATCAAGTATATATATTATAACAGCATACAATGGTAATTTAAGTATCATATTATTTTTTTTTTAAAAATATTAGATTCACATTAAATATTTTATAAACATACCTATATTATATTAAAATTTTTAAAAATCTAGAACATTTGACATTTTTCTCAAAATACAAGACCGATTGTGACGTTGAACATTTTATTTTCTTAAAATTAGTACATATATTGTGAGTAGAAAAAAATAGTTTAGTTAATATAAGAAAGCTTTTGAGTAAATTATATATTTATAATCTAAACTATCAGTTTTGGCCTATTTTATTATCTAAATTTTTAATTTTTTCAAAATCATACTTTACGTTTAGTTTTTGTTTCGTTCCGTTAAAATTTTAATAAGTGATTTGCAAGTGTCACATTTTTATAGGTAAATTTCATCATTCATCACTCAATTATCTTCTCACCCCTATTTTGGTAACAAAGTTTATTTTTTAATTTAATTGCTTAACTTTTAAATTACTCCTAATTCAATCACTCTAACTTTCAAATTTATTTTTTTATTTTTCATTATATATTAATAAAATAATAAAAAATCATTTCACAAAAAAAATTAATAAAATAAATTAGAGTGATTAAAATAGGAGCAATTTGAAAGTTGAGTAGTTAAATATAAAAAAATTAAACTTTAGTACCTAAATAGGAATGGGAATCTATTGAGTATAAATAATATAATTTACTCATAAAAATACAATGCTTTTTTAATGACGATATATTAAAATGAAATAAAAAATAAATATTAAGTATAATTTTGAAAAAATTAAAAGTTTAGATACTTAAATGAACTAAAATTAATAATTTAAGTACTAAACGCTGAATTTACCCAAATGTTTTTACTCGCGCGGAAAATGGTAGAAAATTAGTAATCATTCATCAAGGCGCGTGCTTTATCGACGAGAAGAAAAGGCGTGGGTTAAAGTTGGAGACTTTTTAGAGAAACAAAATAGCCACCCTTTCTCTGCTTTCCACTAGTACTACACTCTTTACAAGGTAAAACACTTTGCTCTTCTTCGCTATTAAGCTTTGCTGCACTTCACACTAGCAGGCTACACAAACAAGGCCGCTCTCTCTGTGTCCCCCACTTTCAATCTTCCTCTTACAAACCAGAGATGGGAGAAGGAAAGGGCTCCACCCTCGTTCACCTTCTGGTCGTAGTCCTTTGCTTGGTCGCCTTCGGCTTCGCCATTGCTGCTGAGAGAAGAAGAAGTGTTGTAAGCCCCTTTTTCTCTCTTTTTCACCTCTGCTTCCGATACCTCAACAATTCATCTTTGTTTCTGAGCTTATGTGTTTTTGTTCCTAAGGAAATTAGGCTCTTTGATTGTGATTTGTAGAGATCTGTGGGTTTTGTGAGGGAATTTTTGCTGGGTTTTGTTAGGATGGTATGTTTGAAGTCTCAGATTCTCTGCAACTATTTCTTTATTCTAGGATTCCACATGTTGAATATTTTATTAATTTATGTTTTTTCATTGAAGATCTGCATTTAAGGTTATTTAATTAAAGCTCATCAATTTTTTCTTGAAAATGTGAAACTAAAGACATATACATTGCTGGCATCTCTCTAATCTTTTATAGAAGAGTGAAAGAATAAGACGATCCGTGGTCTATAGACTAAATTGGTGCTCTTATTATGTGGCTGAATTCTTTGTTTAATTTTAAATGGTAGGAAATATGGGCAGCTGGTAGATTTTGTTTAGGGTTAATTCTACTTGTGTAGTTATTTTGTAAGGCAATGGGGGGTGCATATGACTCCGTAATTAGCGACTTTCGACCTCCTCTTCGGGGATACCTTGTGCCTGGCCAGCCATCTGGCTATGACTCGGCCAAGTGCATTGTTTCATTTATGTTCTTTTAACCTTTACTTTGCCGCATTGCAGGGAACGGTTGTTAAAGATAACATATCGAATTCCACATATTGTGTCTACAACTCGGATGTTGCAACTGGCTATGGAGTTGGTGCTTTCTTGTTTCTTCTTTCAGGAGAATCCCTGTTGATGGGAGTTACGAAGTGCATGTGCTTTGGAAGACCATTAGCACCGGGTGGTGACCGAGCTTGGTCTATCATCTATTTTGCTTCATCATGGTAAGTATTTCTGGTTGGCATACCGCATAATGTTCATCTTCCATCACACTTCAAGGGGCTTCCTATATCTGATTGGTCACCCTATTAATTTTCATCTCCTTGCCAGAATCTGAACATCTATGTATGCCATAATACAACCTTCTCTACCATTTGACCAAATATGATTTATGTTTAAATCTCGTTGATTGATCGTCTTTCTTGCTCGTTTTCTATGTGGCATTCTGCTCATATCATATCACACACTCATATATCTTCTGTTTACCCTGCTTGTTTTGAGATTTCAATTGCTGGTGCACCTGCGCTTGCAGGTTGACGTTCTTGGTTGCGGAAGCATGTCTAATAGCGGGTGCAACAAGGAATGCCTATCACACCAAGTATCGCGGGATGATTTATGCCCAGAATTTCTCCTGTGAAACATTGAGGAAAGGCGTCTTTATAGCTGCAGCTGTGTTTGTGGTCACGACAATGGTTCTCAACGTATACTACTACATATATTTCACCAAGGCAACCACCACGACACCGGCTCACAAGGCGAACCGCACTAATCCAAGTGTCGGGCTGACCGGTTATGCATAAAGATTAAATTTACTCGATTAAAGAAGTTAGGCAGATTAGTGTTTGAGCCCGATTGACATTATAATAAAAAACTGTACTTGTTATGCTCGTAGCTTTACGAGTGACGTTATGGTGCAGGTAATGAATGTTCAGTGTCGATGGAGCGATAGATTTGCTAAGAACAATGTACGTAATGATTAATGAAATGCATATGGGTATGAGCAGGTATGGATTTTTTTATTCATTTTTTCCTCCTCGTTATCATCTTCATCAATTTTAAGATATTTTTTCCTTGGAAAATCGCCGTTCTCTGATATCATTAGTTTCTTACTCCGTCTAACAAATTATTACATATCATTCATAGAGAGCAATATTCGTCGACATCTCACATACAAACTAATTACATGTTTAATTTCCTCTTCTAATAATTTTACTTGCAAATATCATATATAAAATAATTATTTATTTTCTTAAAAATATTTTTTAATAATAATATTAAAGGTAAATTATACATTTAGTATTTAAACTAATAGTTTTGGTTTGTTTTAGTACTTAATCTTTTAGGTTTTTCAAAACTATACTTAATGTTTTAGTTTTTGTTTCATTTTAGTACCCCGTCGTTAAAAACTTAACGGATGGGGCGGTGGATGGATAACCAATCCAAACGATAGAGCATGAGAGAATGATGAGTCGACCAACATAGTCTAGTTTTAGGCCTATCAGACGATTGATGACGGATATCGAAAGACGAAGAAGTCAAAGAGTCCATATTGGATTTGGAGAGGTTGAGCATTTTGCGGTGAAACTGGGGCTAAAATTATGTTCAGGGGTCAAAAAGGAATGGGTCGAAAAGTTTTAGCTTCATCGGTCGAGAGATTCGATGATTGAAAACTGTAGATGCGATAACTGGCGAGCTCATTCGTTAAGTTTTTAATTGTGGAACACTAAAATAAAACAAAAAAATGAAACTTTACGTATGATTTTGAAAAAAAAAATTGAATATTTAGATACTAAAATTGACCCAAACTGATAGTTTAGGTATTAAAAACATAATTTACTCTAATATTAAGCTTGTAACCTTAAACCTAAATTTCATTTTCATACATTTTTCAAAAATAATATAAAATTAATTTAAAATTTAATAAAATTAAATCAAAGCTTAATATAAAAATAAGTACTCAAACTATAAATAAAATTAACTTTAGGTGTTTAAAGAAATTTTTATTAAAAATAAGTATATAATATTTTCTCCGTTACACTTTTAAAAATATTACTAGGTTATGACGACCGATGTCAAGTTACATGTGTCATTATAATATTTTTTTGAAATTTTTATTTTTAAAAATAGAAATATTAATTTAAAAGAAATTCACCCGGTGCGTTGTCCCCTCCCAACCCCCTGCTTTCTCGCCCTCTCATTGCCGCCGTTGGCATCATCGGCCGAAAGCAGAGACAAGCAATATAGTCAAGCCGGGGTGAGTCAATTTTTATAAATAACAACCGAAGCTCCAATATGGTGGTGGCGGCGTTGCTGCGTTTACACCGTGTGCAAGGGAGAGGACGATGGGGAAAGACGGTAGGGGACGACAAAGAGGCAGAAATTTTTATTTAAAAAAAAGATTTTTTTTTTAAATATAATAGTGACACATATCATTTAATTTAAATTTAACGACTGTTATATAGTATTTGAAAACGTAATAATTTTTTTTAAGACATTTATTTTTAAAGTTGGCTTTAGTATAATTTCAACATTAATTTTACATTAAACCTTGAATAAATGGATAAGCAGACCTACTGAAAACTTTTCAGATTCTTTAACAAGTATTCAGGGGACGGAAATGGTGGTTGATGGGCTTGCTGGTTGGCTGGAAGGGCTGCGTGCATCCACCTGAGTCGGTCGAGGCATGTGGTTTTCCGAAGGGATTTCACATGGCGATTGAGAATGGTCAGAAGAATGTGGTTGTCGAGGGAAACGTCATCTCCATTGTAAACTGTTTGAGTAACCCTCATAATATATTTTATTAATTAGATTTTTAACTGTCGTATTGGACGTAAAACTTAAAATAATAATGCTATAAACGTTATACACCTGCTTGTTATACAATTCGAGACGGAAATAAAATATCAAATTTTATTAATAAAAGAGAATGAACAATTTAGAATGAACCCGAATAAACATAGAGTATTAAACTTAAAATTAGTTGAAGCCTGCTACTTCGCAGTTTCCTTAAGACATACTTTCGGATTTCGGTCACCCCTTGGTGTTCGAGATATCTTGCTCGTATGTCTCTCAGGATACAACAATGATATGATCAGCGCACAGTAGCACAACTTGCGAGATCACGAACCAAATCTTCCTATAGACTATCACCAAAAACAAGAGAGAAATAAAAAAGTTTTTGAACAGTGTTTAACCTAGCAGGTTAGCACAATATTTATAGTGTTTCACAAGGGAGACGAATTGGAAATAATATATTAGGGCTTTTAATTAGTATTTGAATAAAATAAGAAATAATCAATTAATACCATATTATATCGAATATATTCGTGAATTGCAAGTCATATCATATTTAATATTTGAATTAAAAAGAAATCACATAATATCCACAGGCCCGACCGATCTGGACATTCGCGTCGCCCACGTCGTCCGGGTTTTCGAATAAAAATATAACTCTTACTTGAGGAAAATATTTAATTTGTAGTGGGGTAAAATATCTACAAGCCTTGATCGATTCGGACATTCGCATCGCACCCGTCATACGTGTGCACCCTTAACCTCAAAGTGTTCAATGAGCTTAGGTTTGCACCCCTACACTTGCGCGCGTGACTACGCTTCTCTCGAACACCTAGTCTTCTACTTAAGAAATTGACACTCTCATGCCTCCTACAATCTTAAGAGATTAAGAATTAATAAGCAAAACAAGTAATAAACAAAAGAAAACATTAATCAACTATTAACAGTATCAACCCCAATCAACCATTAACAGTATCAACCCTAATCATTCAATGACTTGCAAGATGGTTTGTGTATATAAACCATTTCTTTGCTTGATATCACATCGATATAAATTTTTTCATTTTTCTTACACAACACAATTCACATGTACTCTAATTTGAGCATCAATTTCTCATTCATCACTCAACCGTTTTGAGCATATGAGATATCGTTGTAAAGATCTCACGTAGTAGAATATGAATCAAAAAATTAATTATTCGATTCTTCATCTTTACACTTAGAAAATATGCTCCAAAGTTTCAATTTATCAAATTTCCAACACTGTTTTGACAAAAAATTTAAATATTAAAAATATAAAATAATATAATTTAAACACTTATTTTTAGTTAAACCTTTGCATTCTTCACATTTTTATTAAATTTGAGAATTAATTTTTATCCAAATTCAATAATTAATTAAATAGTGTCTTTAAAAAAATATTAAAAGTAAAATGAACTGGATGAATATTCAAATAATTAAATTATTTTTATTAATCAATTAATTACATTAACTTATATAATTCAAGGTTTAGGGAACTTTTAGTCGTTAAAATTATAATCATAACGTTGTAATGTTTTTTTAGATTATAATATTATCCAATGATCTAAATCATATAACTTGCTTAATTTATTATTAATAAATTAATAATTCATCAAATCTTACGATTAAATGAAAGTAAAAAGACTAAAAATTACAAGATTGCATCAAAGTTTGATGGTACTTACAATATTTTATTATTCGGACACACCTACTCAACATCTTGGCGAGATTCGTGCTCAACTTCATCGGCTTCTCAGTTCTCCCATGTTTTCACCGATTAATTTGTCCCCAAATTTTCAAGTCGTTTAAATTAAATCTTAATAATTTTGTAAGTATAAATGATTTATGAGTTTATATTTAATATATAAGTTATTTACATCATAAATGATAAATTTTATAAATAATTTTAATTTAGGCTTAAAGTAAAAATAAGTATCTAAATTATATTTCTTTTTACTTTGGTACTTAAATTATTTTTTGGTCAAATTAGATACTTAAATTTTTGTATTTAATTATTTTAGATTTTAATGTTTTTAAGTTAGAACAACCGATAAGATGTTGACACGCAATGATAAAATTCATCATTTTTTGTTGGGGCATTTAACAAAATTAAATTCGTCATTTTTTGTTGGGGCATTTAACAAAATTGTACGTACTAAAAGAACTTATAAATCTTAAAATTCACATGTTCACATAAAAATTCAAAAAAAAATATATCGTTATTCTCACATTGACGTAACCCCAGATTACGTTCTGTAAACGAAAGATTAGCATCTTCAACAACCAGAGACTTGAGAGGAGATTGACTACAACTCTTATACTCTAGCCTTTGAGTTGACGATGGCATATTAATTTCTATATTTTAAAGTCTTTTTTTTAATAAAAAATCTAGCCTTTTTTGTTTAGCACAACTTGTAACATATAACAATAAAAATATATTAATTTAATTTTATAATAAATTAACATAATATAAAAATTAATCAATAAAATTTCTATTTTCTATTTATATTTGAAGTAAAACCATAAATATAAATTGAATTAAAAAAATATTTTAAAAAATCTTATCTTCAACGGAAATAAAATATTTGATAATTTGATTGAAGTCCTCACACATAGAAGATGAACAACTCAAAGAATATTAACAATCAAACAAAGAAAAAACAATATAAAATATTCTTTCCAGTGCGACACGATATGATTGATTAGCTAATATTTCAAAATTTAATATTGATTCATTAGAACCGTATAAACCGATACCCAAAACTCTTATTAATAGAAAAATGGAACCCCTGCATATATATAACTGAATTCAACCCAATGGTGCATATATATACGTGTTAGAAATAAGACTGATATGAAACCAAATATTAGCATTAATTGAGAAAGTAAATCAAATATCAATTGTGTCATGGAAGAATCATTCATTATCTTAAAAATAAATTTACTTTGATCAGTGTATTCATTGAAATAGACGTTGTCTATGGTGATTATCACAAATTTTCAATACTTGTACACATAAAAAATGAAATAATTAATAATTAATATTATTTTTAAAAAAAGATGGATGAAATCTCTCTAATTTTTGAACTTGGGACTGGATGAATGTTTTTGCAAATGCACAAACAGTGACTTAATTGGATTACTAATGGTTTAATTCGATTTTAATAATCAAATTCTAAATTAATATAATGGTAAAAATGTACACTTCTCTTCTATTTTCGTCTTGTCTATGGATGTTTGTTGTCTCCTTTAAAAAAAGAAAGAAACTATTTTCGTGGACCATGATTAGCACGTGCGCACCATGTCTCCATTGTCAGTTTATCCATAGCTAAGGGCGCAGCTATGTCTAATGGGCCTAAGAGTCCATCGAGAACGATGGCTCTGCCTTTTTATTTAACAAAGGGAAAAAGACTTGTTCATGTTCCTTAACAAACGGTGGGAAATATGAACGTGTTCATGTTCCACCACCCTCTTGGAGACGATTCCAGAATCAAAGTAAATCAATTCTAAAAAGAAATATGAGCAAAACAATCTCATTATTGCATTATCAACAAGGTGGAAAATAGATCATTTAACGGAAAAAGGGTATCGGTTTTTTTACATACGTTATACGAATGGCTCGAAAAAGAATCATTAAAATCAACCTTCTACCAGCTCTATTCTACTTGTCTACAATAAGGAAACTAAAAAAGAAAAATCAAATGCATTTAATCCTATGTTACCATTTTTGTGATGAATGATCTTACCATGCCCACTGTATGCCTCTAGAAGTCTGGCCTCCTCATGTGATGATAAGTAGATTGTTCTCAAATCCATTGTAGTTAACGATAGGGCGCAAGGGATCAAGCTTCCATTCACCATCAACGATGAATTTAATCTACACAGGGTAACGGAGCTGAGTTGTGCAACGTGTAAGTAAATATCAACAATTTAGAATCGAAACCAAGTTGACGTAAATATGCACCTCGTATTTCCCTGGATACAACTTCAAGTGTACAGAAAAAACACCACCACTCGATTTCTCCATCTTTCTCTGCAAGATATGATCATAATTCATAAGCTACCAAACAATGAGAAGAATCCAGATTACAAGCATGTTGGATCACTAATTTGCCTCATTGGAAGGTTAAGTGCAGAATACAAAAGGATTATCATAAACGGAGACGTAATGAAACCCCTCGTGTGAGAGACATGAATATTGTAGTGGCCACTAACCACTTGTCTGACTAACATTAACACAACACAACTGGTGAGAAATGATGTTGTCAAGTATGCAAATCATAGAACACTACAGAATCCTACTGTTAATGCTTCAAAATTAGAACTGAATGCATGAATTCTTGTCATCTCCACTGCTAAACTAGAGCTAAAAGTAGAAAAAAACACTTTCCTCGCTTTAGGAAATATAAACACCAGAACTTGAAAGCGGTACTTCCCGTTGACAATGAGATACAACACATATTTTTAAAGCAAGGGAGTATGCACTCAACCCACCAAGCAAGAAGCAGACGCTGCAAGAAAGTTTATTGCAGACAGCCGGCATACCATATAGAGCATTCCAAGAGAGACGAAGTAAGGAAAGCAGGCGCTGTTTTGCTTTACCAAAAAGCAAGGACCGTTACAGGTAAATAATATGTCACTCCACACTGGGTAACACAAAGTCCGTCTCAGCCCACAGGGACTCACATTTTTCTTACTTAAAGATATGCCCAATCAAACTCTAGTATATCTGCTTCAATCCATTAACACTCAACAGTTCTATCTACAAAGGGAGACCACAGCTTGATTATCATTTGAACTGTAGTACATACAAATGCAGGATTCACAGGTCCATTTTGGGATACGATGCATGTATTTTGAGCATTCTAAAGTTCAAAGGAATTCTAGGTCTAGACACACAACAATCTGCTTACTTGCGACTTTCGTTAATTGTTTCATTTTCCTCGCCAATTTAACTGTGTTTCTCTTTTTCCATATAGCATCACAAACATTTTCCCCCTAAAGTCTATCAACATGATTACGAACAGAACAAGACTATAAACTCAAGATAAACGTGAAAAACAAAAACAGGTAGTTTATGTACATGATTTATTAACTATACTCGAGAATTGTACATTAATTAATGAATGCACAAATCAAGAAAAATATAATTATCAACTCTGTCTAGTCAGTTTGAGGTGCAAGCAAACCTTGGTTGTCCACCCATCAAATGATCCTGCCAACAGCACCTCTGATCCAGAATTAGGCCATACTATGCAAGCAGTACGAAGAAGTTGTAAAGCTCTACGAGCATGATCAATCCTTTTATGTTTCTCGTCCACAGTCTTCCGTGCATCTCTGTCAAAGGAACATAGAAATATGATGCTTTTGAAGTAAAATAAGGTAGGTATTTTCTTAAAATTGCACAAATTGTGCATAAGGTTGATATTTTCTTAAACTAGCATAAGTAATGCATACATTATTGCCAATGCCATCTTCCCTTCTAAAACTGCCAGCCTTGCCCGTAGTGATCGCAAACTGTCCTGGGCATTCAATATTTCATTTTCCTGGAACTCCCAAGCATCAGAAAGCTTATGGAAACTGTCCGTGGAACTTCCATCACCCTAGGTATCAGGGTTAAAAGTTAACCAATAACTCAAAATAAATACACCGTAACTGCACAATAGAAGGTTCCCAATCCTAACTAATCCAGAAGTCCAATTAAATCTTCAGTCAGCACGTATTGACAAAACAAAGCTTCAATTCTCTTCTTTTTCAAAGCACTCATCCAAGCTAAATTACGCCATAAACAAACAGATCCTAAACAGAAAGATACAATAAGAAAATCTCATAATGATAATTCATGAATTACTGATCCATTCCTTGCACTGGCATAAATATCACTTGATCACTCTTTCTTCCTTCAGAAATAGAACTAGCTGCCTCCACCTCTAATACTCTCCCTCCATCCTCTGTTTTTTCAATTTTTTTCCTGTCCTTTCTATTTGTATTTCTAAAGTAATAAAAATGAAAGGAGGTCTTGTTCAACTTGTAATGAAACTGTCTGGAATAGAAAAACTGAACTGCAAATATAGCTATACTTACTTTCAATTACCTAATTCTCAAGCAAAGCCACAAAAATACTTATGATTTTGTTTCCATTTCAAGGGGGAAACAAAAACGAATTTGGCAAAGTAGTAACATTATATTAACATAAAAACTGAAACAGAGATCATTTGCTCACCTCCTGTGATGAAACCTCGGTAACATTAGACCTCAATGTCTGCAGTACAGATGAAAGTTTCAACTTCAAGTGCTCAAGACGACTTTGTATTTCATTGTGATTAACATCTTTTCCCGAAGCACATGACTCCTTTCTTCTGTCTAGTTCATTGGATTTATTTCTTATTTTGAGTGACTCATACCCTGAAATATTTTTGATCAATTCGTTTTGTTGGAGATAGTTTCAGAAATTGTAAGTTGCACTAGTACGAATAGAAGTATCTAATATCCAAATTTCAGATATGAAACATCTGAAAACAGTAGATGGGCTACCTTCAAATTCCTTGCCAGCAAATCCTGCTCTTTGAAAGCTCCACTCTCTCCATGTTGGATTTCTTAAACCATCAATGACTGATAGAGACTCGTTCTGACAAAAATTGGCATTGGTATAATTGACTAGGCCAGCTGAATGATGCAAGTACTTTTCTACGAGGACCACCAACTGTCTTTTACAACATAACAAACGCAAAAATTTATGATTATGATAAATTCCACACAAGAAAGCCGATGATCAAATTGAAGAACACAGAATCAATCTTAAAATGGATGAGACGTCGATAACAGTTGTGGCGAAATATGATTATCCTAAAGAAGAAAATAAAATATCTTTATTCACATAAGTAAAATATGAAACCAATCTAAGCTGAAAAGTGATACAAGGATGTAAGAATGATTAAACTGAAAAGTGATACAAGGATGTAAGAATGATATTGAAACTGAAAAATCCAACATACCGCATCTGTTGAAGCTTGGACAAGAGATTCTTCTTCAGTACAGTTAGTTTGGGAACAAGTAGTATCACCTTTGTCTTTGAAATCAATCCCAAAATTCATATTCCTTTCTTTCTCTAAACGACTCAAATACCGTTAATGCCACAATCATCCTCAGCTGCAGCTTCTCTAAACAAACAAAAACATTTGTCAAAACCCCACCCAAGACACAAATCTCTCAAGATTCCAGCATTCTCTCCTTTGCTCTAATTTCAAAAATGAGATTAACTGGTTTGCAGGAAAAACTATAAGCTCATTTGAAGCAACACATTTGACTTTACAATTATTTATTCCAAACATGACAAAAATATAACTACCAAGAAATTCCACGACATTGATTGTTCTAACAACATAACACATTCAAACGCTAAAGCCATCTCACAGGTAACATCAAATCAGTCTTCCACAAAAAAGAAAGATTAAACATTTGTAATTATTTATTCCATACACGAGAATGATAAAACTACAAAGAACAAAATTCAATAAGGCATTTAAATAACAACTGCAAGAAACAAGTTTTCTGTCAAAAGGCTAAACTATATTAAGGAAGTAAAACCCCAGAAAATAAAATATCTCACAGTGAGCTACCAGACGAGGAAGTTGAGCTAGAAGAATTCAGGGCCAAATTAGGAGTCCCATTACTTTCAACTTCAAATTGAGCTCCTTGGGTCTGGTTATCCCATTTCTTCTCCGTATCCATAAAGTCCCAATCTTTGATACCAGTTTCTTGAAACCCATGTTGGTTATCAATATCATTATCCAAGTCCCAGCCCATAGAAAGCCACCCTCCTTGTCTCTTAATCCCTTCAACCAGATCCATCCTCCCAGCATCAACCAGCTCCTTCTTGCTAGGAAAAGCCTCGGGTTTGTCACTATTTCTCATGAACTCCAATATCTCAGCTCCAATCCCAAATCCCCGTCATTGTCCCACCCTTTCTTGCACCAACAAGACCACCAAGAAACCCTTTCTTTCTCTTCCCCGAACACTAAACCACGAACGTTATTCAGCTTCAGAGACACCGAATTCCCTTTATATCCGGGGGTAATCCCGCATAAACAGGACGGGATAACCCGAGAACGGTAGCGAGTTAGAAACGAATGGGGCGAGACGAGAGTATGGCTGGAGGAGGTGAAGGCGGCCATGGTTCAGGCATTTCTCCGAACACTTTGCTGACGGGTAAAAGAGAATCAAAAAGATTCCATCTTATGGTATTTTTAAGGCGTGGATAGAGAGGGAAGTGGAGGGAAATGATAGGAGAAAATCAATAAAAAGGAAAGGAGAGAGAGAGAGAGAGTTGGAGAGTTTAAGTAACGAACAATACTACCGAAAAGCGTAACCCTCATTTAATGTGGAGGGGGAGCACTGTTTTACATAATTTTGGGCGGGCAATTTTTCTCTCATTGTTACTCTAATACTATTTATTTACTAAACAGTTTAGTAATTAAAGGTTTAAAAATGTTTCAAAAATGAATAAATTGATTTAAGTTATATAAACTAAGTGACTTTAATAATTAAAGATTTGATTATTATCCCTTTAGTTATAAATTTAAGTACAAGCCTTATAAAAGTATATCAACGTTTAACGTCAAAAAATTAAAAATCTTTTAAACAAATATTACCTTATAATTACTTCAGTTTATTCAAAAAATGATTTAAATTAAAAGTTTATAGAATGATCTTAATAATAAAAATTATTATTCTTTTTAAAATTTGAGTTTAAACAATTATATTTATAAGATATATATATAATTTGTCAATAAATTAAAATAATTTGAAAATATATTATTTTATAATTATTTAAAAAAATATTAAGTCATTATCAAACCTCTGATTTTATGGAATCTTTGGACTCGAAGAAATAGATTAATCTTTGATATGGAGTTTATGGAACTAGAGAGTGTGCTTGAAAAGAGTCTACGAATGCACCAAGAACATCTTCAAGCCCACCGCCACCACCTGAACAAAGAGGAGGAATCAGGAATGACCGTCAAGTTGGCTGTCTCCACAGCAGGGATGGCTCAAGCTGAATATTGATGGTTTCAGACGTTCAGATTCGGGGCTAAGCACGTGTGGTGGAGTGCTTAGAGATTCAGCTGGTTGCTGGGTCGCCTGTTTCTAAAGAGAAAATAACCTCAGTGACCGAAAATGCCTTATAATATACGAATTAACCAACTTTTTTTGGATTTGCCAAAATGACCAACAAATTCGCAACGCGAACTCCAATTTCGTAACCCAGTTTCCAATTTCGCAACGCGAATCTGTAAATCGCAACGCGAATTTGTAAATCACAACACAGAAGTCAAATTCGTAACGCGATAGTCAAATTCGCAACGCGATAGTCAAATTCACAACACAAAAGTCAAATTCGCAACTGAATTTCAAATTCGCAACACGAATTTAGTTTCACAACACAAATGTTTTGGGTATATAACAACGCAGCAGCATCAACTCATAACCTAAATCCCTAAATCGCAACTCATTCCATCTCCATCTATCACTCTCTCCGGCGACATCCGTTCCTATATCCAACGACATCCTTCCCCATCTCTAATTTTTTTTACATAATTTTATTTCTATATAATTTTCAATGGTTTCTCTCCCAAATTATCAACTATCAACTTAATAAAGGTATGTTTTTCTCTAAGTTAGTGATGATATCTAGTTTATAGCTCGTTTGTTTAGTAAATTAATTTACAATTTGTAGAATGAAATCATCTAATGTTGATCATGTTTGGATAGATTTGTGTTTTGGAGGGTCATGGGAGAATGTTCATGGTGTTTTACAATATGTGCCTTTACCCATGAATCTTCAACTAAAACTGTCATTAAAAAAGTTAACTTATGAAACTCTAATGTTACGTGTTGCAAAGAAATTGAATTTAGAGCCTCTAAGTGGATTTAGGCTATCTTATCAGAGAAAAGGTAAAGTTTATTTGTTAACCGACAATGAAGATGTTGAACGATTCATTGCTTACATTAGTGTTTCGCAAGAAGATGATGTTACATTGTATGTTGTTGAACCTAGAAGTAGTGAAGTTGGGTCTCTAGCGGGTAGTAATCAACTAAGTTCTTCAACCCAAAATTTAATGGTTCCACCACAATTTCATCACCAAGCAAATTTTGTTTCATCACATTTCCAATACCAAACACAATCTCAAAACCCACAACCTTTTCCTAATCCAAATCCTAATCAACTTTTAGCACCAAATTCCAGTTTTCGTATTGATCAGTTAGACGATTATGAGCCAACAGAAAAAATTGTGAGTACTAGTCAGTATTCAAAATTTGATCTTGGTCAATACTCGGACTTTGATCTTGGTTAATACTCGGATTTTGATGATGTGATGGAAGAAGAAACAGACCCTGCATGTAATGATTTTGATGGTCAATACCCGAATTTTGATGATGAAACAGCCGCTGCCGAGAAAGATATTGTTGATGATAATGAGGAGGAAGTTACGACTGTGAATGAACATGTTGAACATCCATTCTGTAATTCATATAACCTGAAGAAGAAAAAGAAGAAAATAAGTCCCCGAAGAAAGGAAAAAAAAAAAGAAAATGCCACGGGAGTATAACTGGAATATGTCATAATTACTTCAGATACCGGAAAAAGAGTTGGTAAAGATAGCAGTTGATTGTTACACAAAAGTTATTCGTATCAAGAAAGATTATTGTTTTGATACAAAGGAAGACTTGAAGATAGCTTTGTATACGAAATGTGTGGAAGATGGCTATCAACTAAAAGTTAACAAATCAAGCAAAGATCGTTTCGAAACAAGGTGTATGATTGACAAAAACTGTACGTGGCGTATGATTGCAAAGAGGATAAAAGATTGCGAAATGTTTCAAGTTAGGACTTTTTTTGATAAACATACATGTTCAAGAACCCAAGTTTTTCCTCACCATAGACAGTCAAACAAAAAGGTGTTGGTGGTTTTCTGGCTGAGTTAATGTTTTTGAATGGCAGGGTATATCGGGGATATGAAATTATAACTAACATGAATGCTCGGTTCAAGATTAGTATCTCATATTCTCAAGCTTGGAGAGCCAAATGTTATGCCTTAGAATTTTTGAGGGGGTCGCCAGAAGCATCGTTTGCCCAACTGCCGGCTTATTGTCACAATTTAAAGCTGAAAAATCCTGGGTCAGTAACTCATATAAAAACAGATAGAGATGGACGCTTTGAGTTGATGTTTATCGCCATTGGTGTTGCGGTTAGTAAATCATTATAATTTTGTTGACTCATTTTTATTAGTTGCATGCATTTCACATTTAAATGATTATATTTATTGTGCATATTATTTTGTAGATTCGTTTGTTTATTACTTGTATGCGCCCAGTTATTATAGTTGACGGAGCATATTTGAAAGGTCGATACCTTGGAGTAAACTTATTAGCAGTATGGATGCTAACAATGGATACTGCCAATAGCTTACGGGGTTGGCAAATCTGAAACCTCTGATTCATGGACATGGTTTATGGGGCATCTTAGGGATTGCATAGGTCATATTAGCAATCTGACAATCATATCCGATAGGGTAAACTCAATTGACAACGCTGTTAGAAGGTGTTTCCCATATGCTTTTCATGGACTTTGTGGTGTTCATTTGTACAGAAATCTAAAATCAAGGTCTGCTGGTATAAAAAATCACAAATGGACATATTGGAAGGCTGTAAAAGCTTATCGGGAGTGGATTTTAATAAGCATATAAATTGTTTAAGACGTGTTTTGCCTCAATGTGCTCAAACACTAGAAGATGTCGGGTTTGAAAGATGGTCAAGAGTACATCAACTTGGAGCAAGATATGGTTTCATGACATCTAATAGTGCAGAATCAATCAACGCTCTAAGTCATCATTCCCGAAAATTACCCATTACTATGTTAATGGAGTTTTTTCGAGCCTCTATTCAACAGTGGTACTACAAGAAAAGAAACCATGCAGGTATTATTTCTTTAAATTCGTAACTTATCATATTTAATATATTTTACTAAGTATTATTTATTTAAATTTACAGGAACATTGGAACGTCGTGTTACACCATGGACTGAAAAAAAGATAACGAAACGTGTTGTGAAGTCAACGTCATGGAGAGTTAAACCATGTTCAAACACTTTGTTTGAAGTATTGGATAATAACTTAAATGGGCTTATCGATCTAAATGCAAAGACGTGTAGTTGTAAAATGGCAAACATCTGGTTATCCGTGTGGGCATGTTATAAAAGTTGCTCTTCATCTAAACCAAGATGATTCAAGTGCATACGCTATGGATTGTTACACTACAGAAGTATATCAACAGACTTATGCCGAGATTGTCTACCCATGTCCACATCATTCTGAGTGGGACATACCAGATGACTTACAAACAATTTTGCCATCAGTCATGGATAGCAGGCTACCTGGCCGACCAAAAAATCACGATCGTATACCGTATAAGGGTGAAGAGAAGAGGATATCGACATGTAGTCGGTGCAAGGAAAGTGGTCATACAAGGTTGACCTATGGATCATCAGTGCCATCACAATCATCTTTTCCTCTACAAAAAAATGAATCCTCATCAAAATCCAAAGCTCATATGGTGCCAAGCAAAAGGAAATCAAAATCGCAATCAAAATCAAAATCCCAATCACAACCGGCTTCACCTTTTGGGACTTGTTAACTTAGGTGATTTTTAAATGCAAACGTTGTATTATGTGTATTTTATGTGTGAATGCATACATTTTTGGTTAGACATTCATTAGTAACTTGAGTTTGAACATTGCTATGATCTGTTCAGTTGTTATCATATTGGGATTTTCTCTTGTGTTTGAATGCTTGGATAGTTGTTCTCTTGCTTCTTCAAGTGTCCTTAGCTTGTATTTATAGCTTGGAATGTGTTTGATGTTGTATATAACTTGATATTGTATGTTGCGATCAATGCGAAAGTCAAATTCGCAAACTGAAAATTGCGTTGCGAATTTGACTATCGCAACGCTTATTTCGCGTTGCGAATTTGACTTTCGCATTGCGAATTTGTACCTTCAACATGTCTTTTTTGCCTTCAAACATAATGCAGATTGAATTTTTTAGAAACAACAAATCAACTTTTACAAATCAATTAAACAAGCAAAAAAATAATTCTTATTTACACATCAAATTAAACAAATCAACTTTTACAAATCAACTTTTACAAATCAAACTTTTACAAATCAATTAATCAAAAAATAAATCTTATTTCCTCATCAATAATCATCTTTCAATGTAAAATTCAATTAAACAAAGCAAAAAAAATGTACCCCAGACTGTTGTTTATGCATAAATACATCAATTTCACGCAGCTGACTTCAGGATTAACCTGCAGAACCAAACATTTGCTCAAATAACACTTTCTACACATCTAAAACCAACAAACAACAAATTACTGAATTCTAGGTACTTAACCAAATATTTTCAAACCAATTAAAGAGTATATATGGTAACAACACTTGCTCAAACTTACCAATTGTTTATGCACACTTTCAGCACGCGGATACAGGTAGGCAACGTCTCATATATATCGATCTGGCCATATAATGCCGAAACCACAATCATACTGCACCTCTATCTCTATCTGTGGGAGGTAGATATTGTTTACTTCCTGTCGTCAAACGTTCCAAGCACAAGCATACGAGAAGACCACAATCCCCTCTGGCTCCCTGCGTTTGTTGTGGCACAGTCTCGTCTCTGATCATTGTAATTTTGAACTTCTTTGGCTTTTTGTTTCCAAAATTTGTCCAATAATCAATCGCATCCAAGTATTTAGCCAAATGATCACTCCATCCCTTTGTAATAATATCTCTCAAATCAAACAATGGTATGTAATTCAACATGCTGTCATATACCATTGTCTTCAGGGATGGGAGCTGAAGCTCGACGAGAAGCCAATGACGATGTTCTAAAACACGAATAAACACCTGCAATCATAAATAATTGCGCACATCAAATAAAATTTATGAAAACCTTTAAAATATTCAAAAAATAAATACTAACCTTATCGACCTCCCACAACGCAGGATAAAGTTTAGCTTTTCCATTAGCCAACTAATATGAAGCATCTCTCTGATCCTTCAAGTGAGCTGCGTGAAAAGACGTCGGCATAATAGTCCATCGAGTACCTATTTTCTTCGATTTTCTTATTATTAGAAGACGTGACACTCATGCATCAATATGTTTTTTTATAAAAAAATAAATATATTAGTGAATTTATTAATAATTTTAAAAAAATTAATCAAAATGCAATATAAGAAGAATATAAGACTTACCACCCCTTCGAGATAGCATTATCTTCAACCCCTAATAAAACACCCCACCAAGACCGATCAAGAAACAAATAAATAGCATCGTCGATTTGGCATAGGTCAGAATAACACCCCTTGCTCTGCTCATGTAGATAAAAATCAACTGCAGTCTTAGCCCAAAGGGTATTATCCGTAATTGTGTCGGTAGTGTTTCCCTCTCCTGTTGAGGAATGGTATTGGCCGGTAACACATACGAAAGCCAACTCGCATCCATCATATCAGGCACGAGAGGGGGTTTATCAATATGTCGACATATGAAGCCATATGAATCGGGCTCTTTAACAGCGGGCGGGACCTCCTTCGATGATGAGAGGGGCCTCTTTAACAATAAGAGGCGCCTCTTAAATGATGATAGGTGCATCGGGCTTCTTCTTACGGAGTCTTGCACTAGTGGGGTGAACAGAGACGTAATGGCACATGCACGATGTCTGATGCGTGAACCCCGTCGTGCAAGAAAAACCCGACGTAAAACATCTACCTTATCGAGCCACTGAAAATAAATTAATACATAAATCAGTAAATAAATAATGCCGAAAAAAGGTTATTTGCATTTTTAGTATAGTATTAAACAAATTTACCTCATTGTGTAGAGTATGAACCTCATTCTACAACGATGAAACAATCTCGCGTAGAGCGGCAACCTCATCACGTAAAGTAGATACCTCACTACGTAGCGTACCATTGTCATCGCGTAAAAAATCCACCTCACCACGTAAAGATCGAACCTCATCACGCCATGCACCATTATCTTCACGTAAAGTACCGACCTCGTGACGTAAAGCACTGACCTCATCACGTAATTCCCCTAACTCATCCCGTGGGGGTGGAGAACAGGGAGATAAATATCGTGGCCTCTTTGTCGGTCGCCTATCATGAGGTGATGGTGGAGAAGAGGCTCAATGATGTGATGAAATAGGTGATGGTGGAGGTGGAGAAGAGGCTCGATCAGGTGATGGCTCCGGGTGTCGAGCTGTAGAATCGGCCCGATCAGGTTATGGCTCTCGAAGTGGGGGGTGATCATTATCCGTCCCATCAAAAACCGCTTACTAACTTGCCACCAATCAGTGGCAAGCTCAGCCTCTGTGGGTGTCAGCCTCTGTAATGGATAGTTGACCTCCTAACAATATAAAAGCTCAAACAAAGTTAAACTTGTACTAGTAATAACTTGTTTATATATACCATATATTATTTATGTGTTAACTTACATCATTCATCGTCGTATATGGGAGTAAATCTTCCCAATCCAACATGCGAATCCTCTTCCAGGTAATAACCTTAGGAATATCATTTGATCTTTTTATCGCATATGTCCGTATGCTGGGGAAAGCCTCAAATATCCAAATCTACAAAACAATATAATACACAAACATTAGTAATTGTTAAATACTTAATTATAATTTTGGAAACATTATATAGAAATTCTTACCTTAAAGGCCCAAGTAAAGCCTGTCAAAGTGTATTTAGAACCATCGCCCCACAAACTTTTTCGGTCCTCAAAGGCAGACGACAACTTCTTCCAGGTAGCTTTCCATATATATGAACCCCACGGAAACAGATTCCATGCATTTAGGTCCTCTACCAATAATATTAGGTCCTCGAAGATAGGTTGTCTACCCTCTTTGCCTAAAAAGCCGGCATGCAAAAGTAATAAATGGCATACTCGGACAACATCAAGGTCATCCATCCGAGTAAAACCATCTTTATCAAATAATCTCTTCAAGTCGTCGATGTGTAAACTCGGCTTCGACTTTGCCAGCTCAGGAAAAACCCGAGATAACCATGATGGGCGGGCGATATGACTAGTGTACCGACCTACATCATCGTGTCTGAAGTGTAGACCAGTGATTAAGCAAAACTCCTCCCGCACAAAACAAGTATGTGCCGGAGGAAAATGAAATCATATCTCCTCATCACCACGTTGTATCCCCTCGGGTAAATCCTTAGTCATGGTCTGAAGAAACAAATGTGTCAACATAGCATCTCCACCCATATATTGCACTTTCAGCCATGGCCCGAAGCAAGTATCCTCAAACAATTTTCTTTGTAGAGGTGTAAGCGTCGACACAATTTTAGTGGCTAGGCTTAATTTATTCCTTAAGGTCAATGCAACCGAAAAAAATTTCTACAAAAACAATAAACATACAATTAGATATACCAAAAACTACAAATTAGACATTATAAACAGACATGATATTAAACTGTGAAAACAAAGCCAAATATGTTTCAAACTAGCACGGTATTCACCCAAGTCATTATTCCATCATAGTTCACAAAATGCATCAGATAACATTTCAGAAGTAAGCACTTAAATTAACAACATTGTGAAGTTAGTATTTGTCTTTTTTTTTGTTGAAGTAATTCAATTCATTCAAGTTTCAATTTGCAGAATAAAAGAAGTTTCTGAAACTTCAATTCGCAACACGAAAATGAAAATCGCAACGCGAAACTAAAATCGCATTGCGATTTTCATTTTCGCGTTGCGAATTTGGTGTTGTGATTTAGGGTTTCTTTAACAAAAAGACAAAACAAAGACAAATACTAATTTCACAGGGTTAAAGACTAAACAGTTTAGCAGTATTAGCAGCAACCGAATGAATTTACTAAGCAATCTCAATGAAATGGTTAATCTATATATATTGAAATTACCAGTAAATTTATCATCAATATAAGAAAAATCTAATAATAATACAAAAATTTCAAAATAAAAATAAGAGATTAAAAAAACTAACCATCGGTGGTTGATTTTTCATTTCTGACCGTGAATGGTTGTGAGGGTTTCTCTGAGAGATGGAGATAGACGGATTTCGTCGGAGATGGGGACGGATGTCGCCGTAGAGAGTGAGAGATGGAGATGGGACTGAGTTGTGATTTAGGGTTTTAGGTTAGAGATGATTTGCGATAATACTGTTTACATTTGTGTTGCGAAATTAATATTGTGTTTCGCGTAAAAACATTTGACTTTCGCGTTGCGAATTTGACTATCGCATTGCGAATGCGAATTTGACTATCGCATTGCGAATTTGACTATTGCGTTGCGAATTTGACTTATGTGTTGCGATTTACAAATTCGCGTTACGAATTAGACTATCGCGTTGCGAATTTGACTTTGTGTTGCGAATTTGACTTCTGTGTTGCGATTTATAAATTTGCGTTGCGATTTACAGATTCCTGTTGCGAAATTGGAAAATCGCAACGCGAATTTGAAAAATCGCAATGCAATTTACATATTCGCGTTGCGAAATTGGAAATTGAGTTGCGAAATTGGAGTTTGCGTTGCGAATTTGTTGATCATTTTGACAAATCTAAAAAAAGTTGGTTAAATTCGTATATTATAAGGCATTTTCGGTCAATAAAATTATTTTATATTTTCTAAATCCATTCGTATATGCTCAACCTTGGATGCTGAGTTGTTGGGAATCTTTGAGGGGTTGACTATAGCTTGGGATCTGGGAATTCGAGCTTTGGTTGTGGAATCGGACAATAAGTAGGCGATTTCGGCATTTGATCCCTGTCAGAGTTCGGGATATAACTCCCTAATGGTGATGCGCATCCGAGAGTTCATCGATCGTCCTTGGAATACCGTCATGGCCTTTATCCCTCGGGGTTGTAACAAGCTTGCGGACGGCTTGGCTAAAGCTGCTTGGTCCTTGCCTTTCGGTTTCCATTCATTCGGCTCCCATTCATTCGGCTCTCCGCCTGATGTGGTTAGAGAGCTTTTCCAGGCTGATCGTGAGACCCACTCACCCAGAGCTATGTAGCCTGCTAACAGGGCTGCTATCACTTGTACTGAAAAAAATGAGCTTTTAAATGAATTACCCTTAAAAAATTGATCATTTAACCTAAAATATACGTGTTAATTCGGTCATTCATATAACATAATTATATATAGAAATTAAAAAACTTATCACATGTCAACAATTAATATCACATTCATATAATATAATTATTGTTAGGCTAAAACAAGGCCCAGTCCCTATTACAAAGAAGATGCAAGCCCATGGCTACAACTGAAGAAAATCGGCTCTAAAAAGCTGCAATTAATGTAAAAAGGACTGTAAAATTAGTCATTTTCAAGATATATATCAACACAGAAAGTGTCTTTACTTCAACTTCCAACACAAAACCAGCACCAAATACAAGTGCATGTAAATATTTCCAATTAGAACAAAGTGGCAGATAGAGGCATTCTATCAGACTAGGATTCCTACTTATGCACAATCCTTAATCTTATTATAGTCAAGAGATACAAAATTAAACCTATTTACGTTGACTTGACAATCGATATCGATCGGTGTTAATAGATGATTGTGATCTCAGGCATCGGACCATTCCACTATTTATCGACTCTCCCCAATGCCCACTTCAGATCAGACTTCTGCTCTGCATTGAGACTTAAGGGAAAGATGATATCAAATTTGATTTTGAGGTGTCCTTTCTTGCTGGGTTCTTTAGAGATCGGCATCCCTTCGTTCGGGATAACCACCTCGTGGCCTGGTTTCACGATTTCCGTAACCGGGATCGTGAGGTTCCTTCCGTCCAAGGTTGTCAAACTGAGGGTAATCCCGGTGAGGGCTTCGAGAAGAGAGATTTTCTGATTGACAATCAGATCATTCCTGTCCCTCTTGAAAACAGCATGCGGTTTCTCATCTATCACAAAGATGAGATCAGATGGAGTGAAACCAGGCTCATGGTTTCCTTTCTCCGGGAAAGTGATTTTCGTGCCCTTCTTCCAGCCAGGTTTGATATCGATTTTCAATATTTCATCCACCGTCTTCGCCTTACTGCAAGAGAGTCGATTATACATCAAACAAAGGGGGAAAACCTTACTACTTATCACTACAACCTGTTGATCCAACCAATAGTTCAAGTGACGAAAACATGAATGCACATACATTCTATGTTACTTTCAAGCCCGAAAACTTAAAATATATAAACAAACAAGAATGTTCTAAGACAATGATAGGATGAGAGCAGACAAAACTACATCGGCAAACAAACAAGCTGGCTTAACGACAGCGATTTCATTTTCAGGATGATCCAATATGCAGTAAATTCTACAGAGGACAACTGATCTATTTCAGCAATCAAACTCTGATGTTATCAATGCAAATTTTATAAAAACAGGGGAATGGGAGAACTTGGATTGAACCCATATAAAGCTCTGGAACGAGAATATTGTCAAATTGCCATTAGTTTACAGAGGATGCACATTGCACAAAATATAAACTTCCAAAAGAACTGGTAAACAAAAAACCAAAACCCAGAATTCAACTTCAAAAAGAAGTACTCGTGAGTAGAAGTCAACCCATCAATTCCTTTTTTCAGAAAAAGAAAAGGAAAGAGAACCATATTTCAACATCAATAATTTCTCTGCAATTCCAAATTCTAAAAGAAGTTTAATGCATAATCTCTAATCATCTTAAGAATTTCGCTTGACTATCAATAGAATTGAAGAATAATCGACACAAATTCGCAGATTGCTCCCTCCTTCCGCAAAATCCAGATCACATAAGCAACAAACAAACAAAAAATCTACATGCAAAATTTGAAAGAAAAAAAAAGTTCAAAGCTTTCGTCATGAAACAATAAACCCAGAGAAAATTGCATGTACTAACCCAAATTCATCAGCTATGGTGCGGGAAATTCGCATTTTGCGCCTACCACCTTTATAAAGCTCCTCCAAACTACAAACCAATTTGGTTTCAACCGGCGCCGCCTTCTTGTCCCCTTGACTCCCAACCCCACCATCCCCACTATACCTCTTCTCCAACCCTCCAAAAAACTCCGCAAATATATCCTCAGCATTCCTCGGATTAAACCTGTAGGCCCTACCACCACCGACACCACCGCAGCCACTAAACCCATTGGGACTCGATAATTCAGCCGACTGGAGCCCTTCTTCGCCGTAGACGTCATAGATCTGCCGCTTCTGCGGGTCGCTGAGGACGTCGTAGGCTTCAGAAATTTGTTTGAATTTCGCCTCCGCTTCTTTCTTGTTTACGGGGTTCTTGTCCGGGTGCCACTTCATGGCCAGCCGTTTGTAAGACTTCTTCAGTTCCTCCTCCGTCGCGTTACGGCTGACTTTCAGAATGTTGTAGTAGTCAACTCCCATCTTTTCACCCTCTTCGCCTCTTCACGTGTGTGTGTGTGGTTGGGGGGGGGGGGTACACAAGATTTTAAGAAGAAAAATAAGTAAATCTTTTTTCCTGTGTTTGAGTGCTATAAAGGAGAATGTAATGTTGTGGGAAAAGTTTAAAAAAAAAATTAAAAGGGACGATTTTTCTGATATATCATTGGTGAATAATATATTTTTTGATATAATATTGATCAGATTATATTTTTTGATCTAACACCCTTAGTAGTAAAGCGCGCCCTCTGCACCGCGCTATACGATGATCTGGCATACACGTGGGAATAGCGCGACCCCTGCAGAGCGTTATACGCCACGTAGGAGTATAGCGCGGGACAGGTACCGCGACATACCTTTACTCCTGACATAATTTTATATAGCGCGGGGCAGGTACCGCGACATACCTTTACTCCTCACATAATTTTATATAGCGTGGGGCAGGTACCGCGTTTTGTATAACTTTTCTCGCTATAAATATCATTCTCCGCCGGTTAAGTTTCTCACATCTCTCCTCTCAACTTATAAATTAATACAACAATTCCGTCAACGAGTCAATAATTATGACAATCTTCTCATATTTTATTTAGAATTTCGTGCGATTTTTCGTTATAAGTTAATTTTGTTATAATTTTTTATTATATTTATTGTTTATTATGATTATTTGAAAAAAAATATTATACTAATTATTTTCAATTATTTTTTGTGTTTGTAAAATTAGAAAGCGGGAGCATACGTCGAAATAGTTTTACGGTGCATGTAATAATATTAAATTATATTATTTAATTTATTTACGTTGATGTGTAAAAATTTTATTGTGTTATATGTTCATTCATATATAATTTATTAAATCAGATTTGTTTCATTTATTTTTTTACAGATATAATAGTGTCGCACTTTTAAACTCAAATAATGGCGCGACTTTCAGCTATTGTTTATTATGATGGTAAAATTTGAGAAGATGAAGCCGGCGTTGTTTTCGTATCAAATGAGCGTGTTAAAATATCATTCAAGAGAAACATAACTATTGAGGAGCTGATTACGAAGATTTCGAAGGAAGATTCATGTTGGAAGTAGTAGAAGAGTGTCGTCGTTGCAATATAGATTTCCAACATCATTGTTGCCATTAACTTATACAGCGTTCGAACTTTCGAACAATGATGATGTTCAAATGATGATTAAAGCTCAAAGTAATTATTCAGATGCCGCTATTGAGATGTATGCACATTTTGTTCAAGTGCGTGCTGTTCGGGGTCAATCATTAAGCTCCCATTATGGGTTGACTGAACAAGTTGATCAAGTTGACAGCCCAACGACAGTAATGTGTAATGATTTTAATGTCATAATGGGAAGACATTCATCCGCAACTCCTTACGATATGTACCGAGGTAGGTCGACGAACAATCCGTATGACAACATCGCATCCAGTTCAAGAGGAAGGCGTTCATCTGCAAATCCCTTTGACCTTAATATGGAGATGCCATCGACGCAACCATCTGTGCAGTTTCTATTTGACGCGATGGCTCCAAGCTCTAGGGGGAGGCATTCGACTGCGAGCTTTTTCGATCTCAATGTCGATATGCCTTCCATTTCAAGGGAAAGGCGTGCAAGTAGTAGGTTCTACGACCTAAATGTGGAGAGCATGGAGGAATTATCATCTCCACCAGAAGAACCGCTTCGTGAGCCTGGTGCGAATGGTGCTGAGACTGGACTATTCATTCACCCAGAATCACCGCAATTCAACTCCGATGATGATGAAGTTCTAGGAAATGTGGCACAAACTGACCCTCCTGCACACATGTATGAAGTTGATTATGGTGCAATGTACGGGCCAGAATTTGCGGATATGCCTCATCTCGCTGACTATGGGTATTACTCATCAATAAATAATGGTGAGTTATCTTTAGGCATGGAGTTTTCAAGCAAAGAAGAAGTGATGATGGTTATCAAAAATTAAAATATCTGTAATTCTGTTAAGTCCAGAGTAGACCGCTCCACGACCGAAAAATATGTATGCTACTGTGCTCAGCGTGAAAACGGATGCAATTGAATGGTTCGCATATCGAAGAGGAAGAGGAAAAACAACAGATGTGAACTAACAGTATACAACGGTCCTCACACATGTTGTGCTGGAGGGGTCAACCAAGATCATCCCAACTTAGACTTTGAAGTGATATGCCAAGCCATCATGCCCATGGTCAAAGCAAGCTCTCATATAGCTGTTGTAGTGTTGATTTCAGCTATACAATCGCAGTATAAGTACACTATCTCCTATAAAAAAGCTTGGTTGGCAAAACAAAATGCCATTGTCAAACTTCATGGCGAATGGGATGCATCTTACAACGAACTTCCAGGTTGGTTTAGGCTGGTGCGGACGTTGAATCCTGGGACAATTGTGGACTTCAAAACCTCCTATGCATACCATAATGATCGAGTTCTTCGCGATCGATGCCAATTCTACCGGGTTTTTTGGAGTTACCCACAGTGCGTTAATGCTGTCAAATACTGCAAGCATGTGGTCCAGATCGACGAGACTTTCTTGTATGGAAAATACAAGCAAGTTTTATTATTGGCAGTTGTCCAAGATGACAATCGCAACATTCTTCCAGTTGCTTTTGCTCTTGTCGAAGGAGAAGATACAGCTTCTTGGGCTTTTTTCCTCCGAAATTTACGGGCACATGTTATCACGAGGGAAAACATCTGTGTCATTTCAGATCGTGGAGCTGGGATCAAAGCAGCAATAGAGTCTTTGGGTCCAATGTGGTAACCACCCTTTGTCCAACATAAGTATTATCTTCTGTAACATTCTGTAACAAGCTTCTCTAGAAGGCATGAAATGTTTCGTGTCATAGAGTTGTCGCGACCTCTTAAAGGGATTGAAGTTGTGTCGTTAAGAGTAAATCCAAGGGACAGAACGTGCGACTGCAAGTTTTTTCAAGCTCTGAAGTATCCATGCTCTCATGTGATAGCAGCTTGCTCGCATACACGTCAAGACTATAACCATTTTGTGGATCCCGTATACCTACTATCTGAAGTTTTTAAGGTATACGAATTTGAGTATCCCCCCATATGTAATGATAAAGACCCTAATGAGGTTCAAGATTGGCTTCCGATTGTACCAAATCCGAGTTTATTGAGGGAGCGTGGTCGTCCAAAATCCAATTGAATTCATTGCGATATGGATATTAGAGAAAGATCTAAACAAGACAGAAGATGTGGGCATTGTAGAAACCCAGGGCACACTAGAAAAACATGTCCACTTCTGTTGTCATCAAGTAACAATTGATGAGGAAATGATGTATTTTATTATCAAATAATAATTCTTGTACTTTAATTTGCATTTACTTCAAGTTAATGTCATTTGATAATCACCGATGAAGATTAAAAAAACAAACACAATCATTAAATTTTAACAAACTAATAACAATAAGTATTAAATGGTAAATGATAACCAAATTACAATAACTGATATTAAATGGTAATAAACAAAACGAACTGAAATACATTAAAAAAGTCCAACAAATTTAACAAAATAAAGTAAGTATTAAATGAGAAATAAAAAAATTACAATTTAACAAAATAAAGTAAATACAAATATAATAAAAAATAAAATCTATCGATGCCTGCGATGTGAATGTGTTCCGCAGGGCGGTGGCTGTCGGTCTCGAGGAGGATTTCTTCGTATCATTGGTTCTGACTCCTCGCTGTCATCATCATCACCATCATATATGGCTGCGGTGGCTGTTGGGAAGGTCCTGCTTGTGCAGCTGAGGATGAACCGGAAGCACCTGCTCTCCGTCCACGAGTCGGGGGACGATGGTGCTGTGTCAGTGAACATCTCTGTCGACGTCGTGGAAATGTCTGCCCTCGTGCATCCTCGGGAAGTAGAAACGGTTTCCCGTTACTGTTGAACCACTCATAATAATCCTCAGCATACATCAAGAAGTCAGTAAAAATGGGCTCTCTACGTGGAAGGCGCCGATGTCGATCCTCCCACAACACGACCCATCCATGATGCCTCACCAGCCAATCTGTATCTGTCTTGCCACGTCTATCTAAGCTATGTAACTCGTCCACATTGCGAGGTACTTCCGGAATTGGTTGAAAACAACCAAACTGCCGGAGCACGCGATCAGTGGAGTGTCACTCGACGGTCGCATAACAGATCAGAGGGATCATCGCCATCCAAACATCTAATGGACCCCTCAACTCAGGTGGAATCACCGCCCTCACATCATCAGTAGAATATGGCACTCATTCAAACTAAAATAAATAATATATAATTTTTATCAAAATAATAATCTAATTATATAACTATAATCTAAAATCGATTTTTAAACATTAAAATTCATACCTGTATGTCAGCCTTCTGATCGATTAGCACCCTAATCTTTTCTAAATCATCAGGTAGCTCCTGATGATTATTCCTATCAGTAGACCACCTATTCAAGGACAAAAATTTGTTATACGCTGTATAAAATTATTAATATACAAAATCAGTTTTATAATTACCTCAGAAGTAGTGGAAATACGAATGGGTTCTTCACAACGAGACTTAAAAAGGGCAATCGATACCATGCCCAAGACTGCAGCAGCAGGAGACATCCGCTGATAGCATTACGCCTGTAGTCAGTGGCTCCACACATCTCCCTGTACAACAAAGCCAAAACTGCCGAGCCCCAACTGAATGATCCGGCGAGACGAAAGTCGCTAAGATGTCGCAACCACATGCAGTGAACTAGGTTGCGCGATTTGTCCAGCATCAACAACCCTCCTATCAGCTGCAGTATGCATGCCCGTGCATATATCTTAACCTCATCCTCAGAGGCGTCTACGCTCAACTCCCGAAAATTGACATCTAACCAATTTAACGGTATCCTACCTCTGATAAAAATTTTCGGGACACGTCCTAGACTATCCCGACACAAAGTAGTCCAAGAACCGGAAGCTATCCCCGATATCACATCTCCATCCACCGAAAGCCCCAGGTGCATAGAAACATCCTCAAGCGTGATCGTGCACTCTCCGCACGGAAGATGGAATGTGTGGGTCTCCGGCCTCCACCGCTCTACTAAGGCAGAAATCAGGTCTGGCTCTATCTTACAGTGACCCTGATATCTACCTATATAACCGAATCCAGCCTCTACTAAACACGACAAGACACGACTGAGTATCACTAACTTAAGATTCCTAATAAAAGGATCTAACACACGGTCATTCTCCTAAAAATAAATAATTACAAAAATTAATTCTTAATCTAATAATCATGCATTAAATGAATCAACTAATTATTACTAATAATTTAAATTAAATTAAAACGTTAAAATATTATCGTATCAACAAAGTGTCGAGATATTTAATTCTTAATCTAATAATCATGCATTAAATAAATAACTAAATATTACTAATAATTTAAATTAAATTAAAATGTTACTGTATCAGCAAAGTGTAGAGATATATGATTTACATCCGAGCGAAGTATATTATCTTCCATTATATATCTGCAAAAGAATTATATTAGTTAAATATTAAATAAAGTAAAAATATAATAGTAAAAATATTATAAAATATACCTTAAAAAGATAGTATTTGAGAGAATTTGATGCGATAAAAGTGATTGAGGATGGGGACGTGAGGGGGTTAATTAGGGGTATAGCACGCCCCTTGCACCGCGCTATACCCCACGTGTCAGATATCCAGGTATAGCGCGTTGCAGGGGCTGCGCTATACTCACGTGTATGTCAAATCACCGTATAGCGCGGTGCAGGGGGCGCGCTATACCCCACGTAGCGCCAAATCATCGTATAGCGCGGTGCAAGGGGTGCACTTTACTACTAAGGGTGTTAGATCGAAAAATATAATCTGACCGATATTAGATCAAAAAATATACTGTTCACCGATGATATATCGATAAAATCACCATTAAAAGGTGAGGGCAGCGAGTCTGCCGAGTTAAGGTACTCGAAACGGAAGCAGGTAACGAGAGAGCTGGAGTTAATTCCGCAATCACGCTCCTTTGATTTTCTTTGATTCCTTTGTTTTTATTTATTAGTATTTGTTATTTTTCTGCCAATATTTTAGTTTAGGGTAACAGCTAATATCTTCAATAACCAATAACATTCTCCCACGTTTAATGACTGTAGTCCATAAAAAAGTTCAATAATTCTAATATAGTAAAAAATATTCAATATAATGTTCTTTTATTTTAATTTACTTTAAAATATTAAAAAATCTACATTGTCTGAATTTTCCTTTTTTTTATTTTACAAAAAATAGAACAATTTCATCTTTAGTTAAATAATTATATTATTTTATGAATTAGATTCTAATTTTTTATTTCTTTAATTTAACATTCATTTTAAATCTGTTTTGTTCAAATTTAAATCACATGATTTTCAACCTCAATAAAATATACATGTAATTTTATTTTTTTAATAGTATAAAGTAATTAAAAGATAATATTCATTTAAAATCATTCTTAATTATTGACAATATACACCTTACAAACGTAATTACTTAAACATAAAATCTAGTTTTCTCTCACATATAGGGTTGTGGGAAAAATTATTTTTCATTCTAAGACATCCACTATATTATTTCTTGAACTAGGATTTTTTATTAGTCTGAAGACGTCGTGCACTCCTGGGGTCTTCTCAATTTGCTTGAAGACGCCATGCAGTCGCGGAGTCTTCATATTTAGCTTGAAGAAACGTGGAACACCTGGCGTCTTTAGATTAGTATTATTCAATTCACTTTAGATGGGAAAATAATCCCCATGATAGATTATATTAAAAATTAAAATTTCCACTTACATTATCTCAACCATTTTACCCATAAAAGGCTAGATTATACTGAAAATTAAAAACTTATGCTTACATTATCTCAGTCATTTTGCCCATAAAACCCACATTCTTTGTAATAGACAAACAAATACATGTTTTAAAAGAGACAGAGCCCAGTATTAAAAAAATATTAATATACTTCTTTAATCTGGGATATATGCTTTAACTTGGCTCTTAATTAACAAAGAAAAAGGGAAATAAAAATCAAGGAGAGGTACAAGTAGCAACGTGCAAGCTAAGACCGAGCATTTGGTGGTGTTAGAGATCAGCATGTAAGACGAAAGGCGAAGGAAAAAGGGGATTCTATGATTCAGCTTTGAGGCAAACCCCATGTGGTAGGACCGAGCAATAAGGCCAACCATTAAATGATCATTTATATATAATTAACAACGAATTCAAATACATATATTATTAGCAACAACCGATTTGTTTAGTGAAATGAGACACTAAATCTCATAAGTAAGATTAGAGGTTTGAATCTTAGCGATTGCGAATTGAGTAAACTATGTTAGAAGGATCACCATTATCTATGTAGTACCCGATTCAAATTAATCGATCAATAGATCATATACCGATGATTATAAAAAAATTACATATATTATTATTATTCGTGAAAAGGCTGGTTGCATTTTCTATAACGATACATGATTTATGTTAAAGTTGGAAGCTTTCTTCAACTTTTCAATTGCTTTGTATGTATGAAATGTATCGGATCACGTGGCTCTTAAATTGTTAGTGAAGCCAACAAGTACTACAAGTTTCTCTCTCTTTTCATCTCCTTTCCCAAAACTATTTCTAACCCTCTCTTTCTTTATAAAAGTTTACTCATTTAAAAATGGATTGAATTTTAGTTTAATGTTTAATAAAAATATATTTAATTTAATTTATTTTCTATTTTATAATATATTTATAAATTATTATTTCACACATTGACAAGGTAAAAACAAAATATTTTATAGCATGGATGGACGGAGGGCATGTGTGTGGGGCGATTGCTCTTTTATATTCTTTTACAAGTTTATCAATTTCTAATATTTTAGAAGTTCGTTCCCTTAAAATAAAAATCATACAACCGTCTCTACTTCACAAATATAATTTAGGGTTTGTGTTATGACTTTAAGATTTAAGTTTTAGGATTTATATTTTGGTTTAGAATTTAGAATTTATAGGTTAGAGTCTAGGGTTTAGATTTAAGATTTAGAGTTTAAAATTTAAAGGTTAAAATTTAAGGTTTAAGATCTAAGACCCTTAAATAGGACACATGACAACATTGAAATATGTTTATAAATTATTTAATCTTTATTACTAATAAATGATAAACATTCAATGATAATCTTACTTTTTATTGATATTGTATATATTATCTAACTATATATATAAAAAAATATGAACAAATATAGATGAGTTTGAATTTTTTGGTACCACTTGTATGGTATAGATGGATTTTAACGGGAAAAAATGTTGATATCGTGCATGTACTTGATTCGCAACAAACAGGGACACTCTCATAAGTCACAAGGTGATAGGCATAAGCAGAAATGGAAGGGGAAACGGTGGCGTTCGTCGCTTCCGTCGCTATATGTAGAGATGACTATTGCCTACTATTCTTCTTTAATTTCTAGTCCTACGATGGGTCCACTAAATCCAAGTCCAAGTCCACTTCAATTGCCCCACCGGATACAAAAGATCTTGGTCAACCGGACCAACTCGTTTAAAGTTTAAACTTTAAACACCGTGGTCTTACACTTGTATCTTGTATTCATTATTATTTATTTAAATTTGTATTTAAATGTTTAAGAAAGAAAATACGGAACTCGTAAAGTGACCTAAGTAGTAAAAGAGAAACTTATTATTTTCATAGGTTTTCGATATGAGTAGTTATGTCTGTAAAGAATATATTATCAAATAGTCAATTTTTTTAAATAAATACTACTTTATAATCACTTCAGATTATTAGAAAAATACATAATTATTTGTGACTATTAAATAAGTTAAGACGATGAACATCTATTTTCATACAAATTTAAGTTAAATGACTTAAATTTTGATACTTCTGACTTTAATATATGTTCAGACCTATAATTTAGCCACGATTGATTGGACTCTAAAACATCTATTTTCAAACAATTTTTTTATAATAATTATTAATTTTAATCTAATTAAGGGTTCAATTGATTGAAAAGTTGAGAGCTTAATTAAGTCTTTAAGTAACTAATTACGGACCTACAAGAAGACATAATAGAAGAGAGAGATTAAAAACAGAGAAGACAAATATAAATAAATAAAGAAAGGGTAGGGCCGTTCAAGCAGTCTAATCGGGTACCATTCCAAGTTGGGTGGTGATGTCTAATCTCAATCTGTACAACATGCAAGTAAGTTTATCGTTTTGCTCCAACTGCAAACAGAGCCTATAATTGTGATTAGAAGTTTGTGTTAACAACTTGGACAAAACTTTGATCGTGGACGCCAAGTGGCTTGTACGCTTCTGCCATTGGGTTGGGTTGGAAATTTTCCTTACAAATTGGGTTTAGGGTTTAATTGACATTAGGAACAATTTTACGTATTTTTAGGGTAAACTACTTCATACACCAATTAATTTATTAATTATAACACTAAACTTTAATTTGTTATTCAATTATGACAACGAATTATGTCATATTATCGTTAAGTCAATAATTTGACGATGACTAAGAACGAAATTAGAATCTCAACTCCAGAGGGACAAGTAATAACTTTTCTAAAAGTATGGGAAATTCATAATTATTTCATAAATGCTTAATTTTTTTTGGGATAAGTGTCATTTTATTTTTCCAAAGATGTGGTATTCCACTGCTACAAGCAAACAAATACAACAATATTCCCTAAAATTGTATATCCCATACAAAGGTCCCTATTAACAGCATCACTCTTAATTAGGGGTGTAAACGAGCCGAATCGAGAGTATTGTTGAGCTCAACTCGACTTAAAAACTCTGAAATGGAGCTCGACTCAAAAACTCGCGAGCTTAAAATTTTTAAGACTTGAACTCGAATTCCTGAATCGAAGCTCGTGAGCCGCTCGAAAATGCTCGAAATGAAAAAAAATCTTAAACTTAACTAGAATGAAGTCTCAAACTCAAACTCGAACATGAACCTTAAATACATGAAAACTGTATTTTTTAAAAAAATTAACACATAAATGTTAATATTATTAAGATTTTATTTTTAAAAAATAAAATCTTAATATATTATATTTTCGAGCTGCTCACGAGCTTTTCGAGTCGAGTATCAAAGTAGCTCATTTCGACTCGTTAAGAATTCGAGTCGAGCTCGAGCTCGAGTCGAGTTCATTCGATCAGAGTATTTATCGAGCCTTGACCGAGTCGATCTCGAGTAGCTCGCGATCTGTCTCGTGTCATTTACAGCCCTACTCCTAATATCCTTCCTAAGAACTTTAATTCTCACTATCCCTTTAATACAATTCACAATATCATCTATACTTCTATGCACATTCCTAAATAGCCTATAATTAATTTATTCCCATATACAATATAAGTAAGCGCACCAAGCTATTTTAAGAATGTAAATAACAAAAGATTTGTTTCTCAACTGAGTAATGACCCAGTTCAGTTCCTCTTCTCAACTCCTCACAATTCTATTAATCCTGCACAAGAAAAGGATAGCTTGTCAAACAGCCTTAGAAAAAGAGCACTTGAAAAAAATATGCCTTCGAGTCTCAAACAACAGCCCACAATTCCTGCAGTATCCATCCACCATAATCCACATCATAATCAGTCTGTCAGCAATAGGCAATCTATCAAGGATTGCTATCGAAGCAATGAGGGAATGCTTGGGAATATTCAAGGGAAACCAAATGAGTTTATGTCACAACACATTCTCCCTCATTTCCCTTATTTCATTCCAAATCCATGTAGAATTTATCCTGTCACAGCCAACAACCCCAGAAAATAAAAAATGTAATTCCTCCCTCATCCTCAAAATTTTTCTTTCACACCAACTAAACCAATGCTTACTTTCAAAAATATAAAAGTCAGTACCTTTAAAGACATTGGTCCTGACACAAGCCACCCAAAGGGACCCTTCCCCTGCAAGCAACCTCTTCATTAAAAGCAACACACAAGCCTTGTTCCAACACTTAAATTTTTTATTCCCAAACCACCTTTAGATTTAAGAGTTCATATACTCCCCCATTTCACTTAGGCTCATCTTATAACCACATCTTCCCCCTTCCAAAAAAACACAACACAAATCTGGTATATTCTCCTAACCACTATAACAGGGAGAATTAATTGCCTGCACCAGTAGTTAACAATGTTGAATAACACAGCTCTGATCAGTTGAAGCCTACCTGCATAACTCAGGCATTTACCAGACCAAAGCCCCAACATGGATCTTATTTTATCCACTAGACCTATATAAATGATTAAATTTATATATAAATTAAATGTAAAAAAAATTATCGGGTGGGGGCGCAACCCCTCTCGTATATTTAATAGATTTGTCCCTAATGATGATAAGATTAACAATTATTGACATGATCTATCACACCAAAAAGATATCATATTGGCGATAATTATTGATGCCTAAGCAACGTTGTTTTGGGCACTAAACTTCATATGTGTATTAATTTTGCAATTGAACTTTTAAACATTTTACATTGTTTGCATTGTACTTTCTGACTACTATCAGTAGCCAAGCATTATCCATCATCTGTCATATTTCGTGAAAATACTAATACTAAAACATTCGTATTTCACTCATCTTTCGTATCATATGATTAGTTTTCTACAAAAATCAATCTAACTCGACGAAAATCCATATAAAAGTTCGACGTATTAATACTCTGATCTCTTTCAATGACTGTTCGATTAAGCTAGTTTTGAGGTATGTTATTCACCTTCACGCAATAATGCTTCTCACTGTTTGAATTTTTGAACAAACACCCCAAATATTGTAAATCTAAGTTTGTTTAATTGTTTAAAAATTCGATGACAAAATCGATGCACTCCTAAAGTTAAGTCTAAAAAATGATGTCATTTTAGACATCAGAACAATCGCACCAAAATGATATTGTTTTGGTGTGACATGCCACATCAACAACCATTAGTCATGCCATCATCTCATTTGTGACTTAATGATAAAGTGACATAATTGATTGTAAAACTAAAATTCAATACTTGGTAAAATTAAAAGTTCAATAGTATAAACGAGTTATCAAACAAATTTCAATGGAATCTGATGTTAGTTTATCCTATTTTTTATAATAATAAATATTTACTTTATTAATTAATTAGTTTAGATTAGATAATATGTAAATTTATTATGAAAATCACTCATCCATAGAATTTTGTCTTCTTACCCCACCCATAAGATTTTTGCATATATTTCTTCTCTTTATATTGATATATCATGGGAACATGTGATCGATGGAGCTGATAATGAGACAGAGGAAGGTCGAGACAACATTTTTCAATATTTCAGACCACTAAAGAATGCAATTTCACCCTTTTCCATCGAGCAAAACAACGAAGGGATCAATAATTTCTTTAGAGGGATTGATTCTCTTTTTTCTTGAGAGATCGATCCTTTGGTTAAGTTAAAGAAAATGTTACTGAAATTTCTTTAGCTTTTCTTTTATAAGTTAAAAAAACGAACCGTTCAGCTTGCTCATCATCTGCCAAGGAGGCCGACAGGAAGATGCTGATAGAAAATGTTATAATAATGGAACGATGATTATCAACAAACAAATAAACACGATTGAAAAACAAAAAAACACTCAGATTTATGTGAAAAACTCAAAAGGGAAAAACTACAAACAAATGAGAAGAATTTCCCTAATATGAAAGAAGAAATTACAAGAGAATTTTGGTGAAATAAAAACTTAATATCTAACTCTGACCCTTAGTATCTATTTATATGAATAGATACTTGATTACAAAGGAAAAATAAATAAAGTAGAAATTCATTTTAATACAATTTTATATTTTTAATCAAACTGAGTTTCTTACTTTTTCAATATTTATATATTAATTAATTTATGTCACTTTGAATTCGAGTCAAACTCTAACAAATCTCCACCTTGACGCGAATTCTGAAAGTACAAAGATTTCGAGACAAAACACCCAAATTCAATGTAACACTCAAACTCAACAAAAAAAATTCTTCACTTTAATGAACAAGTTCTCTACCTCTTCCACAACACCCCTCAAAAGGGTAATCTTCAGTAATTGACACCGATCGAATCCAAACTTTTTATATGCTTGGATTTAGTCCTCACATCGACATGTTTATCATAAGTGCCAACTCTACTCACAAATGTTTCACCATGAGCAATATCATGCACAAAACGATCTCTACGCTTTTCATTATTCTTCCATTGTGTTACATGCTTCTCATCAAATCCTTCTATTGCATCGTCGAAATCTAACAGTGTAAAAACATATCGAATCTTCACCTGCCATAACTAGAACTTGATGTTTTGATCCAACAGCAGAATATCATACTTTATTGTTGCTATAATCTTAAACTCAAAGCTCTATACCAATTTGTTATAATATCAGAACGATGCTTATCGACAAATAAATAAATGCGTTCGAAAAAGAAAAACAAAGAACACCATGATTTACGTGAAAAACCCAAAATGAAAAAATCATGGGCAACAAGAGAATTTTGGTGAAATAAAAACTTAATATCTAACCCTGACACTTGATATATATTTATAAGAATATATACTTGATTACAAAGGAAAACTAAATAAATTAAAAATATACTTTAATAAAATTTTCTACTTTTAATCAAACTAAGTTTCCTACTTTCTCAATATTTATATATTAATTAATTTGTGTCATTTTGAATTCGAGTCAAACTTTAACAGAAACCTTGAACATGAACCAGACCGAGTCTTGGATTTCAAGAACAAGCCACCGACGCCCGTCGAACACTTCCCTTTCGAGAACTCAATCGCTTCGTTTCTTCTGGTTCGAAATCAATTGCGTCCTTTTCATCTTCGGCTCTACCTACGGGCCGGACAAGGTATTACGTTCACATATCCTCCTTAAAGAAAACATGTTAAAAGCAAATCACGAACAAAAGGATTGGCCAAGTAGAATATGTGGACAGAATCCAAAGTCTTACCCCCCGAAAACAATTTCGTTATATTACAAAGTTAAATATATGTGGCACGTCGGCGAGTGTGTAGTTAGGCGGTGATGGCGGCTGGTGTCTTGCCGGTTCAATGGAGACGTGAGGGAGGGAAGCTGTGTGGGGCGGGGTGGGGAATTGTAGAATGAGGGTGGGATTTTTTTTAAACAGAAATGTTTTATTTTAAAATAACAATATTTTATATATAAAATAATAATAAATAAGTTATGGTGAGTAAATAAATTTTAGTTGACTAAAATAGAAGATGAAAAATAGTTGAATTATGAATGACATAATTTATCCAATTCATAATAGCATTAAACGAATGGTTGAATTGCTTGACGTGTCACGTCAGTATAAAATAACAGAATCGTTGGTCAAAGATGGAAAATATTGGTCAAAAGATCACATTGAATATTTTTTCTAAACGGGAGGGACACGTTGATTTTTTTTTTAAAATAGAGGGCCTCATGTACCCTTTTGCCTATATATTTTCATTTAATTTAATCTAAACAATTTTTTTAGTAAGTGAAGATGTATTATATTTTTAAGGTAAATGTAAAAACTTGAACCCACATAATATAAAATAGGGTTAATTATACGGATGATCATTTATGTTTATGTTTTGTCTATTTTTTGTCATTAATTTCAAAATACATAAGATATATACATATAGTCACATTTATTTTTATTTAATTAAGATATAGTCACGTTTGTTTTTATTTAATTTCACTTTTATTTCAAAATATTTAACGACAGTTAATTCGTGATGACCACATCTTAAATAAATAAAAACAAAAGTATTCATGTCTTAATTAAATAAAAAATGAATGTGACAATATCTCATGTATTTTGAAAACAATGATAAAAAGTGAACAAAACACAAACATAAATGATCATCCATGTTGTTAACCCTATAAAATAATATGAATAATTTTATCATTAGTCAATTAATGAATTTGAATCCAAATAAAATGTTAAACTACTATTTAATAACTACTGTAAGTCACATTTTTTTAGTTAATCTTTTTTAGATCAATAAGATATCTACAAGGTTAAGAGGTTGAGAGTTCCTTGAGACTCATGGTCTTACGTTTCTGTCTATATGTAGAGATTTTTTCGTAAGGGTTTATTTGCAGGGATTATTGCCTATTACAGACGCGCATATGATATTAATAACTTGACGCCAGACAGAATAGTGATTACCCTGTAGGCTAGCTCCGACAGACGATTCACAAAGAGAAAATTCGCCCAAAAACCAGAGAAAAAAAGTCTCTAGGGTTTAATAAAATATTATAAAATCAATAACTGTCAAAAGCAGTCCACAAGCCGGACTGTTATAGCTAAAAAAATCGTCTTTATTCGAATTTTGCCAAAAATAGCAAAAATCGTATTTATTCGAATTTTGCCAAAAATAGCAAAATCCCGAAAATCACTCTAAATTGAAATTCGAAATAAAATAAGCAATCTCCCAAAAATCCGGTCTAAATCGGATTTAAATTGACTTCCTAATTAACAATCGAAATATTACCATAAATAGTAAAAAATAACTAAATCTAGTGATTCGGAGGGGAAAACGGCAGAATTTGAGGTTGAAAAAAAGGCCACATGGAGCGTAGCTCAATGTGGAGAGCGTGCGCGTCGAAAAGAGCTTTCCGGATTGGGGTCTTATGCGCGATTCTGACACCTGTAGCCAAAGTTATGGCCAAAAGACTGAAACATACTCAAAACGACCCCAATAAGGAACATGTCACAATCAATTCCCGCCTTTGCGCTGATCTGCCAACTCATGGTATCTCAGCGCCATCAACGTGCAATCTGACAGCTCAGCATCATCTGTCTCAGATCCCCCTGCATCATAACTGCATATGAATACTGTTCAACTATATATTTATGTATTTATTTATATATGCATTGCATTTTATCTATATTTTTAATTTTCTGACTGCCGTAGGTCTTCCACGGAAGCTACTCTCAACCTGACGTTGGGGAGAACCTACTATCCTACCTCCCCTTACCCCTATTACATATGGGAATTGGATTTTGTTGTTGTTGTCGTCGTCTATTCTTTTATTCGAGCCAGCAATGCTATAATCAACAAAGCTTGGTTGGTCAATTTTGTCCTCATCGACGAGATAATAATGAGGTAATTGACAATTTCACCAAGGAATTAATTTAAATACATAAAAAATCATAATTTAAGCCTTTATCCAAAATGTTGTGTCGATTTACTTAAATTAAACAAATTTATTGATTGTTAAATGTTTGAGTTAACATTTATTGTTTTGATTTAATTAAGACGTTAAGTTTATATTTTTTTTTAAAATGTTTAATATGTATTATTATTATTTATTTATTTATTTTTGATAGAATTAATTAATTTTATTTAAAATAGAAAATATCCTAAATTATAATAAATGTTTACAATCACAATCGTCACATAATTAGAAAAAAATTATCTAATTATTGAAACAAAACTAGTAACTTAAGATCACATAAAGACCATACAAGGAAAGATAAAGTCTAACCAAGAAACTCGAACAAATATAGATACAAACAGATTTGATCGCATTGACAAACGAACCACAAAAGTGGCTTGAAAAGCTATCCACGAATGCAAATCGAGTATTCAAATCCAATTCGAAGGTCCAAAGCAGGGAAGATCAATAAGATATCACATAAGCTCTATCTTGATCAGTCACGGCGATGCCAAATCGACCCTGAAAAATAAAAAATGAAAAAACAGCTAAAAAAACAAAAAACATGACAAAAAAAAAAGAAAATATGACATAAAGACAAATAAAAACGTGCAATACAAATAAACTTATTAAAATTCAAAATACAAAAGAAAATAAAGCTATAATATAAAGAAAAAAATGACAATAAAAAATATCGACAATCGACAACCAATATTAATATTAATGCCATCTTCGTTAAAAACTATGTTTTTTCTAACATGTATTATTTTTAAAATGGAAGATTTTTTTGTCTTCATAATCCTACTTAATTTGAAGGAATTAATCTCTGGTTATACGGTAAATAAATAAGTAAAATACATTCCTAAATCATACATTTTTTAGAAATTTTATTAACCAATGAGTCTTAAATGAAAAATTCTACGACTCATGTCACGTACTCGTAATGTACCATTAAAACGACGTAGTGAAATGTATTAAAAACAAATTTATCCTCATTACATAAATATTAAAAATTATAAGGATTTAAATAAAATTAACTTTTAATTATAATTTAATTTCACTTTTAATAGAATTATAATTTAATAATGCTTTTTTTATTAAAAATAATAATTAATTTGAGTGATTTAATTTGTTTTGAATTGTGTTTTTTAAATTATTTAAAGGTTGAAGGTGGCCATTAACAGCATCACCGCCGGGGTTAGAAAGTCGCCCGAAAATAATTGACAACAAATCTAGCATTGCCGTCGCCAGTTCACCGTCACCCAGATCGCCGTCGAGAAGGAGCAGCAGCCTTCAACCTGCGACTGCTTTCATTTTTTTTACTTGCATTGGCCTTCGAAAAATCAACCCGTGACCGTCGGCAGTCCGTCTTCAACCTCCGGCGACCAACAAGACCGTCATCAATCGTTAGTTTCCAACCGCCTTCGCGTATAAATTCCTCTGTAAGAAAATCCCGATCGTCTTCTTCGCACGACTGTTACAGAGGTTAGATTTAGATTTTGAATGGTTAAATTACCTTATAACTCCCCTTATTTGTGTGTTATTTCCAAAGGTTAAATTACCTTATAATTCCCCTTATTTGTGTTATTGGGAACTTGCATTACCTGCAGATTATAACCAATGGTAAATACAAAACCTGTATGCACCGAGCCGTAACAAATGCAAACAGAGCCCGTCCCTCGATGTCCACATTTCATGATCCAGCCAAGACTGTCCGAATATCCCTTGCCTCTGATCTCGTGAGTCAAGATTCCCCACCTCGGTATTCTCCAGTTGTTTACGGAGACTACTTGTCATCATGGTACTCAAACGGCCCTCAAGGAAAACGAAATCTCGACATGCTCCTGCTCGACATTTCAAAGTAAATCAGAAATGCTTGTACTCTCTGCAACATAAACCCTGAAATAAGTTCATGCTCTTTCATTTCAACAACTCAAATATTTAAGCTATTGCATTGCTTTGTTTTTACATTGTCGAAACGATTTTTCCTTAGAGGTGAAAAAAGGTGAGATTTTGAAAACCACATTAATTCTTAATTGTCTTTTTTTATTTTAAAAATATATGTGATTTAAAAGACTTCTCGTTTCGAAAAAATTTAAATTTCCTTGACGATCGAAAAATACAGTTCGAAGAGTCGCCACCAATATTTGACTAGGGTGTGATTGGGCACCCAAAAATGCTTTGTCATTTTAAATAAAAACTAATTTTAATTAAAACAACAAATTGAAGTCTGCGTTGCCAAAATCCGAGTTCGGGAGTCGGTTACGTGTGGGGAAGGATTAGCACCCCCACAACGCCATAAATCGGTACCTAGTCGATTAATTAACGTCTTTGCAATGAACTTTACAAATTCGAATTTATTTTGATTTTTGATCCCATAAAAAAAAAGTAAATTTAAAACATTCAAAAACACTTAAACAAATTAAATTAAAATTACCAAGTCATTTTAGAAAGATAAAGAATGTTCGATTATTTACAAATATCGAGATCAGATCTTAAAGATATAACAACCTTTTCTCGATATATTTAAATAAACGAACATTTCTTTTTCTCTCGTTCCCAAATTTTAGGTGATGAATCAATTTTTTTTTTTTCACTTTCGGGACACACTTTTAATTTAAAATCGTCAAAACGACTCTCTAATCAGTTAAGACAAGCCACTCAAGACAATTTTAAATTAAAAGGGTATTACCCTTAGTCTGATTATGTATTCATAAGTCGAGTTATGCACATGAGGATAACATAAAATTATGCAAAAATAATGCATTTAAAAACACTTATAAATAAATATATACGTATATATATATACATGCGGTTTACAATCATATTAACAACATTTAAATGCAACAACAAGATACGTACTCTAGCAATTTAGAAATAATAGGAATTAGACATCATTAACACTCAATTGCAGATTGATTAAATGTAAACATTTCAATCATTACTAAATAAATAACAAAAATTAAAATGGAGTTAAAACATGCTTTTTAATGGATATTCATGCATACACATGCCTTTACATTAATATTATAAAGGACTAAAGCTAAATAAGAGGACCTGTAGCCCAAATAACCCACACGCCAAATCTGTCTGCCCTAATCCCTTCTCTTCTAAATCTCTTCTTCTTCACTTTCTTTTCTCATGGCCGAGACCCTTTTCTGCCTTAAAACAAAACACTTCAACCACCGTGTGACACAACACAGGTCGGCCTCACTCGACCCTCCAACCACTGCACCGTTCTCTCTTCTCTGCTCAACCTTCTCTTTTCGACCGAAATCTTAAAAACTACAGCCACCGCTTGACCACCATCCACGACGGCGGATCACTCCTAAACCGACGTAACTCTCTCTCTCGCTCTTTACTGTTTTGACTCAGGAATTTCTATTTACTAAGACTAACATCAATCCCTCTTCTTTGACAACGGAACCCGAACGACGATGAAACGGAGTCACTGAGACTCCATCTGCGCTCACACAACCCAGGTAACCTATAATCCCTCTGCTTATCTCAAATGGATGCAAAATGTAAAAAAAAACATTAAATACCTGTTGCTTTGTGTTGATTGCGTTGCTCTGTCTTTGGTTTGAATGCTAAAAATTCCTTAAGGAAGTTATGCACTGCCGCTGTAAAAATGATGGATAGACTTTTGAAGAAACTTTCTTTCCTGCTCTTTTATGGTTTGTACCATTTCACAGGGAAATAGGTTCCCAATTTTTTTCAATGCTTCTGAAATTTTTTTTTAGTATTTGCTGAAAAAATGGATGTACTATGAAGAATGAATTGTTTTTTTTTCCAAAAGAATTGCTCCTTGCTTGTTATTGCTTTCCTGAAAAACAACCCTCCAGCCTCTGTTACAATGGTTGATCTTTTAATATGGAAATGCTCTTTTCACTATTTTTTTTTATGTTATATCCTGTGTAAAAAAAATGGTCTCCTCCTTCTCCTCGTAATGGTGATAGTTAATTCCCATAAAAAAACCAACTCCTTCAGTTTTTCATTAATTCCCTCTAAAATGGCATCCACGTTTTCTGTTTTTTAAAACTTCCTGTAACTGTTCACGTCTTAGAGGATTACGTGAACTGGATTGGAATTAATCACTACCGTTTTGGGCTGATTTAGGCTTCCATTGGTCCACATTTGTATCGTGTACTGGATACGAAGCCTCTGAAGCAGTCCTCGGACGAAATCGAGCATCTACATACATTATAAGAAGCCGGGATTAATTACTCTCCTTAACTGAACATGGATTTTTTGATCAATTAATTGCTTTATTTTCACATGAAGCTGCAACTGAAAGATCTAAGTTAAACTTACATGAAAACATATAGGTAATAATGAAGTAAAAACACAAGATTAGTGAGCTTTGAGAAAATATATTCATGATAATATCTGGGTATTCTCCTTGTGATGCTTCAACTGACAATTTCATGCAAGCCTTGGATGAACTTATCAATATATTCATTCATCAATTCAGGGTTTAATGTTTCTCTCTACTTCTTATGATTCTTCTTCAGAAACTCACCCACTTCACTGTCTTTATCCATTACTAATTTGATACCTTCACTCAGATTCTCCTTCGAAATCCAGCCACTTTCTTCCCTCTTGACATCCACCGCGACCTTGAGCTCATCGGAAATTATGAGGGTTTTTATGCAATTTAACCTTTGAAATAACACACAAATAAGGGGAATTATAAGGTAATTTAACCATTCAAAATCTAAAACTAACCTCCGTAACAGTGGTGCGAGGAAGACGGTCGTGAATTTCCTACAGAGGAATTTATACGCGACGGGGGTTGGAAACTAACGATGAATGACGGTCGTGGTGGTCGCCGGAGGTTGGAAACGGACGGCCGATGGTCACGGGTTGATTTTTCGAAGGCCAACGCAAGTAAAAAAAAAATGAAAACGGTCGCAAGTTGAAGGCTGCTGCTCCTTCGCGACGGCGATCTGGGTGACGGTGAACTGACGATGACAATGCTAGATTTGTTGTCAACTATTTTCTGACGACTTTCTAACTCAGGCAATGCTGTTGATGGCCACCTTCAACCTTTAAATAATTTAAAAAACCATACTTCTAAACAAATAATTTAAAAAAGATTATTCCTTGGTAATGTTCTTTTTCATGAACCAAATGCTTTCTAACCGTCTTTTATTTTTATCCTACCATCACCATGACCGCTTAAACCATTCGGCGAGGAGTGTATTAGTAGCATGGAGCATACCCCATTCAATCAAGTATTTTTTAACAACTTTACTAAGTTGTCTGAAATGATCAACAGTTGAACAAAAATTAATTATCCTCTTTTGTAAATTCCATTCATCATCGAGTTCGGTCGATACTCGAATTTATATAAAATATTTTATATTTTAAGATAGTCGTAAACCTAAAATTAATAATTTGATCTAAAATATTAGGATTTAGATGGTTAATCATTAAAACCAAAACAAACATAATTAATAAATAATTTTAACTAAAAACTTATAAATTAAATGTTTTATATTCTATTTAAAATTTCTAATTCAAATCATTAGTGTCGTTAATATTATTCGTCCATTCCGTATCATTAAAATTAAAATATTTAAGCCGTCATTGGTACACATCAGACGGGTTTAGCAAAGGCCCATCAAGAGAAACTGAAAAGACAACTGGACTTCAAGCTATCTTCGGTCCAAAGAACATAAAGGGAGAGGAAGCCAGCCACCGATGCCGATTTAGTATTTACTATAGAGATCTGTGTATAAATTCAAATATTTAATATATAATTCAAAATTAAAAAATCATTATATAATGGGAGGGATGTTAATATTTAATTTAAATAATACTAATAAAAATAAAATAGTAAATAATAAATCCATTAAGAGTGGTGGGATCTGACAACAACAATAAGATAGCAGTAGCACGACGCACGCACAGGTGACCTAGAAAATACAACGGATTTGACCTACACATTGCATAATATAATACAAATAGGAGGCGCGCTGCTCTAATGTTTCCATGCATCTTATATTCATTTAAATTATTTTAATCATCTTAAGAAAACGAAACTCCCAAGCGTATTAAAAAATAAGATGGTGTCCCGTGAACGGCGTGAAACATCGGTCTCTCACACTATTACAAATTTCATACGATCATGATATATTTGTTTCGGGTAAACCATTTAAATAATTAATAATATTTGAATATTTTTTATTAATATTTTTAAAGTAATAATTTGGTCATTAATATTATTTATATAGTTTATCTATTCATTATCTTATCAGATATCTCCTTTGGTATCCATAGATTAATTTTAAAGAAATATAATTCAAATATTGCTTTGGTAAAGATAGTTAAAAGGTTAAGACACATAGGCCCGCCTATTGTACCACGTTAGGGCAGCTTTAATATATATATATATATTTAATTTATTATGGTTTTTGTCTTAACTCTAGTTGAGTTCACGTGACTCGTCGTTGTTTCCCCTTCCTTCCCCAAAATCTATCACAGTTGGATTTTCAAAGAACCCTCGAAGAAAGCAGCGGGATTCCCCCCCCCCCCCGCCCAAACAAAATTTGACCTTGTTGATGACCTCTTGAAAACCCTACTCTCCTATCTTCCTTCATGCCTCCACCACCGCCACCGTCGTCGCCGCTGTTAACCACCGTTTTCTTTTTCTCTTTTCAATGGCTGCTGCTCACAAAAGCTACTCTCACTCACCATTCATGTTCATCTAGCCCAGAATTCTTGTCTAGATCCCCATGCCCGCCTTTCAGTTCGACGCCACCTTTCCCTTTCTCTTCCTCTTCTGGGTGTGGCCATCCGTCTTTCCAAATCAATTGCTCCACTCCTCACTCCACCATCTCCATTAACAACCACTCTTTTTCTTTACGCAGCTTCGATCCAAACTCATCCTCCCTCACTGTATCTCCTTTACCTCCACCGACTTCATTCTCTTCCGCTTCCGACTGCTCTTCTTTCCATTTCTTTCCTGTCAATCTTTCCGGTTCACCGTTTCGAATCTCCGACGCTTCTTGCTCTAGACTGTCGGTTCTCCGTTCTTGTTCCCCTTCAAGTCTTCCCAATTGTACCCAATGTGCCCGGGAATGTGGGGCTATTAAAAACCCGGTCAAGCTCCTCCATGGCTGCGGGTCGACCCGTCCTCTTCCCGAGCAAGGCTGCCATGCTGATATATTAGGTTACCTCGAAAGTTTCTTCTTCCAAATGGGTTTTCAGATTGAATGGGACGAAGCTCAAGACTCTTACTTCTCGAGCTGTAAAGATTGTAGATCGAAGAATGGTGTTTGCGGATTCAATTCATCCGATCCCAACAAAAATTTCATTTGTTTCCAAGCCAAAACCACCATTTCCCCTACTTGGAATCATGTTGATCACCCTCATAAAATCGCGATATTATCATCTGTTTTCGCATTAATCTGCATTTTCCTAGTTTTTTCAGTAACATTTACTGTTCTCCGATCCAAGAAACTTAGATCCCAATCCGTAGAAGAAGACCCGACAACTTTATTCCTACGGCGTCACCGTTCCGCTAGTCTTCTCCCTACCGTTTTCACTTACGAAGAACTGGAATCTGCCACCAATAAATTCGACCCGAAACGCAAAATCGGCGACGGCGGCTTTGGGTCGGTGTATTTGGGTAAACTCCACGACAATCGGATATTAGCAGTTAAGTACCTTCACAAAAACAACCCATTGGGCAACGCTTTATCAACCAAGTTTTTCTGCAACGAAATCTTAATCCTTTCGTCGATTAACCACCCGAATCTCGTTAAACTTCACGGTTATTGCAGCGACCCAAGAGGGCTACTTTTGGTTTACGATTATGTTCCAAATGGAACCCTTGCCGACCACCTGCACGGCCGTTCAAAAGTCTCGTTGACTTGGCCGGTGAGGCTCGAAATAGCTTTGCAAACGGCTCTGGCTGTTGAGTATTTGCATTTCTCGGTTCTGCCGCCGATTGTTCATCGAGATATCACGACATCAAATATTTTCGTTGAGAGAGACATGAGGATTAAAGTTGGAGATTTTGGGCTTTCCAGGCTTTTGGCTTTCCCTGAAAACTCGTCATCGAAGTCGGAATTTGTTTGCACCGGGCCTCAGGGAACACCCGGGTATTTGGATCCGGATTACCACCGGTCGTTCCGGCTAACGGAGAAAAGCGACGTTTACAGCTTCGGCGTCGTTTTATTGGAGTTGATTTCTGGGTTGAAGGCGGTGGACCAAAGGCGGGAGAAGTGGGAAATGGCGTTGGCTGATCTTGTCGTTTCGAAGATCCAGATGGGCTTGCTGATTCAGGTGGTGGACCACGCTTTGATCATCGACGGGAAACCGGCGGACGGTGTCGATGCGGTGGCGGAACTGGCGTTCCGGTGTGTGGCGACTGATAAGGATGATCGACCAGATGCAAGGGAGATTGTGGGGGAACTCAAACGAATTAAGAGCCGAACACGTGTGCTTAGAGTGTCGTATTCGAATGCGAGTAATGCTGACGTGGGGAAGAGTTGATTTGGATTTGACGTAACGTGGGGGAGTGAGTGGGGACCCACGTGCACATGTGGGTTTTGACTGGACCACATGTCAGAAATGTTTCTCCCTTTGTTTTGATTTCTTAACTGTAGTTTTACGGTTCTTTACTCTCTTGCTTCTTTTGCTCGGTAAATTTTCTATATTTACCATATGTATGTGTACATAAAGAGAAAAACCATTCCAAAATTTACCCATTTGCAGTATATTATCAACTGGAGTTAAAAAAAAACATACTAGAAAACACGATTCGTCCAAAGACAGCAAGTCATTTTTTAAAATTTAGTCAAGAGATTCAAAAAAAAAAAAATGTTTGAATACAAATGCGGGGACAGATGCAAGCAGACCCGGCAATATCAATTTCATCCATGACCAAGACAGCCGCAGCATGCGTACTGAGATTTGATGTTAAATTAGAAGTGGAGATAAGCACGTTTGATGAACAATTTGGTCCAATTTACGCATAAATCTTGGTTTTCATTATATGATTTGATCCACATAAAAGTGCAAATTAATGTCTGAAATTATCTACTTTTCTGTAAAAAAAATATTTCCAACTTTCAATCTCAACTATAAATTTATATTCCGATCCTAAACTAACATAAAACTACAACATTCTATACTGTGTTAGTAGGTCACACCTGTTATATATGTACCACCTTATAAATAGCAGCAGGATTCAAAACCAGCTAAAATTAACACTTTTGGTTTACTCCCTATTCCCCAGCCTAATTACAAAGTCAGATGAGACTATGTACCCTGGACCATTAGCGTAGGGAGGATATTCTTCTTCTGGCCATTCCTTGAGGGAAAAAAAAACAAAGGACAGCAGATGTCAAGAACTGATGATTTTATATCATTTTTGTGATTTATTGTCCGCTCAGATGAATACATAGGAAGTTCTTTAATAGGCAGAAACTCTTTAAACAGTGAATCGCAGGAAGGAAAGATCATGTTTTGTGCTATCTACAACTTAATTTAACCCATCTTTAAAATCTAAACCAGTTTACATTGATCATAATAAAAACAAAATTAGTTTATCATGCCACTAAAGTATTTAGTAATTTTAATGTTCATTACTCAATAATGTTCCATGTAGCATCAGTCAAAAATGACAAATAGACTTGTCAAAGCCAAACTAAAGAATATATTTCATGATATATCACAGAATACATATGTAACATCCTCAATACCGGGTTAGTAATCAAATTGTAAAGTTTTAGAATTTGGTGACTAGAATAGAACCATGGATTAGTTCAATGATTTATTTGGAAGTAAATCATAAAAGTTGTTAGTAATTATAAGATGAATGAAGGGAAAAATGGTCATTTGACAATGAAATTTTTATTTCCTTATAAGATAAGGAAAATCACGTGGGAAGAGAGAAAAAGGTTCCAGAGTTTTCTTCTCTTCTTACTTCTTCATACGTGAAGGCTTGACTCAAAGGTGAGTTTCTTTGTTTGTTGATTAATTATTGATTTTAAGGTTGGGTTATGATTATTAGATGATAATTAAGCTTAAGGAAAGCTTAATTTGTTCTAAAACAACAAGATGAAAGATATAAAAGAGATTAAAGAAAATGAGTTTTTAGATGAATTTCTGGAAAAGAGTTAATAAGTGAAATTTGAGAAGGAATTTGACTTGTCATCACTAAGAATAAGAAATATATGAAGTTAGAAATGATTAATAACAAAGTTGAAAGTTTAGTAAGATTCTTAAATTTTAAGAATCATGATGAGATATGGAAGATAAAGATGGTTTACATGGATATAAGTTGGTTTAAGTAATGGTAGATGAATTTAATGACATAATAGGGGCTTAAAATATAAGAATTGATGATTTTCGGGCTTAAAATGCAAATTCTGGGTAAGGTGTATCGATGCATATTCATTGTGCATCGATGCACTCTTTAAAGAAGAAACATCGAATGCAATTAGTGCATCGATGCATCCCCTTAAAATGAAACATCGAAGGTGATTTGTGTATCGATGCATGGGTAGTGCATCGATGCACATGTTAAAGAATGCATCAATGCACTATAGAATGCATCGATGCACTTCAAGGGGAAATTGAAATAGACATTTCTTTTGGTCTAAGAAATGATATATTGGAGTATATCAATGGGATACATATATGTATTAATGTATGATTATGTAGATATCGAACATGAACAAGTTCTGGAACGAGTATCAAGTTAAGATTCGATCAAAAGAGAGGAAATCATAAAAGTGGATTGGAACTTAGTGAGGCCAAGGTGAGTGCATATTCGATAGTATATGATATATGATGGAAATAAGACTTGCGACAAGTTTATTTCCTATAGTGTTGCGTATGAATTTATGAATAGTAACTTGTGTTTAATATGAGTTTGTGTATGTTTGTTTATATGAATTGATTTGTTCTTGTATGTGCTATGTGAATATGAAAATGATCTATGTGCATATGTGATATATATAATATAACCGGAACATATGTGAACAAGAGATGAAAATGATATATATGTTATATGAACACATGGGAAGTGTTATAAGATAAGTAACATATGAATATGAAATCATATAAACAATGATATGTACATGTGAATATGTGACATGAATATGCAGGAAAAGTTATAGGAACTATGTGATAAAGGTATGGAAATGATGTGTCTATGAGACATAATCAGTGATTCTTATGTGTGTGAATATGTTTGATATGATTACATGATCATAATATGTAAACCATCTGATAAGTGATATGTGACTATATGAAATTATGAGACAAATGATTAAGTGCTTAAGAGATATAAGCAATGAGATAGGTGATATGTGAAACAAATGAGAAATGATATAAGCTATATGAAATGATCTAGGTGATTACTTATAATATGAAATATATTTTTACAAATACATGTGGTATGTGACAGAAGAGAAAGAACAAGTGATATGAAATGTATAAATGATAATGCCCATGTTATGTGATATGAGAGCTAGGGGTATAGTTAGCATGCCAAGAGTTGAGGATTTACCTATGTCTTTCGAGACATATGGACAATTTACCTAGGTTCTTCGGGACCTATGGACAGTTGTCGAGGTTCTTTATGACCTCTGGATAGTTGCTGGGGTCTTTGTGACCTCTGGATAGGTCATTCGGGACATTTATACGAGCTGTGGTGACAGCGTAGTGATGCACAACCTCAATGTACTCACATACTTTAAGTTCTCAAAAGTATACATGGGATAATAAAGCAATAATATAAATATATTGTACGTGATATGTGTAGGAGTGACATGTTATGAAAAATGGATTATAAAGATTATGGGATGCTATGTGTGATTCTTGGTGATATGAAATGTATTATATGATTGATATGATGATTTGTATATGATTTGAAGGAGTCATATGTTGATAAAAAGATTAGGTATAAGGAGGTATGATCAAAGGATATAAATGATAATAATACGGATTATAGAATAAGATTAACGATGGAAATGATGAATAATGGGTATATGTGTACAGTTGATTATATGGGAAATTATATTGTTGTGTATGATAGCATGAGATGATATGTACATGCATATTTGAGTAGTTAGAGTTACTTTTATACGTTAATGCCTCACTAAGTCATAGACTTAGTGTGTGATTGTTTCACACGTAAGTTACAGAAGTGAGAAGAGTAAAGAGCAATGTGGAGCAAGACATGTCAGTTTCCTTACCAAAGGTCAGATCAGAAGAAAGGTGAATAATATGTATTTTAATATATGAAGTTCTAGTTGACATGTATTCAAAAGAATATATTGTATAAGCTTTGAATGGTTCTGTAAATGTTTGAATAAATTATATGTATAAAAATTTTAAATTACTTACTATTTTATACAAGTAAATGTTTTGAAAAGTCAATGTGACACCTCGGACTCGGATCCGAGTCGGATACGGGTTGGAGGTGTTACAACATATGTATCATGAACTGATACGAGATGCTCCGTTATTTTATGAATTGATACGGGATGCTCTATTATTTTATGAACTAATAGAAGTGTGTCAAAATACACAAAATGATTAAGATGCAGTGATGAAGATAAGAAAGTAAATGTTAAATAATAAGTTGTTCAAATCAAATTCCATAAAATTTGCTAAGTTCAACAGGTTGAACACACCTCATACATTACTGCTATTTACCGTCTCGCAGAGGTTTGTGGTAGTAATTTATATTTCCTATATACAGGCTTTTATTTCCAAGCTTCTTTGCTTCCTTAATCATAGGGTCCACCCGGACAAATGTATCATCATCACACTTCATAATGTATTTTGCAGCCACTGTTCGGACCTGTGAACAATCAGATACCATATAAAAGTAGACCTTTTAACAGCTAAAGAACAATATTGAATTAATTATATATACACATATGACACAGTTTCAGCAAGGGAAAAATAAGCAACATCATATCGTTCGACCACTCACTCACTGACCGACCTAAATATTCACAGATGGCAACTGCCTTAAGTACAACTAAATCGTAGTTATCCATGTAAGGAACTATAACGATATCACCAAAATATTCATCTTCCTTCTTCAGTTCCATTTTCATATCATTTCTTCCATTCTAAAAAGAAAAAGGGTGTAAATATATTAGGCAAAGGAATTTTCCAAAGGAAATAACTTGTGTCTGCTTTATCTTCCCTTACCAATGCAAAAGAAAAATCGAGAAACTATTTTGGAAGACTTTATTAACTAATGCTGCATCCAGGACTTCCTCACAACCATCCTCTCTGCAAAATGATTGTCAGCAGAAAGAATCCCGATAAAAAGCTCTACTTTTCCATCGGGTAGTGGAGGCGCCTTCCATTTACTAACCTCTCAAGATGCTTTTGTGGAGCAAAACTTGGATGAGACGTGGACAAGGAAGCAGCATATATGGAGTGAACATCAAGGTCACCCTTTAGAGATAACCCAGTAGCATCCTCAAGCAAAAATCCCTGCATGTATTTAGGAATTTAAAGACGGGCTCTCTATTCATCATATCGATAAGACAACAACAAAGAGGATACTTACAGTCCGATACGGGAATGAGGTAACATGACGCCCATCGACATTGATATGATAACCCTCCAATCCAGCACTCAATGTGATAACAAATAAATTTCCCTCCACAAAAGGGTAGGGCCAATCAAATGCGACCTTATTCTTTCGGCCTATGAATCTTTTCAACCACCATGTAGCCTTTGAGTCTTCCGAACCATTGTCATCATCTCGAATCCATTTCTCGCACTTCACTTGTCCATCAACTACCACCCCGAGAAAGAGATAAACAATCATATATATATATAATGGCTCAAATAAGTTGCGTTTTTACCAACAACAAAAAATCTGCCTACTGACGAAATATTACCTGTTAGGTTCTCCAAATATTATCGAATTAATACTCTTTTCGACAACATAAAGATCATGAAGCTCGCCTTCGCGAGGTTCTGTCCAAGCTGACGTCACGTTGGAAGGCGCGAATCATGAAGTGCGCCTTCGCGGGATTTCGTCTGAGTTGGCAAAAGGTGTGAATACCTTTTATTTAAATCCAACCGTCCGTCCGCCTCCCCCTTTATAAATACCCCTTCTTTTCAACACTCACACCACAAACGAAAATATTATATTTTTTCCTTCTATCAAGTTTTAAGAAGGTATAATTATCATTTTTAGAAGCTAATTTTTTATTATATTATAATTATTTAATAGTTTATTATATTTTATTGTATTAATTTTTTATTACTTTTTGCATATATAAAATGGCAGGTGGATTGCTACATTAATATGAGAATCATATCTTGAGTCATTTTGTCGATACGGTAATAATTTTAAATTCTATTATTTTATTTATTATGAATGTTTTATTTAGTTATTTTTAGTATTAATTTATATTTTAATTTGTATATTATTTATTTGATTAGGTGAATGACCATATATTATATGCATTCATTTGTAACGTTAAGTTAGAGATATCAAGTCGTGTCTGATCATATTTATTCGCAACTGGATTCGGTGACATAGCGAAATATGAAATACATTGTAACCTTGAACCCAACCTTATTTTTACCTTGATTGAGAGATGGAGACCAGAGACACACACATTTCATCTTTTATGTGGGGATTGTATTATTACGCTGGAGGATGTTTCCATACATTTAGGGCTTCCGGTAAATGGGGATGTTATTTTTGATGTGGCATATGGTGATTGACATTCCTTGTGCGAGGAGTATCTTGGAAGTATCCCGCCTAATTTCAACAGTGGTCAAATAAAGCTATAATGGTTGGCTACAAATTTTCAATAGTTGAGCTAAGATTGTTCCAGGGAACATGCTAAAATATTTACCCGAGCTTGCATATTACAACTCATAGGAGGGATCTTGATGCCCGATAAACCTCACAACCAAGTTCATTGTATGTGTCACCTCGCAGATTTTTTAGTTGTCGGTTCATTCAATTGGGGCTCCGCTGTTTTGGCATCTCCGTATAGAGAAACATGTCAGGCAACTGATTATAAAAAATGATATCGGCAGATGTCTCCTTCATCTACAGTCCTAGGCATGGTATCGCATGCCCTTTTTATGTCCAGCCGTGAAAAATCTGTTAGTCTTCCCTTTATTGTTGAGATAATTTCAATACTGAGTTCGTCTATAAATAATTTTTAAGTATATAATGAATTTTTTTACACTAAATAAGTGATTATGTATAAGGAAAAATCATCGTGATATGCTAGACGAATTGAAAGAAATTCGACTACTAATTGATCAAAAGGCTGGTATAGAGGTATGTATTTAAATTATATTATTTACCTTCAATTATCGTTAAATAATTAGAATATTATTTTGATAAGAATTATATATATTTATTTTAGTTTCAATGAGCTCTTTATTGTACTGAAGAAATAAGGCATTTCATCACACATCACTTGAGTGGCCCATTAGATGTATAGATGACGGTGGTCCCTCTAATATGTTATGTTACTGTCGAGTAGCATCCTACTAATCGCATGCTCCATAAATTTGGTTTCATACAATCTATTCATGAAGCACCTAGGAATCTCAGCAATATACATAACGTCGATAAACGGTGCAAAAATGAAGTCAACTGACTAATGAAGCACAGTGAGTGGGTAATAATCTGGGAGGATCGACGTGGACGCATTCCCCGTACAAAGCCTATTTATGTCGATCATTATTCGATTGCGGATGACTATTATCAATGGTTCAACACAAACGAGAAGTCATTCCTACTTTTCGAGGAAGCACGAGACTGGAGCATTCATCGACGTCGAGAAAAGTGTTCACCGTCACAACATCATTGTCCCCCGACTCATGGAAAGATAGTAGGCTCTTCCGGCTTGTCCTCAACTGTAGCACTAGAACCATCATAGCGGCCACCGTTTACACCGATTTATATTTAGCAGTCATTTCAGATGGCACTATAGCCATTTTAAATGGCATCGTAGCTGTTTTTGATGCCGCCATAGCCATTTCAGATGCCACCACTACAAGGTTTTATGACACCTCCTAGTGGTATACTCTCATGCTTATAGATCTAGCGTGGTCTTCATATGTTGCTTATTTGGCGGGGAATGTTTCACCAAAGACACAAACACCTCCGACTCAGTTTTTACATTTATCGATGTCAATGTTTTCGTAGTTTTCACACTTTTCTATGAGCAGTGGGATGGTTAGTCATACACCTCCGAGGTCCTTATTCTATGGAGGTGCTACATCATCATCCGTCTCTTATCAACAAAATGTATTTGTTACTGCTGCTGCTGCTGCTGATGAGAGTGAGGAGAAAGAGCAACTTATACGAAGAAATCCTGGAGGTGTATCAATGTCTGCATCTTGAATATATTCCACAGGGCGGTGGCTGTCTATTTCAATGATGATTTCTTCGTATAAATTGCTCTTCCTCCTCACTCTCATCATCATCATCATCAGTGGCAACTAAATTTTGTTGATGAGGAACGGATGACGATGTAGCACCTCCATAGAATAAGGACACTAGAGGTGCACGAGTAACCACCCACCGTTCATAAAAAATCGTGAAAACTGCGAAAACATCGACATCGATGAATGTGAAAACTGAGTTAGAGGTATTTGTGTCTCTGGTGAAACATCACTCGCCAAATAAACAACATATGAAGACCATATTGGATATATAAGCATGAGAGTATATCTACCATGAGGTGTCATAAAACCCTGTGATGGTGGCGTCTGAAATGGTTGCAGTGGCATCAGAAACGGCTGTGGTACCATTTTAAATGACTACGGTGGTATCTAAAACAGCTATAGAATATAAATCGATGTAAACAATGACTGTTGTGATGGTTCCAGTGCTGCAGCTGAGGATGAGCCAAAAGCGCATGCTCTCCGCCCACGAGTCGGGGGACAATGATGTTGTAACGGTGGATGCTTTTCTCAACCCTGATTAATGCTCTCACATCGTGCTTCCTCGGAAAGTAGAAACAACTTCTTGTTCGTGTTGAACCATTGATAATAGTCATCCGCAACCGAAATAATGATCGACATAAATCAACTCTGTACGGGGAATGTATCTACGTCGATCCTCCCAAATCATTACCCACTTGATGTGTTTCATTAGCCAATTGTATCTTTTTTGCATTGTCTATCGACGTTATACATATTGTTGAGATTCCTAGGTGATTCAAGAATAGATTGTACGAAACCAAATTGGCGGAGCACGCCATCAGTATGATGTCACTCGACAATAACATAACATATTAGAGGAACTACCGCTATCCATACATCTACTGGCCCTTAAGTAAAGTGGGATGCAATGCCTCATTTCTTTCGTACAATAATGAGCCACTTGAAACTAAAACAAATATATAATTCTTATCAAAATGATATTTTAATTATATAACGATAATTAAAGGTAAATAGTAAAATTTAAATATATACCTATGTATCGACCTTTTGATCAATGAGTAGTTGAATTTCTTCCATTTCATCTTGTATATCATGATGATTTTTCCTTATACATTATCATCTATTCAGTGTAAAAAAATTCATTATATACTTAAAAATTATTTATATACTTAAAAATTATTTATATACGAACTCAATATTGAAATTACCTCAATAATAACGAGAAGACTAACAGGTTTTTCACGACCGTACATAAAAATGACATACAATACCACTCCCAAAACTGCAGAAAAAGGAGACATCAGTCGATAGCATTTTTTCGATAATCAGTTGCCTAATACGGTTCTCTATACAAATATGCCAAAACTGCAGAGCCCTAACTGAATGAGCCGACAACTCGAAAATCTGCGATGTGACACAACCACATACAATGAACTTGGTTGTGAGGTTTATCGGGCATCAAGATCCCTCCTATGAGTTGTAATATGCAAGCTTGAACAAATATTTTAGCCTGTTCCTCGAAACAATTTTTGCTAAATTGTTGAAAATTTGTAGCCAACCATGATAAATGTATTCGACCACCGTTGAAATTAGGCGGGATACCTCTAAGATACTCCTCGCACAAGGAATGATGATCACCATCTGCCGCATAAAAAATAACATCCCCATCTACCGGAAGCCCCAAATGTATGTAAACATCCTTCAGCGTAATAGTGCACTCCTCACATGGAAGATGAAATGTGTGTCTCTGGTCTTCATCTCTCAATCAATGTAGAAATAAGGTTGGATTCAAGGTTACAATGCCCTTCATATTTCGCTATGTCACCAAATTCAGTCGCGACTAAATACAGCCAGACACGATTCGATGACTCTAACTTAAAAGTTATGAATAAATAGATCTAATATACAATCATTCAACTAATTAAATAAATAATATACAAATTAAAATATAAACTAATACTAAAAATAACTAAATAAAACATTTATAATAAATTAAATAACAGAATTTAAAATTATTATCGTATCAGTAAAAGATTCTAGATATGATTCTTATATAAACGCGGTAACCTACCTATTATTTTATAACTACAAAAAGTAATAAAAAATTATTTCAAAAAATATATAATAAATTATTAAATGATTATAATATAATAAAAGTTTAACTTCTAAAAATGATAATTATACCTTCTAACGTGACGCCAGCTCAAACATAACTTATGAAGGCGCGTTTCATGTTCCAGCAATTCGTGAGAAAGCGTGTTAAATTGACAATATTTAAAGAAATGATGCTTGACAGATATATTTTGTTGTTAGGGTGATTTTTTTTTTTTTATATAAACTTCCAAATAAGTAACTTGTAAACTACCCCATCCAACCACCGACAACTAAATACCAAATTCATAGAATTTTTTCAACCCACATTCTCCATTTACTTAGTCAGCATACAGCGTTCAAACAAATGAACTAAAAATTAAGGTAACCTGTTTCCTCATCAGCTCTAGACTTCCACCCTTCGCACCTCAACGCAGATCCCCACTGCATTCGATAACAAGTATTGTGCTCGATCACCGGCTTCTCGCTCCAATCCCCCTTCAATCTCGGATTGAAATGAAGAATGCGAGGCGGATCATCGCCGTCGACAGTCTTCAACCCTTGCAGTTCCATCATAAACTGAGTTACCACCGCTGACTCATCCCCCTCTTCCAATATTCCAATTTTCGGGTCATCCTCTGCATGCGGCCAATGCGGTATCGCGGACATTAATTTCTATTATCCCATAAGTTTGAATTGACAATTAAAAAAAAAATTCTAAAAACCCTACGTATAACACCCACATGTAAAACCCATTTCTTCTTCTTCCTCCTCAGCGATCCCCATTGACATTACTATGAATACATTCTTCTTATTTAAAGTTCATAACCCAAGATGAACTATGAATACATTTTTCTTTTGGAAGGGCTTTTTCGTAACGGCAAACTTTACTAGGGATCGTTTCTTCATCATCAACTTGAGCTACTTACATAGCTGTAAATATGTTGATTGCTTTCTTCTTTGCAGCAATTTGTGATTTCTTTAGTTTAGTTTTTCAGGCCTTTCTGAAGTCAAAACATCAATAACTTATCGGGGTCGGAGTTCGTGAACCAGGGCCGGATCATGCTCATCCCCTGCGGGTTAACATTAGGTCCACATTACGGTTGTCGATAAATTTAAATCGAATGAATTGTTAATGTAAAGGATTCAACGTACTTAATTTTTAAAGCGATGACCAAAGTTAATCGACTAAAAATAATAGGGACTATTGATATAGTTTAACTAGAAAACCCGATGATACGTGATCAACGACTGAGATTTATCTGTGAATTCCAAACGAAATCCCAGACCATCAGATTAGAAAAGCTCAATGTGAAAATACAACAGCTAAAATAAATTCGAAACAAACAAGCGAGAGTTTTACGTTGAAATCTTCATGGCAAAACATGCCCGACTCTGCCTCCCAGCAGGGTTTCAAATCGCGGTCGCAGTCGTGTTTTCGGTTATTTCGGATTTACCGTAATTAGGGCTGTCGCGGAAACTATTGCGGCCGTCGCGGGTAATTCGGTCGGCAGCGAAACCGCTATATCGCGACCGAAATCGCGGTCGCAGACCGTATTTTAAAACCTTGCCTCCCAGTTTCAGAAATCTTCTTGTTCACTCTTTCGTTTAATTCAATTTAATTTTTCATGATCTCCTGATTACATTAACGTTAACGTTTTCTGGGTTTTCTCTGGTAAAAATTTTGGATTCAGAAAAGAAAAATGAGCATCGGCAACCTAACAGAGCTAGAGAGTAACCTCACTCTCAGCGATCGCTTGAAGCTCTTCAAAGCTTCGCAGTTCAATCCCGATGCTTATCTCCAATCCAAATGCAACAACATGACGGAGAAGGTATATTAATTCCAATTCCCAAATAATCATATACATGGACAAATACGTCAGTCATAATGATTTATGCCATCAAAAGGGATTCCGAATTTTCTTTTTCTGTTCTAACGAGATGAGGATAACTCAAGAATATTAGTAATGGTGGAGATATTCAATTTGATCAATTTTTTTTAAATCACAGGAGATAAAGCATTCGTGCATGAACTTGTTAGAGTTAAGGAAGGCGTCTGCAGAGGAAATGCGTAAAAGTGTGTACGCTAATTATACTGCCTTTATACGGTAAGTCTTCATTATACTCACTCAAGGAGCTATACCGATGTATTTGTGTAAAATGCTTGTTGTGTTCTGGATTTCTCGGTTTTCAACTTGTTTCATTGTTGCCGGTTAATCTTTTGAATGATTGAAAGAGAATCAACATAATATTGATCGGTTTTTGTGATAATTAGAGGCCGGCATCGAGTAAAGAAAGTACCAATTCTTGGTTTAGTACATGCCAACCTTAAGATTCTAAAATCTTGAAATTCTTTGCATTTGAAGTACATCCAAGGAGATTACAGTTCTTGAAGGGGAGCTCCTTTCGATGAGGAATCTTCTTTCTACTCAGGCAGCTTTAGTTCACGGTTTAGCCGAAGGTGTCTTCCTCGATTCCTTGACAGCCGGTGCTGACGATTCGGAATAGGATAACGTATTTGCAGTTAAAAATACGAAACTTAATAAAACCGAGAAGTGGTTTGTTGAGTATGAGGAGAACCTTGAAGTTCTATTGGCTGAAAAGAGAGTGGGTGAAGCTATTGCCGCATTGGGGGAAGGGGAAAAAGTAGCAAAAGAACCTAATACTAAACAGAACTTGAGTCCAGATGCACTTCAAAGGTTGAAGACTGCCCTCACTTTGCTGAGACAAAAACTAGTAGATCAGCTCGCAGAGACTACTTGCCAACCTTTCACCAAAGGTGCTGAGCTTCGTTCGGCCGTTTTGTCGATTAAAAATCTCGGGGACGGTCCACGTGCCCATACATTGCTGCTCAATTCTCACCAGCAGAGGCTGCAGCGTGGAATGCAAAGTCTTCGTCCTACGAACAATTCTCATGGAGGATCAACTACTTCGGCTCTTTCACAGCTTGTATTTTCAACCATTGCGCAAGCATCTAGTGATTCCTTAGCGGTTTTTGGCGAGGAGCCTGCATATTCATCTGAACTAGTAACATGGGCTGTCAAGCAAACCGACACATTCACGCTTCTTTTAAAGAGACATGCTCTAGCTTCATCGGCAGCTGCTGGGGGTCTAAGAGTGGCCACTGAATGTGTTCAGATATGCCTTGGCCATTGCGCTTTGTTAGAAGCTCGTGGATTAGCCCTTTCCCCTATTTTAATGAGGCATTTTAAGCCCTGTGTCGACCTGGCATTCAGTGCCACCTTAAAAAGAATTGAACAGAGTACTGCTGCAGATGATTGGGTGCTTTCTTATGCCCCGGGTGATGCACGTCCGTTATCTTCTACTTTATCTCTTAGTAGTGCAAATATGCCACAGCCAAAGCTTTCAAGCAGTGCTCACAAATTGAATTCAATGGTTAAGGTAATTATTTCCGCTTCACAGTGATTAATGTTATGTGATCAAACATAAGTATAATGTACTTTTAATTCCTTGTTTTGCAAGTTTTAGAATCTTTGGTGCTCCTAATCTGCCTAATGTCTGGTTTTAGGCATTTATGGGGGATGTTGGCCCCCTTGAGATTCTTCAATTGTATGGTCCAGCTTTAGAAGGAGTTTTACAAATATTCAATTCCTATGTTAATCTATTGATAAGTGCATTGCCTGGTTCGATGGAAACGAAGAAACTTTAGATTGTTCCGGGAATAGAGTTCTGAAGATGGCAGAGAGTGAAGCCCAACAATTGGCTTTGCTTGCTAATGCATCATTGCTAGCGGATGAACTAATTCCACGGGCTGCATTGAAACTTCTGCCATTGGGCCAGGCTAGCAGAGTGGATGCCACCCCTAGAAGCACTTCGGATAGGCAAGGCAGTGTTCCAGAACAGAGGGAATGGAAGCGGAAATTAAACCGCTTGGTTGAACGTTTGCGAGATAGCTTTTGTAGACAACACGCCCTCGATCTTATCTTCACTGTCGACGGGGACATGCGTCTCAATGCAGAGATATACATAAGTATGGATAGCCATACTGAGGAACCGGAATGGTTTCCATCACCAATTTTCCAGGTAATATCTTGATTTCCTTGGTCATGACATAAGCATCCAACATGAAAAAAAGTAAGATATGACATCCAGTGAATCCAAGCCGGACGAATGGGATTCGAACAGTTACATATGGATACATAATTCTGGTGTTCATAACTTTTATCACTTACTAGGATAAACATTTTCTCCTCTACAATTTTACCTTGTTTTCAGGAACTTTTTGAAAAACTAACAAGGATGGCAAGCATAGCAGCTGATATGTTTGTGGGAAGGGAAAGGTTTGCTACACTTCTATTAATGAGACAAACGGAGACTGTGATCCTTTGGCTTTCCGATGACCAAACCTTTTGGGAAGAGATCGAGCAGGGGCCGACACCTTTGGGTCCCCTCGGTCTTCAACAGGTATACTCAATCAACTACAAATACATCAGGTTAGATGATTGAATATCATATAACACTCGTTTTGTTTTTGATGCAGCTTTATCTAGACATGGAATTTGTAATGATCTTCGCTTCTGAAGGCCGGTATCTGTCACGAAATCTGCAACAAGTTATCAAAACCATAATTGAGAGAGCCATCGAGGCGCTGGCTGCAACCGGAATTGATCCATACAGGTAAATTTCACATGACCAATATCATCATGGGAGCATTTTTAGTTTCGATACACTAGACTGACCCTTCTGATCGCAGCGTGTTGCCGGAGGATGACTGGTTTGCCGAGGTTGCTCAAATAGCAATCAAGATGTTAAGTGGTAAAGACAACTTTACTACTATGGAGGGAGACGTTACAAGGCCTACGGCATCGGTGTCGGCAGCTTCGTTCTGAAGTAACCAAGGTCTCTGTCCGTACCTTTTCTCTAAGCATGCCACCGTCACAAAAGCAACCATGCTTGCCATCCAATAAAATGCAGGTTTTTATATCATCGTGTTCACTTTCAACAACATATATCTTATGTAGGAATGCAGAGTTCTTCATAGATTGTTAACAGGCCTAATGAGCTTTTATTCCTTCTATTTTTATTTGCCAAATGCTTTTTATTTAAGTCAATGGATTTTATACTGTGTTTTAATAAGAAGATGAAAAAGCAAAGCACGAACATGATAACATGACATGGTATCCATAATAATATTTCATTACAGCAATATTTTGACAAATTGTTTCAACTGAGTGAGAGCATCGACGTGGGCTTAACATTTTATACTAGCAACAATTTCTGAAGCCTGTTGAACAAGAGGGAAAAAAATTTCCGAACCCTTTGGGTCCTAAAAATTAAAACTGAGGGCATTAGAAATAAGGGCAGAGGATGGTTTTTTTGGCCCATTAAGGCATCTAGGTTTTTTATTTAGCCTATTAGGGCACCCGAGTTTTTATTTTGGGATATAAGATATTTTTTATAGTGATAAAAATATTTTTTATCAAAACTTGTCACCTTAAGGTGACGAGTTCCAATAAAATATAATTTTTTTATTAAATTTTATCACATCAAAGTAAAAAGTTTGAATAAAAAATATTTTTGTAATTTTTGCAATTTTTTATCTAAACTTGTCACCTCAAAATGACGAGTTTCATTCACTGTATAAAATGCCGTAGAATCCAAAATAAAAGGCTAAGGTTTATTTTGCAAATTTTTTTCTGGATTGCACTATTGGGTCAAAAAAACCGCATAGGGTTCTTGACAAAAGCCGAGTTGAACAAAAATATTTAAGCCCATGTTCATATTTTGAAAAACAATTAGGGTAAACTACACATTTAATATCTAAACTATCAGTTTTGAACCGATTTAATATCTAAGCTTTCAATTTTTTAAGACTATACTTTTAGTTTTTGTTTCATTTTAGTACCCGTCATTAAAAACTTAAACTCGTTTAGTATATAAACTATCAATTTTGGTTTGTTTTAGTACCTAAACTTTCAATTTATTTTCAAAACTTAACGTTAAATTTTGATCATGGTATTAAAATGAAACAAAAACAAAAATTTAGATATGATTTTGAAAAAATTAAAAGTTCGGTACTAAAACATATCAAAACTTATAGTTTAGATACTAAACACATAATTTACCCAAAAAAATTATCATAAACCAAAAAGGACTATTAATGATAATAGATAATTGAAAAAACCACATTATATGAAATTGTTTAAACTATTTATTTTACCCAAATATGAAGAATATTGGTAATTCCATACTCGAAAACACTTTTTCAAAAGTTAGAAATACTATTTTTTTTACACTTGAAAAAAGAAGTTATTTTTAAAGAATACTTTTTATCGTAGTTCATTATTTATGATATAAAATAATTAACTCCAAAAGCATTATTTTAATCTGATAAAAATAAAGCACCTTGATAGAACAGTATAGCAAACCGAACCTATTGGGAGTGAGCATATTTACCAATTGGAGTAATTGAGCACGTGATTGTACTTGTCAAAAAGGAGTCGACATTGACATAGGTTATGTATTTTTCACATGCCGATATTTACGAGTGGCCAAATCCTATCCACATGGCTGAGAAATAGATCTACCTCGAAATGGGAGCTTGGAACAAAGAATACGCCTTTACCGACAAAAATATTAGAATAATGCTTTTTGGAATAATTATTTCCTCAAATAATTCATCTCATCCTTTATTTTTCCAAATAAGGTGAAGACGCATAACGTTTCATGCGATTTGGAGAAGACCCCAGGATTTCTACATGTCTTCAAGTTGAAGACTACAAGATTTTCACGTGTCTTCAACGTTTATATCTACTCCATGCAGAGCCGTGCAGCATGCAAAGCTGACTTAATGCAGTTGTTGCCCGTGAATTGAAGCACTGTTGGTGCAGTGAATTATTGGTGCAGTGAATTATTGGTGCTAAATCAATGAATTTGACAGTGACTCCCTGAAACAATTGTAGCAGTCCGTGAGTGAATGGTGAAGCACTGTTCCCATGCAGTAATTACAGACCTTACAATTTCATTTCCCAATGCTCTGCAGAGGTTATCGTGCCCTGTTATGCGTGTAAAATAAACTTTGCATAAAAAAATAATTTTAGATGTATATATGTATGGGTTGGGGTGTTATTTGATTGAAGAAAAAATAGTGGAGAACAAAAGAGAAAGCAAGCAGTTGGAAGAACCAATATTTGGAGCATTTGAGAAAAAGTTTAACAAATTTGCATGTTCATTTTCTTGAGTAAGTATTCGAATGATTTATATATTTTTTTTATATTTTACCTCTTATTATTTTGTTAAATGATATTGTTGAGTTCATTTGCAGATTAAAGAGAAAGTAAAAAGTTGATTCAAGATATTTTTTGTAAATCAAGTTGGAGGAAGAAGTTCTCAAGTAAGTACAAATAGATTTTATTGGAAGTATTACTATTTAAGTTTTGCAAAAATTTTAGTTTTTATTTGACTTCTGAATCATTACTATAAATTTTTAGTAGTATTGATTTAGTAATTGGATTACAAATGATCAAACAAATATATCATTTTGACTTATTAATTATTGAAAATAGTATTATAAATTTTAATTATTATTTAAATAATAGAAAAATATTGTTAGAATATTTTATTTTGTTGTTCTATATATATCATATGTAGGGAAAATGAGCAACAAATTCTTCATGATTGTTCGTTATAATAGATAGATTATAGAGAATGAGGTCGGTGTTGTTTTTCAGTCTTAAAGACCTATAAATATGATGCTTAAAAGATAATCACATTTATAAAAATAAATGAGATGATAGAAAGAAAAATACGAGCTATAATTGATGGTTGAGGTACAAGTTTATGATATGTCCTAATCTCGTCAGGTATGTTACAGTACCATTTGAAGAAGAAGAAGAATATACTAGAACCAAGATTGAAGTACATGACTCAACAAATATTTCAGTTATTAGGTTATTTGTTGAGGTGCATAAGATATTTGATGTTCTTGGGTCGTCAAAAAATGTGGTTGGAAATTCATCTCAAATGACTTTTGGAAGTGAGTTTGAAGACTCGACATATAGGTCGATAAACAATTGTATGGCGCTGTTGAAAAGTGCAAATGAAGTTGGTGGGACATCAGCAACAACAGAGTATGAGACAAGAAGCATACATCATTTGGAATCGATTGTTGATATTGACGTTGAGAATCATTGGGGAGAAACACATGATGATTCCAACGAAGATGAAGAAACTGAGGAACCTAAGGAACTTGATTTTGTTAACGATGACACTATTTTTGATGGTGGTGAAGCTGAATTAGCCAATGATAAATATCCGACATCGTATCAACCTACTCCTCACATGTACGAGATAGATTATGATACGACGAGAGAACATGAATTCCCAGAGATACCACATTTTACTTCAGGCCACGTAACTGAGTCATCCGAAACCTCAGGTGAATTATCTATTTGGAAACAATTTAGAGGAAAAAATGAAGTTACATTGGCGATTAAAGAGTATTGCATAAAAGACCATGTAGATTACAAGGTTGCAGAGTCCAACAAAAAAAATTGTATAGAAGTGTGTTAAATATGACCCCGAGTGTAAGTGGTTGATCAGAGCATCCAAAATGCGAGGCAAGACGCTTGGGTCATTACAAGGTACAATGGCCTCACACATGTTTATGAAACTCCATTGAACAAGACCACCGACTATTAGATTCCAATGTAATATGACAATATGTGAAGGTGTTGGTTAAACAAAATCCAAGGATCCATTGTTCGGTGTTAGTTGTATCTATTTGAGACCAATTCAGATATAATGTAAAATAGAAACCAGTTTGGTATGCGAAGGAGAAGGCAAGGAGGTTGATATATGGTGATTGAGATACATCATACAATGAGCTATTGGATTTGTTACAAGCTATGAAACGTTTCATCCCGGGAACCATAGTGAAATCTCAAACCATGTCTACATACAACCTAAAAGGTCAACCTTTTCAAGGGAAGATAATATTCTATAGACTCTTTTGGGAATTCAAGTCACGCATAGAAGAATTTCCATTTTGCAAACGTATGGTCCAAGTAGATGGTACGTGGTTGTAAGGCAATATACGCATATACTATTGATATCAGTTGCATAAGATGGTCAACAAAATATATTTCCAATAACATTTGCCATTGTTGAAGGAGAGACAATAGAGGCTTGTGATTTCTTTTTTTACCAATCTATTTAAGTATGTCGTTAAAAAAGATAGAGTGTCCTTGATATACGATCGAGGAACAAACCTTTTGGCGACAATTGAACGACCAGAAAGTTGATGAACTCCTCCGCATGCATATCCTGAATATTATATTCACTATATTGGTAAGAATTGTATCAAAAAGTTTTATAACGGCCGTATTCATAGCGAGATAGTCAGTATAGGTAAGTTTTATTTTCAACATTTGTATCCATTTTTATGTGTGTGTTTTAAATCAAAGTTAACACAATATATACTATAAAATATGATATGAACTATGCCAACCAAATTTTGATAAGAGGTTAGAGAATTTGAAGCGGGCTTATGATGAGCATGTTTAAAAGTGGGCTTCTGAAATCCCGAGAGAAAAATAGTTGCAAGCATATGATTAGGGGTGTAAACGAGCCGAGTCGAGCTCGAGTATTACCGAGCTCGACTCGAACTCGAAAACTTTAACTGTAAGCTCGACTCAACTCGAAAACTCACGAGCCTAAAATTTTCAAGCTCGACTCGAACTTGAAAGATAATATTAAAACTCGAATCGAACTCGAAAAGGCTCGAACTCAAAAAAAAATTCAAGAGCTCGACTGAAGCTCGAGACTCAAGCTCGAATGCTCACCACGTGGCTCCGTAAATTAAACCATTGAGTTTGAGCTTTAATTTATAGGATCACTTGTGGAGCACTTGCTTCTATCTTAAAAATGTGGGATATAAGGCCACATGTTGTGTGTGGGATATACGGTTAGAACTTCACCGTCTTCCCCGTGATCTTCACCCTCTTCAACACCCTGTTCATCGAAGATTGCTAAACAAGCTTAATTGAAGCCTCCAAGTACTGAACAACGAGAACAGTAACCGATCCTCGAGAGGGAAACCAGAGGAAGATGCACACATCAGAAATCCTGAATCAGTTTTAATGGAAGAGGAGTGCCCCCAACTGCAGAAATATGATAACAAAACAAGTCCCCTAGTAATGAGAACCGAGGAGCATGAATTGAAACTGATTCAGGCTCAGAAGATGAGGGAGAGGGCTCGACGTTTTTCATCTTTTACAAATTGGATGCCAGATTTGCAGAGAGTTTGGGCTCCAAAGCAGCCGAATGCAATGAAACACAAGTCCGATCATCTTCGAAAACTATCAAAAAAGAAAAACCATAGAAAGGCAAGCTATGACACAATATGTGAGACTCCAATGACAGAAAAGAAGCGGTCAAGCCCCTACGAAAGCACCATTGATGATAAAGACCATAGAGATAGCAGAGCTCACCCTCTCGGTCCTGTCTCAAAGGCTTTGTTCCAAGATGACATGTAATAAGAATTATGGTTTCCCGCCAGCAGCCAACATAATAAGGTGAATGATGCCGAGCCCGAGCCCCTCAAAAGGAAGTTTCTTGTTGCCATATAATTTAACCATACTGGTTTAATCTTAATCAGACTCTGATTATTTGTGAAGTAGTTATATAACTTGATTGTCATTAATTGTTCATATGGTTAATTTCATGTAAACTTACAGACTTAAACGTTAACTAAGATGCCTATTCTTTTTCTCCCCGTATGAGGAATAAGAGTTCCTTTTTATATATTTATTTTCATAGGCCCAAACTTCTCTCTGGAGTTGCAGCTCTGCATTTTGCGTAGTTAAAGCATTTCAAAAACCAACCTTTGCTAATGAGAGCCATCACTCGTTGTTGCCGCCATTTCATTAGTTTAATGTGTATATGCATGTTTAATAAATTTATAGTTTGGTATGTTATATTTTAATTTTTGTATTTCAATCACATTTATTTAAATTTTCTTATTTGTTTTAAATGTTCAGGTGTCATTTATGTTATTTTTCATATCATTTTAGCTTAAACCGAATATGATCAATTGCATATAAGACCCTATAGTTTATGGTCATTTTGTATTTAAGTCATTGGCTTAATTCCAGTTTTGTAAGTTTAATTTTACATTTACGTGAATTTAATCATCATTCTAAAGTTAGTATATTTAGCTTAAATTAGTCTTCACATTTAGATTTCTCTTAATTTAGTCACTGTTTAGGATTGTTTTCTTTAATTAGTTGTGTATATTTATTTTGCATATTGATATGTTTATGTATAAGTATGCGATTGATTTATTTAGGAGTCACATAACATCATTTTGTATAATTTGTATGTTACCTTCATGTGCATAACTTAACCCCTATCACATAATCATATTTAGGATTTAGGGTTTAGGGTTTATAGTTTATGGTTTAAGATTTATTGCAAAGACATTAATTAATCGACTTGATACTGATTTATGAGGTAAGTACAATTTAGGGTTTAGGGTTTATGATTTAAGTTTAGGGTTTAGGGTTTATTGTAATGACATTAATTAAAATTTGAGGTAGTTGTATTATAGAAACTTTTATATATTTTAAAAATTTTATAATTATCAATAGTGCATTTTTAATATATTTTTAATAATGTAATTTTAAAAAATCTAAAATTATAATATAACATTTTTCGAGTTGCTCACGAGCTTTTCGAGTCAAATATCGAGTAGCTCGTTTAGGCTCGTTAAAAACTCGAGTCGAGTCCATTCGATTTGAGTATTTATCGAGCTTTGATCGAGTCGATCTTGAGTAGCTCGCTATCTGTCTCGTCTCATTTACAGCCCTAGCACCACTCATTGATTAAGCACCAATAATTCATTGCATCATTTTTGTAACAACCATATTCCGTGTACCCTTCTGTATACGAAATACATATGTCACATCACTTTTAAAATATTTCTTCTTCTAAAAACCCGTAAAATTTTGTCATATTCCGTGTACCCTTCCGTATACGAAATACATATGTCACATCACTTTTAAAATATTTCTTCTTCTAAAAACCCGTAAAATTTTGTTTCCAGATTTTCTTAAAACATAATATTTTTTTATATAAAGCAAAACATTAATTGAAATATGATAAGAGGTTCTACTTAAATACAATTCAGAGCATTTTTCATACTTTAATTACATGCCAACTAAATTTTTCCAAAACAAACCAGATTGTCCTATAGTTACTGACGAGTCAATCTTAATTGATGATATATGTTGCTATTGTTGCACTCCTTATTTGAATTGTCTCTTCTTTTACCTATGCGTGAAAGCAACACACGTTAAGTATTTACTTAGTGAGACACAATATTAAAAGTAATCTTTATGTATACATAAGTATGTCATATTTATTTAGTTCGTACTAAATCATATATTCTTTAAGGATCCTATAATCCTCCTCAGTTAAACCGTATTTCATTCATAATTACCTTAATTATTTTTAGTATGCCTAGCATACCTATCTTTGTTTATATTTTTCTTTTTCCATTTATCTCTTTAGTCATTATTCTTTTTTTTCATTGAGAGCATCCATTCATATTTATAATGCACCATATGCATCTCAATTATGGCATCCTTTCGTGCCGATAATGCACCCCTATGTATTTCATTTATGGCATCCTTTCATGCCTTTTATACGCTATTATGCATTTTATTTAGGGCATCCTTTCATGCCCCTTTTTACACTATTATACATTTCATTTATGACATCCTTTCATGCCTTTTATACGACATTATACATTGTTATACATCTAGTCTTTTTCTCAAAGGCATTTAATCTTTCATCTAACTGGCATGATTGAAATCTTTCTGTCAAATGCACAGTTAGGCCTAAACTATATTAGCCTTTCATCTAACTGGCATAATTGACACCTTTCTGTCAATTGCACAGTTAGGCCTCAAAGGCACTTAGCCTTTCATCTAACTGGCATAATTGACACATTTCTGTCAAATGCACAGTTAGGCCTCAAAGGCACTTAGCCTTTTATCTAACTGGCATAATTGACACATTTATGTCAAATGCACAGTTAGGCTATTAATCTTTTATTTCAGAACAGTTTCTACTATAATTATTCATAATATCAATTAACTCTTTCAAACCATTATACACTCTACGGTTTATACCTATATTTCCAATGCAATAATCCCATAATCTTACTATAATTTACGTGGATTGCTCACCTACTACCAATACAATAATTCACCTTCTTATTATGAACTTCTGATAATTGCACATATATCTCCCATACAGAAATTCATACACTTAGTATGGATTTCTTAAGCTTGCACATATAGTGCCCATACATAAATTCATCCACTTAGTATGAATTTCTTAAGTTTACACATATAACGCCCATACATAAATTCATCCACTTAGTATGAATTTCTTAAGTTTACACATACAGTGCCCATACGGAAATTCATCCACTTAGTATGAATTTCTTAAGTTAACACATATAGTGCCCATACGGAAATTCATCCACTGAGTATGAATTTGTTAAGTTTACACATATAGTGTCAATACGGAAATTCATCCACTTAGTATGAATTTCTTAAGTTTACACATATAGTGCCCATACGGAAATTCATCCACTTAGTATGAATTTCTTAAGTTTACACATATAGTACCCATACGAAAATTCATCCACTTAGTATGAATTTCTTAAGTTTACACATATAGTGTCCATACGGAAATTCATCCACTTAGTATGGATTTCTTAAGTTTACACATATAGTGTCCATACGAAAATTCATCTACTTATTATGAATTTCTTAAGTTTACATATATAGTGCCCATACAGAAATTCATCCACTTAATATGAATTTCTCAAGTTTACACATATAGTGCCCATACGGAAATTCATCCACTTAGTATGAATTTCTTAAGTTTTTGCACACTAAGTGTCATTTGGTAATCACCATACTTACATCAATAAATCATACAACTATGACTATCGTAACATAAACGTACATAATTAAATGCACTCACCTGGCTTGCCTCGCTTTGGTGTCCACAATGCAAAGTTGATTACTCCAGAAATTTCGATCTTTTCCATATCCATTAAATACATGTATAATAATCAATTATTAGTATATTTTCTAACAATTACAATTAAACATTACTCAAGAGTACCTATTATTAACTTTTCTATAACAATATTAGTCTATCTTACAATTTATGGCTCCTTAGTATCGATATCCCTACCATGGTATCGATACTACTATACTATGATACTGATACTCTACTATGGTATCGAGCATTCTGTTCGAATGGTATCGATACTATTAAGCTAATTCATTCCATTTTAGCCTATAACATCGATACTGTTCTATCAATATCGATACCATTACCCATATTTTCCATTTTTCAACCCGAAACATACCCAAATTTGGTCAGATTTCCTTATGTTTACCCCAACAATACTATTTAACTCTTCTCTACTTATATATACTAACTTTCCTTCATTTAGCTACTTAAAACATCTAGTATCCCTCAAAATCATTTGATTCTAAGAATCACATCACAATTTATAACTTGTTTTTAAACTCATCCAATGCTTCTAAGCTCTCATTTATCTCTTTGACAAGTCATTTCTACCAATAAACATCAATAAAAACTCATATATTAACATATCATTTCAAAACTCATTTTCTGAAATCTCCATTATTTCCTCATTCACATAGTTTTAATCCCAACTAATCCTTCTTTAAGCTTCTATCATACTCAAGGCTTCAATAACCAACCAAAAATGAAAGGATAACTAGCAACTTGAAAACTCACCTTTGAGCTATGGAGGAGAGCTATTCACGGGGAAAGGAGAAGAAAAAAGGAAATTTTAAGCTAACTTACCTTTCCCCCTTTTTCTCCTTATTTAAATACCCTAATAACAATGGATTTTAAATTCATTTTATTCCAATGACCAAAATATCCTTTTAATCCTCCATTGTTACAATTTAGTCTCAAACATTATTCCAAATCATTATCATCTTTAAAAAATTAATCAAATAAATCCTCAAATTTTAAATCCTTTCAATTTAGTCGTTGGCCTACTATTTGGGGTATTACAATTTTTCCATCTACTCATTCACGGGTTGCATGGATCAACAGTGCTGCATGGCTCTACATGGGAGTAAAGATGTCTGCTGAAGACTTGGGGAAATCCTATAGTCTTCACCTTGAAGACGTGTAGAAGTCCTAGGGTCTTCAAAATTTTCATGCATGTTGAAGACGTGTAGAAAGCATGGAGAGTTCGGCTAGAAGACTTGTAGAAAGCTTGGAGTTTTCTACTAGTCGCATAGATTGGTATGTGTCTTCAAAAATATATGTAGAATTCACCCTATTTGGGTAAATAAACGATGGGGTGGATTATTTGGGGAAATAAAATTTCTCAATGCATTATTTCAACATTTTTACCGCCTTTACCTATACTCCTCCTTCGGTGCTTTGCTATATCTTTGGCAACTGATGTGACATTACTTATCCATTACCAAATTCAAATTAGAGATATTAATGAATCAAAATGATATTTAAAAATATTTCAATTTGTTTGGATTGAAGTTGAGAATACATTTTATTATTTCAATCTTTTATAATTAAATTTTATAAAATTTAAAATTAATATTGTCGATGGAATAAGTTTGATTACTTGGTTGTTGGTGATTCATCTCTTCTGATTTAGATAGAGAGTCATGATGGGTTAAAGAATAGTCGTCAATCGATGTTTTAAGGAAAGAGAAACTGGATTATCACGAGGAATGAGAAAGAGCCCGATCGGTTACGAGCGATCCATCCTCTTTTCTAATCTTTGAATGAGGTTATTTATAGCGACATTTAGTGCATGTGTGTCAATTGTAAGGTCGATCATTGCTATTTGTAGGTTAATAGGTAGGTAGAATCCGATGGTTGAACTTTAAATCTTGTTCTGACGCATTAAGTAGATTTGTCTATTAAATATCTTGTCTATGCACTATAGTTGATCAAAAGCCTATTTCTAGAGAATGTAAACTTATCAAAGACTTCGATAAACGGAGAAATTTTCGAAAACCGTCCCAAGAGAGAAAACTTTGATCAAATTAACTCTAATTTGAGTACTGTTAGTAACCCAAAACGTGCTGAAATAAGTTTGCCCCACACTTTCCATTTGACGCCAAGTAAGTGAATTATCTTTTCTAGTGGTTATGTATGCCTAACAAAGTTAAACATGGAAATGGCAAGGTTTGGCAAAAGCCGTTATCTAAGCTTGTTAGATATATTTCGCCTTTCTATATACTCCGACAAATGAAAAAGGGAACACTGCACATTATTAATACCTTAGCTGTAATAGTAAATTGCCGAGCTTCAATTATTCCACTACGTGCTTTTGTTCATCATCTTTGCTGAAAATGCCCATTTTCAAACTCCCAACAAAATCTACATTTAAAAAAAAACGTGTTCGAATTTGCGAAACGTGATCATATTTGTACCAAAACGTGATAGAATTTGTATGCTAACAAAAAGTGTTCTTGTGAAAATCTTTATATAATTGAATTTGAATGAAAATTATATAATTATAGTGTGCCTTTGTATCCACATCAAGTCATCATCTCTTGCTTTATTTGTTGGGCATCTATCTTGTGGTGCAGCTATTTTGCTTTTGGGCACGAGATGTTGCTAATTTAATATATATAATAAACTGAATATCATACCCGCGGATACTCAATTAAGCAACATTTTTTTATCAATATCTGACCCGAAAATCCGAAAAATTTTGTGGGCTGAGTATCCTACCAAAAAATTGAGTATTTTCAATATAAATATTCAATATTTTTTAATTGGATTGATAAGTTGACTGATGAGGTCAACCGAGTAAGATATTTTTAAACATCCATAATTGTTACATGTCTCATCAGTCACCACAAACAAATGTCCCACGAATATGATCCACTTTCCCACAAATTGACACTTAAATCTAATCATTTTTGCTTTAAAACTTTTATCATTAATCATATCACCTTAATTTTCTACAAATCAAGTAACACCAGTCACCAGTATATTTATACCCTGGATTTTGTACTCCAATGGAGGATTTTGTACTCCAATGGAGGATAAGTGAAACGAGAGAAGAAGAGAGAAAGATAAGGGTTTTTTCTCGAAACCATTAAAAACATAGTAAACCTCACTGGAAGTGACTTAGTTCGCAACTCCCGTGGAACTCTTTCGAAGCATCAAAATCGAAAACAAGTAAACGCAGTTGAAAAAACCCCATCATCTGTTGCTAATAATTTAAAACAAAGTTTGCATTTTTTCCCTCCATTTTGGGTGACGTTTGAGTGTTTTTATTTTGGTGATGGATCCACCGGCTATGAGTGATGTGGGGTACAATCTAGCGGAGAGCTGGCAGTATCCCGTTACTGAATCCGGGATAAGGAAGGGTCAATTTGGGAATGTGTGGGGTCATTTTGTGGATCCTAATCGAGAGGAATCGGGTAATGATCCGGTGAGCTTGGAGCAGAGGCAGCAGAGAGGGGTTGGTTTGAGGAGGAGGCGTGATGGGGAAGATGAGTCAGCTAAGATTGTCTCCACCAGTGGTGGCAATGGCATTGTATTCATTTTCAGTTCACATTGTTTAATCAATTGATTTTCTTTTCTTTTTTTGTGATCCTCAATTCTACTAATTCACATATGCAAATGCTCTGTTTTTGGTAATGTTGGCTTCATAATTTGGGCAGGATATTGATGATGGGAAGAAACTTAAAGCATCTGAATGTAGAGACGAGAATGGTGATTCTAAAGTTGAAGGGGAACCCAGTTCAGGCAAGCTAGTGGGACAGAAAGCTCAACAAGTTGAGCCACCTAAACAAGATTTCATCCATGTCCGAGCTAGGAGGGGTCAAGCCACTGATAGTCACAGTTTAGCAGAAAGGGTAATTTGCTTTCATCATAGTCCTGAGATCATTTTGCAGTTCTTGCAGAAGACAATCCTTTATATTTCATTGATCTGGATTTTTTGATTGGCAGGCTAGGAGGGAAAAGATTAGTGAAAGAATGAAAATTCTTCAGGATCTGGTCCCTGGTTGCAATAAGGTATATACTGATGAAATTTCTGAACTGTTTTGTGCTACGAAATCTAATGTTTTGTGTATAAGCAAACCTATTGCCTGGTTTGCTGCTAATCCAAAAGGCTATCGAAATTTCTCTTCAGTTCCCCTGATTATAGCATGTTTTAAGCCACTTGCTAAGTAGTTTGTTGGATTCAGATTATTGGCAAGGCTCTTGTTCTTGATGAGATAATTAATTACATACAATCGCTACAGCGTCAGGTTAAGGTGTGTATCCTTTTGCTTTTCTATCACTGTGTTTATTTTACATTTTCGATTCGGTAATCCCGAACTTATATTATGAAACGTTATTGCTGGTGTTGCAGTTATTGTCGATGAAGCTTGAAGCAGTTAATTCAAGAATGAACCCTGCCATTGAAGTGTTTCCTCTCAAAGATGTTAGTATTTATTCTGCCGTTGACTATGTAGATTTTATTTAATTAAACTTGTGATCGAAAGTTTTATCACTTTCTTTTCTAGTTGCTAGAATCGACACTCCTTTCTATGTCGAACTTGAACCGTATTTCGCTTAGAATTCATGTCTGGTGAAAGAATAAGCCTTCTTGATAGTTGATGGCCCAAAATAAGAAGAGCAGATCTATACAGTGTTAAACAACTAGTTTCTGTAGAAGCTTGTTGGTTGATCTGGTTTCTATAATAATTGTGATTTTCCCCAGGCTTGTATATGTTATAACAATTGATTCTGGATTTCAGTATGGCCAACAAACGTTTGATACTACTGCAATGGCATTTGGTTCGCAAGCAACAAGGGAATACAGTCGCAGTTCATCACCAGAGTGGTTGCATATCCGCGGTGGTTTCGATAGAACAACATAATCTCGGAAATTCCTCGTCAATAGGCAATAAGAGCATTAATTTCTAATGATTCGTCCATCAGTCATCATCCCCGAACAAGTATATTGCATCCCGGTAAACCAGAGACGGTATATTTTCTTCCTCACAACATGAGGCATCGAGTCGCTGTTTCCATCTAAAAGAATGCTAAAGTTAGTATCCGAACATCTTCTTTGTGTTTTGGAGAATGTGTTCTTTTACTCCATATATGAAATTTCAGGCTTCACGGCCTTCTCTGTACTAATTACCTGAACAGAATCTGCTAGAATCATTATTGTTGTTGTACAAGAAAGTTGCTTGTTCAGAACTACTGATGCTTACATGTTGAGTCAACTGTGTTTGTTAACAAATAAGATTGTAATAAATAAGTAAAGCCAGTTTACTGCTATCTGAAAATTTTCTGGCTTCAGCATGATTTTTGCCGACGCTGCACCTTGGTCCGAGATTAAATGCATCTGCATATCTGATGACAGCGCCTCCTCCACCTGCTCGTCTGGCGTTTTTGTTCCTAGAATTTGGACTTGAAGCTCTTCTTTTGTTTCATGGCTGCTGTCCATTTTCTTCAAGAGAGCTGAAAAACTTGGCTAATCTCTGAGACACAGTCTGCTGGCTCTCATCCAGTGATTCTTCACTGCCGTCGTAATCATTGTCGTTCTCATAAACTAAATAAAAACCAGCCTTCTTTAGCTCTACGCCCTTCACAAAGGGCGGGTTTCGCCTCGTCACTTTAATCTTAAAGCCATCCTTCAACAATGAAACCAAGGGATGAGGAGGAGGATATCGATACAAGTGAACATGCTTGGTTCGTTTTCGGTCCCCCAATTAAGTGCAAGGAAGTGGTGAATATTGCCCTGTCACCATCAAAGATCTGTGCCTGACGTCCACCGCCACAGGTATTTGATATCTCAGTTCATCTGGTCCATGATGGTTAACGGAAACAACTACCACTAGTATCACCCCGGTGAGATCAAGGCTTTTGTGGCTCGAATAAGAAACTGTATCTTGCGAAATCCAATCCGGAATTCTACTTCCGGGCATGCTTAGATTTTCCAGATTCTTGAGATAAACCTTTGAGAGACTTTTCTTTGCAGCTGAAGCACATGTGCTGCAATTACTCATGTACAATCTCCTCAAGGAGGACTTCAAGTACTCTAGGCCTGGAATATCAACCAACTTCTCACAGTTTGTGAGGTCTAAATATCTTAAGCCCTCTAAATTGGAGAGATCAGACAAATGCTACAATGAAATACAGTTTGCAAGGTTCAGATTCTCCAAACTCGAAGGAAGTGGAGGGAGGGACTCGAGCTTTTCGCAGTTGGGCAGCCGGAGATCTTTGAGAAGCGATAATCCACTTAGGCACGACAGAAGTTTATGAAAATCGTTGCTTCCTAGAAACAGAACCTCTAAATTCGACAACTTCTCGAAATCATCCGGGATTTCACCACATATTCTACAGGCCCAAACGTCGAGTTCTTTTAGCGATGACAGATTCGTGAAAGATGGCGGAAACACCACTAATGGTGAATTCGGTTGACTTGTGTACTGTATTTCTCTCCTATTGTCAGTACCTGCAAGCTTGTGAGCATGCCAAAGCTTTCCGGTAATTCCTTCACCGCGGTTTCTTTCATGTATAAATGATGCGAAGACTTCAAATTTCCCATTGAGGATGGAAGTTTATGAAGCTTTCTGCATTGGTTCAATCTTAACGTAATAAGATTTTCTAACATCACGAAAGACTCCGGCAACTCGGTAATACCGGCGTTGTATATGTTCATATAAGTAAGAGCAAACAAGCTCCCGATTGACTCTGGCAGAGATTCAAGTGAAATGCAATTCATTACCCTAATCTTCTCAAGTAATGTCAATTTGCCGATATAACTTGGGGGACAAGTAATTGATGTGCCTTCAATATCAAGTTCCACAGCAGACGACAGCCCTCGAAATGAATCTGGCAACTTGCTAATCTGCTTGCCTCCTACAAATAAGCTTTTCAGATATGATAAAGTACCTAATGAATTTGGCAACTCAGTAATTGCACTGCCCTGTGTGAACAACTCTTTCAATAATTTGAGATCGCCGACGGTATCGGGAATCACAGTGAGAGATTTGCAAGATATTAAACTTAGTTTTTCCAAGTTCTCCAAAGATCCATCAGAATCGGGCAACTGCTCTAATGCAGAGTGATTGAGACGAAGTTCCTTGAGAGAAACGAGCATTCCTATCCATGTTTGCAACCGTCTAGGATCAGTTTTTCGAGCTTTTCCAGGCGGTAAATAGATTCAGGCAGCTTGTTTATGCCGGTGTGATCGACATAAAGTTCTTTGAGTGATCTCATGCTGCCGATGCTTTCTGGTAACTCCTTCAACTTGGAGCAATCACTGAGGGCAAGGGTTTGAATATTTTTCATTCCTAAAACATCACTAGGAAACTCAACAAGGTTTGAACAATTTGTCATATCCAAGTGATTTAATGACTTTAAACTACCAACTGATTTGTGAATGTTTATCAGTGCCACACTGTTCTTGATAACAATCTTTTCCATCTCTCTGTCCTGATAAATCGGGAAGAGACGATGTTAATTGTTTTCCCTCCAATCAGACGATGATACGAGTGGGTCAACAAATAATTAATTTAAATTATAATACAAATCCTTCAATAAAATAATGACACATGTCGAAAATGATTAGAAGATTAAATTTATTAAATTAAAAGTAAAATCAAATTGATAGAATATATAACTATTGAGGATTAAATGTGGAATTATGTCAATTTCGTTAACTGCCACATTAGCACTTTCATTAGTTGTTAACGACATGATGTCAGTTGCTTGATTGACAATAATTAAAAATTAAAGTGGTCTAATTGACAAAATTGAAAGATCGATTTTAACCTTTTTTGTTGTGATCAACTCTCAAATATAAATTTTATTTTTGTGTAAAATATAAATTTAATAAATGAACATTCAATCGTATTTAACTTAAAATGATCGATAATTTCAATTTTAAAAGACTTAATATTTTCTGACCATCAAAAATTATTTCGACCGATTCTTTAACCTAAAATGTCAATATCAGCTTTGGAATCAAAGGTAAATTAAGATCGTTTCCTAAAGTATTGATATTACTAGAAAAAACAAAGGGCAAAAATCTGCTGCCATTTTGTTTCACGAAATTAGAAAAGTGAGAATTTGAGATCAGAGAATGGCGGCGAAACCACTCGCAACGTGCGCAACTCCGCCACATGTAAAATTATTGCACTTAAGTGCTTCGAGTATCCATATCTATTGTCCCAAAGTGTCTAAAATTCTCTGTATAAAATCTATAAATTTCACGACTACTTAACTGAAGTTACCTTCAAAGAGAAGCCATTACAGTGGGAAGCATAGGATTCTCCAAACACAACACTTTAATGTTCCAAAACTATGATTCAAATAGTATGGGTAAAGACAAAATGTGCCATATGCTGATCTTTTAGCCCTAATGGAATATGGACTGCCCCAACTTTGCTATATTCTAACCTACTTAATGCTTGTTTCTTATTAAAAAAAAAAAAGATGCTTCTGCTATTCCTATCTGGGTTTGTTCTGGAATTCACGTCCATCAATAATTATACATATATTTTGTTTTTATATTCCTTTAAGATATGTATGAAAAGAGATAAAAATAGCGACTCCAACTTAAGAGTGGTTGAAATGGTCAGAGCATAAGGCTGTGGACCATGGCTGCTGGCAAATTACAGTGGATGTGGACATCAGTTGGTAGTGGTTAAGAGTATTAAAGTTTGGGAACTGTGATGTTCAACTCCGAACGTACGTGCATGGGAATCTCTACTCCTTTGGGCCGCAAATTCTCATTCGAAGTTGGCAAAAAGGTATAGCATAGCATACGGGTATATATATATACAAGTTTTGAATCGAAATATAAGAAGGAAATTTTGAAGACAGAAAATTTTATTTGTCAAACTTTGAATAAATATTCTCTGAAGTTTCTGTTTTAAGAAAATACAAAAAAGTAGAGAAAATTAAGATATATAAATGTTTATCATGTGATTTAATGTCTCATAATATTATAACTTGAATCACTGATTTTATTCAAATAATTTAATATCTTATTTCACTATACCAATTGATAGTTAGTGTTTTATAATAAAATATGGTTTACAACTATAGGTGGTTCATCCTCTTTTTTATTTGGACAGAGAGTCACAATCAGTAAGAGAATGGTCGTTAACCGGTGTTTATGTTCTCTATCATAAGGAGGTAGAAGAAAAAAAGTGACGCAAAGAAGATTCCATCCATTTTCTTATTTAGTCGAAATGTTTTATAGTAACTCTTAGAGCTTATAATAGGCGTAGGATCATCATAACTATTCGTAGGCTGACAGGTTAAGTGGATACAGTTAGCTGGTGGCAAATTTAATTTTGGTAGACCATGTAGACATGTCAAATGTTATGTTAATAAGTTGTAGTTTCTCAAGGAATGTTAGATATTCGATGTCCTATTTTCACAGACATTTGCTTTATGCTTTCAGAGATCCTGAGGAACATGAGAGGCTGGAGGCTCAAAGATGCTTCTGTGTCATTCGGAGGTTCTAAGGTGCAGAAGAGATTTAAGTTATAATTATTTATCCCCTTAATTTGAAGGAATTCACTTTTAATTGAAGGAATTCATAAAGTGATTTGATCCGAGATTTAATCGTTGAATAGATTATTTGTTGGAGAATGAAGATAAACCTTTCAAGGTTTATAACTAATAAGTATTATTCTCATTAGTATTATTTTTAAGATTCGAACTTAGATTCTCTCATTAGCAACACATGGCCTGAAATATAGGTTAAGCATACGATACAATGAATGGTACGTGACTCAAATCTTTAGAGCGGTATATATACCCTCCAAGTTCCATAACTCAATGGATCACCTAAAGTATTATGCTTTGTTGTTCTCGTACGTAAGGCATGATGTCCTTTTAAGTAGTTAAGCCGTGCATGAAAATACGCACACTCAAAGCAAACGTATCAAAAACCAGCTGTTCCTCCCTCCCTTTCAGAAAGTAAGAATCACCCCTCTATAAAAGAATACTAACCAGCAAGTGAAACATCAAAATTCTTGCCTTAACTCCTCCTTTCCTTCTCATATAAACCATTTATACAGACAAACTCTACAATCTTCTTTTTTTCCTCGTCCATGTTCTAGGAAACATATTATTGCTTAAATAAAACCATGAGCGCCGGTAATAATTGCTGTTTGTCGTTTAAAGCCTTGTTTGGGGCACTTGTAGTTTTGGGGTTCATCTTAGTTGGGACCCTGCAGAGTGAAGGGAACGAAACAACGACAAAGACCACGGCCGACGAGGATGATGAGTCCTGGTCGTGGAAGGGAAAGGCGACGCTACAGAAGGAAGAGCAAGTGAAGGACTTCGGCAGAGGAAAGTTGTCGGGTTTGGTGCACCGACGGATGGATCTCAACTACATGAGCAAAAGAAGAGTTCCTAATGGACCTGATCCTATTCATAACAGGTCTGCTTCTACGCTTCTACTATATTTTTGGCAATCTAGCCAACATATTTTTATCAACTTATTTTTTGGATAAACTACATTAGTAATCCATTTTGTTTTTATCCTGTCTTATTTTGGTATCTAGTTTCTAAAAGGTTATGTTTTGTCACTTTTATTTTTTATCGTAAATTTATGTTAGTTTATGGGCGTTGCATGTTAGTAAAAATAGTTAACTTGACCTTGAATTTTAACAGAATACTAGTTTGATCTTAAACTTTAGATAGAATACTAATTTAACCCTAAAACTTTAGATAAACTATTAGTAAGGTCAAATTAGTAATTTATCCAAAGTTTAAGAGTTATATAGTGTTTTATTTAAAGTTTAAGTTCAAATTAGTATTCTATTTGAAATTTAGGGATTCAATTAAAATTTAACATAAATTAACGGGAGTTAACATCCTATGGACCAAATTAAGAGAAAGAAAAATAAAAGTGATCATAACTAATTTTTTTAAATGATGACCAAAACGTTACGTTTTTTTAAAACGGTAACCAAAATAAACCAATCCAAAAAGAAAAAGAATCACTAGTGTAGTTTACCCTTTATTTTGACCATGCTTTGCTTTCATTAGTTTGCTATACCAATCTGCAATACACCTTCTCTTTTTCTTTTTTGAGAGAGTGCAGTTACAAAGCAAAACAAATCTATAGAACTAAAGCAATTTGCAATTGATTGATAGTATCTTTTCTCTTTGTTAATTTCCCTTTTAAACAGGCGAGCTGGCAACTCGGGACGACCGCCGAGGCAAGGTTAGGCATCAAAGCACGGCGGCCGGAAGCTTCGAATCAGCCGAAGCGGTGAAAGACGATGACATCAAAGCCATCATATCTGGCATATATTGTGCATGTAATATTTTGGAAGTGGGACTATAAATATTTGAAATATTTGGATTATCCATTTTAGCCTGCATGCATGTAGTTGTGTTTTTTTTTAGAAGAAGGGAGAGAATACAAAATATGCTCATCGAAAGCTCTAGCAGAGAAAGATAGCCAGCATCTAGCTACCCTTTTGTACGTTGAAAGAAAAATTATTTTATTAATTAGTTGGTAATTAAATATTAACCCTTAAATTAATTAATAAATACATAGAAAAGAAACATGTAGGATTAAGGAACAATATGTGGTGGAACTTGGTAGTGGAGACATGTTCTTTGGCTTTGAGTTGTTTTACTTTATTTTTTCTATAACAGTTTATTGTCGGTTTAGTTAAAAATATATACTTTATCCCATTTTTTTCAAGTCTGCCAAACAATATAATGTGATTAACACAAAATTAATTGATACTTTCAAAACAACAATTGAACTAGACAAGTATTTTAGGATGTCCATGACGGTGATGACAATTTTGATGTATTGGTTTTTTTGGTTGTCCCTTGGTTTCTAAGGCTTTATTTTTTTTAATTCGGATCAACTTGAGTTATATATCTGGTTTTGGTGAGCGAGTTTATCAACGATGATTTTTTGCATACATAAGGACTCAGCCTAAGATATAATTCACTTAAGTGACATCAAATTACTTACCACTTCTACCATATATTCAGTGCCCGAACTATTGCTATCGTTGTGCATTGTGGGAATATGGCTGCAATTTTAGAAATAGGAGAGAATATGGACCAGAATTTTCTTCAGTTCGATCCAGCTTAACTCCTCGGGAAGTCGAGCCCGATACTGCACGTAAAACTCAGGACTATTTTTTTTTTAAAACTCCCTTCTGTGCTAACTGTTGTGGCTTCGGTACTATAGATGTGTCGAAGCGAAAAGCATTTTGTTGTTTAAAGTAAGGTTCCACCCACTACATCCAACCTTTGACCTGCACCATAATTTGATTAGAGAAAATTAAATTTTTCGATTAAATGTAACAACTAAAAACTCAACTTGATTTCATTGTTCGTAATTTTATAAATCCGGCTCAAACTTTAAATAAATTTTAAGCTGTAAAATTAAATTCGAATAATTTAAATAACATAAAACTTTTAAAATTAGTACATTGATTTTTAAGTTAGATTAAAGACTCTCGGTTCTGCATGATATATTCGCATCACATATGAAAAAAATATGTATATATATATGTGTGTGTTGCATATGATTATATAAAATCGTTTAAATTGGAATCAATTAGTATCAAAACATTATAAACTTTTAAAAAATTGTTAATTATCTGTATTAAATTTGAGTATGATCGATCAATTTTGGTTCTAAACAGATGCCCTCTTAGTTCTCATCCGTTTTAGTGTGTGTGGAGAATAAGATTGTAGGAAGTGCAAGTAATGGGTTTAATCAGTTAAAGCAGGCAGAGGAGTACAAACGTCTTTATCAGATGTAACGCAACTTGCAAAAGATAGCACTCATTCACACAGCCCCACCAAGACTAGATTGATTGCATTCACGGGATGAGGTTGAATCCCTAAGAGGGTGTTTGGATCATGATTACTGTATTATAAGGGGATTTTTTTAAAAATATGATTCTTCCATTTGGATTGTAAAGCCTGTAATAATTTATTATTAATAGTGACATTTTGAGGGTTTATTACTAGGAATGTGATTCCCTCAATCCCTTAAGTATTTTTACATTTCCGACGTTTTGGATTAAAATACCCTTAACATAATTTTTTTCTCAAAAATATCATTATTCTGTAGTTGAATAAAAAAATCTACGAATGTTACATTGTAAATTTATCCTTTAAACTATTTTAGATTTACAAAAAAAAATCATAATTAAAATTTTATATGAAGTTCAGGGGTTAAAATAAAATTAAACCCTTTCATTAAACCTATTTATCTTTTAAATTTTGTAAAAAAATATATGAATTTTATGAATTTAAAATTTTAAATAAAATATATAAATTAAAATAGTAAAATTATATATTTTTTATGATATTTTATACAAATATTTTCATTTTAATATTTAGAATTCAACTTGTTAAAAAACCGATATATAATAAGGACAATTTGGTAAAATATACATTCCAATAATCTTTTATTTTTTTAACCAACACTGTAATTTTACATTCATGCTAAACGAACCAAACACAACAACGTAACATTTCCAATAATGTGTTAGGTAATGTTAAATTCAGGTAATCATATTCTCGGAGTAATGCTACATTTCATGAGCCAAACGCACCTTAAAAGACTTCCCTTTTGAATCGAAAATTTCACAAATATTATCCTCGTTTAAATTATGATTGCGATCAAATTTTTTAGTTGTGTTATGTTTATTGTTATAATAGATATAACATATGTTGTTGTAGCAATCGTAAAAATCAGAGTCATATAATAATAATTTTAAATTATATCATTATCGATGTATATAGATCGTTATCCATATAGTAAACCGTTATTTAAATCATTAAATATTACCATAATAAAGAGATAAATGTGGTATGGGAGTGGGGTAAGGAGCACGTGGTTTTGTACTCCAAGGGACACAGGCTGTGCTGCAAAAATCAGAAACAGAGAGACCGTATAATGAAAGATTAGCCAAAGCGATTGACGTTTTACTGAATAGCTAAACCCCACATGCCTTGCCTGCTTTGGTCCCAATTCTCACGTCCAAAAAGGAAGATCCACTTAACATAAGATAATAAACCACATCATGTTTGACCATCGACCCCTATCACGAGAACTTCGTGTTGCCTGCGTATTTCATGCAACTTTAAGGGGCTAAATGCACTTTACGATATATTATATGTTCGATAAGAGAGTTTAATTTTTTTTTTTAAATGAATACATATTAGGAGAAGAATCATAAATTTTGAATAATGACTATAACACGTACTCGCAAAATACTATAAAAAGATGGTCATAAATTCTGAATAAAGTCTGTATAACGAACATAAAAATTAATATAGTAATTATCAAGGCCTTCTACTGATACTAAAACGTATCAAATGTTAATTCATCGTATAAAACTAGTTCGAATCCAAAAGGAAAAAGAAACATGACCATAAATATCAAAGTATCCACTTGGAAGCAAATATTATAAAGATGTTTTAAGGAAATTAGTTCATCAAATGCACTCTATTTGCAACCGTTCATTAAAAAAGTAATGATTAGCTTCCAAATATGTTCCAGGGAAATTAGTTTATCATTTTCCACTAGATGGAGCAGCTCGCAGGGATAATAAGGAACGATTTTCAACTGCATTTAAGCCAACGATCACTGCAGTGCAAGATGATGATTCATGTGATATACAGAATTACCCAACTTATTAGCATTAAAACAAGGAATCCTGATCATGTGGAAATCATACCAATTGCAGAAAATGCCTTAAAACAGAAGATACCATACACAAATGCAGATATGTTGGTCATTGCCTGCATTTAACTCACAATCACCGCAGTATACCCCAAACAGGGTTACTCCTAATTATCATGATCTTGTTGTTTCCCGAAGATCAGCTGGAACTCGTCGTAGTGTCAGCGGCACCATGTTTCTCGCCCATGCTCTTCAACGACTCGTAAACCTGGTACATAGAAGGTCTGTCCTTTGGCCTAGGAACCACACAAGTACAAGCAATTCTCAGGAACTGCATCAATTCATCATCGTGACCCTTCCCGACCAATGCTTTATCGACGGCATCCTTGCTTCGACCGGTGCTGAATAACTGATTGACCCAATCCACCAAATTCCCCTTAAACCCTTCCTCTGCGTTGCTAACTCCGATCGGTTTTTGGCCCGTAACCAACTCCAACAACACTACCCCGAAACTATAAACATCCCCTTTCAAAGAAGCAACCATGGTACTTGAATACTCGGGAGCTACATAACCAAACTCCCCTAAATCCCCATTCATAAATGAACTGTCATTCGAGTCACGAGACCCCATCAATCGTGCCAAACCGAAGTCGGCTATTCGAGCATCGAAATCATCATCTAGAAGCACAACATTGGAACTGAAGTACTGATGAACATACGGCGGTTGGCATCCATGGTGAAGCCAAGCTAAGCCTCTAGCAACACCAACACCAATCCTAAGCCTATTTGACCAATCCAAAAACTCAAACTTCCCATTCCCTATACCAAGAAGACTCCCTCCATGCAACTGAGAATACAATGTCCCATTGGGCATATGCTTATAAACCAAAAACCTCTCTTCTTCCACAACACAAAACCCTAAAAGTGGAACCAAATTTGGGTGCCTAAGTTGTCCCAACCTATTCATTTCCGACCTAAACTGTTTCTCGGTAAGTTTACAAGCACTTAACCTCTTAATCGCCAACGCAGACCCGTCCAGCAGCACTGCCTTGTAGGAAGCTCCAGTTCGGGTCGAAATAATCGCATTATCAGCGTCGAAATTGTTCGTTGCCACCAATAAATCTGCCAATTTGATCTTGTTTATTGGCTTTTGAAATAAGGATACTTGAATAAGCTTATGGGATTTCAGCAGCTCAATCCAACTACTATCATCTTTGCCCTCAACGCCGTGACTCATCTTTCTTTTTTCGCCTGCGCCAGCTCGGATAAAGAACCACCACCAAATGGCGAAACCGATGATTAACGAAACTGCCGCGCCGGTGACACCGGCTATTATAATAATCCCCAGGTTTTTACCATTCAATCCACCACATTCCGATAACGGTTTCCCACAAAGTCCATGGTTACCGTCAAAATCATCTTCCCCGAATCTGGACAGATCAGAGGGGATCGAGCCAGACAAGTCGTTACCGGCAACGGAAAACCGTTTAAGCCGGTCCAACCGAGCGAGCTCGTAAGGGATCGAACCAGACAACTTGTTATCGGCTAAAACGAGGTCGTTTAGGAACTTACAGTCGACGATCTGAGGAGGGATGTAACCGGAGAGAAGGTTACCGGAAAGATCCAGACGGACGAGGTAGGGAAGCCAAGTGCATATATCTTTCGGAATGGGGCCGGAGAGAGAGTTGTTAGAAAGATCCAGAATCTGGAGGCTTCGGCAATACTTCAAAGATTCCGGCAACTGACCAGACAGCTTCATCGAAGGCAGGTGGAGGCTGATAATTCGGTTTTCCTTCTCGTTCCAGCAGGAAACGCCGGTGAGCTGGCAAACGGAGGTCGACGAGCGGTTGCTGAAGCTCCACGTGGAGAGAGGGGAGCCGGCGCCGATGAGGGCGCTTTTCAGCCCTTCGAGACAAGCGATGTCATCTTCGATGGCGAAAGAGAAGAAGAGATTGAAAAGTAAAAACAAGAAACTCATGAAAATGGGACTGTTCTTCATGGCTGAGCTTTTTTTTCTTCTTTTTTTTAACAGAAAGCAGAGATGGCGGTTATGTGAGAAAACGAAACGGAGGAGGGAAATGGGCAGCTGGCATTGACTGTTTGGAGACAAAGAAAGAGATGGAGAAGGGAGGGAAAAGAAAGGAAAGCAATGGCTCCTCTGCTCAGTGCTCACTGCTCAGCTCAGCTTAACTCAGCTGCTGTTTTAGGTTACCTTTATTGACTGCCAGTTGAATATTTTTCATGTTGGGCTTTTGTCTTTTCCTCATTCAGCATCCCTTTTGTTGTGTTATAATTACTACTCTTTTCAGATGTAGATTTGATTTCTATGCGACGCCGTATTTTCTGTTCTCGTTGGAAATTAATTTGATTATTTTAGGATAAATTCTTTCAATTGTCACTCAAATTTTAAGATACTAACTTTTTTGTCACCATAAAAAAGTCACTAAACTCTTAAAACAACAACATTTTGATCCCTCATACTTTAAATTCACTTACATCCATCCATTTCAGCTGTAATCTTTTTTATTATTTTATTAAAAAAACCTAAAACTATCCTAACTTAATTTAAACAAGTCCAGGTAGTTATTTTTTTCCCTAAATAAGTTCCTATCTTATAATCCGTAGTCATAGAAGTCCTTGTTTTTAATTAGTTGACAATTTTTATTGCACCTGATTGTGTGGTTAGACATTTATATATTACAACCAATAAATTTCAAAATAAAAATTAAAAAAATTGTCAATTAGTTAAATTCAGAATCTTCTATGAGCATGCAATAAAGAGTAGAGGTTTATTTAGGTGAAAAAAGCTACAAGGATAGGCTATGATATAAATATACTAAAAACTTAATAAATTAACGATTAAGTAACCAAATAATTAAGGTTCGAAAAATTGAATGACGATTTAAATAATTTATCTTTATTTTTAATTACTTGGTCTCTTGAGAAAGTAGATGAACGTCAAAATTAGTAGTCAAGATTTCTAAATTAAGGAAATAGAAACCACTGATGCATTGATTGAGAGCGATGGGTCTTCATGGGGATGCGAAGACAAAGAACATGCAGCCATGTTTTGGGTTAACTGTAGGAGACCCCACCTTTTCTTCAAAACTTATGATATTTAGATAAAGAATTTACATTCGATCGAGTTGAGCAAAATTTTTAAGTTATTTAAGTTGATGAGTAGGATTTTACAATTTGAATTTAATTTTTTTTTAAATCGAGTCGAGTTTAAGAAATTTGAGTTGAGTTACTCGAGTTGAGTTATTTGAGTTTCTATGCTAGTTTTATTATAATTATTTATAATATTATGGTAAAGATTGATTCCAATTTTCCAACTTTCTCTAATCATATAAGATATATATATTTCATATTCTTTTTACATTATAATGTTACTTAAAACTATGTATCAAATACAATCTAAAATTATAAAATAGTATGTTTATAATATTATATTTTTCTTTACTTTGAGGGTAAAATACTGTGAGAGTATGAAAGAGTAAAGAAATTAATGGGAAGAAAGAATTTGCAAACAGTGGCGGTCAAAAAGCGAAATTGATTAAAATGTAATGTTATGGGATTATATAAAAGAGAGTGGACATTTTTAGTAAAAAAAAGTAAGGGTTGAAGTTACATAGGTATTTTATAGTAGTATATGAGCACATGGTTCAAATTTGGTTAAAAATTTAACTTAAAATAAAAGATTAATTGAATAAATAAGGAAATTATGAAAAATTGAGGGACTAAATCAAAAAATAAAAAACTTGTTGTCTAAAAGTACATATGTATTTTAAGATGGTTTAAGAGCAAGTTGTTCAAATTTGGTTAAAATGACTTAAAATGAATGAGGAATTGAAGGAAAAATAAATTACGAACTAAATCATAAAATTATCAAATAAATAGTCATTTTTTATTTTTTTGAGTAACTCGAAATTTCTATTTTTTAACTCGATTCAAACTCAAACCGAATTGATCATTTGAGTTGAATCGAATAACTTAAAATTAAAAAATATTAATTTTTCAAGTTGAGTAGGGTTTTTACTCACCCTTATAATTTATTAGATGAATTTAGTGATAAAATAATCTTATTTTTAAGAATTTAGATTTTAATTGTTTAATTTATAAAGTGTATAAACTTTATTAATAGATTAAGAAAAAAATTGAATAGATAATGTGACATAATCACTTCAAACTATTATTTGTTTTTTGATAAAACTGGAGTGTATGCAAGACACTCTATGTTCAAAGAATCTCAATCATTTTGACAATAAACGCTCATACTCCTGACATATGTGATGCTCAAACTTAGGATATCAAATGATAACAATAAGTCCCTTAGGTCATCTCCAGCCCTCATCTCTACTCTACAACATTTTTATCTCTACTCTAAAGATGAAACAGTAATTCATCTCCAGCACTATCTCTACATTACCACCAACTCTACTTTATTTACAATATTTAACTATTAGTATGTTTATTTATCTAATTTTACTGTATTTTTTCTATCTTGCAATTTAATCTACTTGAATTTATTATATTATGTTTAATTTTTATTTTATTGTGTAGAAATTACAATAAAAAAATATAAAAGATAGAATAAGAGAAAATAATGTAACAAAGAAAAGAAAAAGAAAATAACAAAAAAAAGTAAAAAAAAATAACGAAAACCAAAAATCAGAAAAATAACAAAAAAATATTATGTAGCGCAACTACAGTGCTAAGCCAGATGTAGAGTATCACCGTAGCATCTCCACATTTCAGATTCTACTTTAGAGATGGGTTGGAGTGAAAATTCATCTCCAAAGTGGAGATTTTATCTATTTTGGAGATGCACTGGAATTGGTCTTAACCACTGAAATATTTTGATTATATTAAAAACTTTTTTTTATCTTTATGTTCTCTCTCTAAAATTTTTGTTCGCCATAATTTTAGAATTTGAATTCTATCGTATATTTTATTAATTTATATTTTTAATTTTTTTTTAAATATTTTAAACTTTTCAAATTTTGTATGTAAAATTTATGATGGCATCACACAATTTCAAAGTACCACGTAATCATACCTAGAGATATTACAAATCAAAATAAAAATATTTAATGGAATTTAAGTTTCAAGATTAATATGAATAAAAGTTCATGACCCAAATTTAAAAAGTATCAAATTAAAGGACAAAATGAAGTCTTATTCCATTTGAAAACTAAACTAAGTCTAGTGTTTTTGCTCATTAAAGGTATGTTTGTTTTCATGTAATTGATTTTTCTAAAAATATTTTTCTCATTTTTCAGTATTTGGTTTGTGGAATACATATAGTCAATGTAATTCATTTTCTTTGTCAACTGAATTTTCTTTGTATTTTTTTGGAAAATAACTTACATCTGATTTTTCGCAAGTCATTTTACAAACTTTTAACTTCAAATCATAGACATTCAAAACATTATTATTTTATATATTGAATATCAATATATTATTTTAGTATAATTTTAATAAAAATATTAATTATTAAATTATATTTATTGATAATTTTAATAATATAATATAATATTATTATAATTATATTATTAAATATATAAAATTATACTTTTATTTAATTATATTTAATAAATTATTAATAAAATAAATATTATTTATTAATTTCATAAAAAATATTATTGAATTGTTGAACATTTAATATATACTCCTTAAAATATAATATAATATTCTTATTTTAATATTATAATTTTCAATATTTTAACAATATTATTATTTTAATAAATAATTAATATAATTAATAATATATTATTCTTATTTTAATAATTAATTACTATAATTTATAATAACTATATTTTAATAAAATATATTGATCATAATATTTTATTTATAAAATTACAGATATAATATTTTAGTATAATATTGAAATAAATAATGTTAAATAAATTATTTTAATATTTAAAAATAATACTATTATTTTGTAATAAATAATAGTATTTATTGTATTTGATGTTTATAATAATTTTTTTAATTTACCAACAAGTGAAAAATTAAATTCACAATATCATCCAATACCGTAAAATATTTTCCAAAAATATTTTCATAAAATATAATTTATTTTACAAAACTTATTTTTAAAATATATTTTTCAAACCCTAAATCATTATAACGCAACAGTTTGATGATTGGATGGTCAAAGGGAAATGACGTGAGGACTAATTTGTCATTTTCAAGGCAAATCAAGGGCCATTTTCCCAATAAATCAATCTTTCTCTCTTTATTTTTATTTCTCGATCCAACACTTAAGGCGCGGCTCATCGCGCCTTACACTAATATGACCCCATGTGAGGTAAGGCTCGGCCATGCACTATGCCTTATGAAATGTGTAAAAAACTGAGTGTTATTTTTATAAATATTTTTAAAATAATGTATATTATGTAATTAATTTTTATTAGGTGATATTTGTGTAAAAAATCAACTTTATTTATTTATTTTTTGTTTTGGAAAAAAATTCTACATTAAAATTTTAAATATTCTATTGCAAATTATTTTATAACTCGATAAATTTTAATTTTTGCATGAAATTAACAATACATAATCTAGTATAGGAAAACTTTGAGGGAAATTATTTTAAAATATGAATAATTTTTATAAAAGTTTTATAATTAGTATTTCTTTTACAAAAGGATGATGATGATGATATAATAAATATTTTATAATTTAAAAAATTATAAAATTCATATATTTTTGAAAATTTATTGAATTTTAAAATTAATTGTTTAAAAATATAAAAAATATTAAAATAAATTTTAATTACAATTGAGGGATCAAATGAATTATTATTCATTAATTATTATTTTTTAACAACAGTTAATAATGTTTATTTATTTTTAATAAAATTAGAATTTAATATTAATTTTATATTTTTAAAAATTAATATTAGAAAGAATATTTTAAATAAAGATGTGATATTTTTTAAATTTATATTCTTTTTTATTGAATTTTATTCACTTTTAATTATTTTTTATTGCATTTTTATTAATTTTTAAAAAAGAATAATAATTCATTTGATCTCTCAATTATATTTAAAAGTTTATTTTATATTTTTAAACAATTAATTTTAAAAGTCAATAAATATTATTAGTTGTGGTTAAAAATAATATCACACAAAAAAAGTGACGTTTTTATACAAATATCACCATAACATAAATTAATTACATATTAAGTATTATTATAAAAATATTTACAAAACTAACACTCAATTTTTACGCATTTTATAAGATGCGCATGTTGTTAAATCAAAAATAAAGATAGAAGGCTGACTGATAAGGAAATAAATAGGAAAAAGTGATTTATTGGGAAATTCGCCCCAATCCAGATTTATCTTTTTGATGTGACCAAAAGTCTCAACCTCTCCTTATTCTTACCACAATTGTACCTTTTCCCTCACATTCCTTTGATTAATTACTAGAAAATCATATGAACCAAAGGGCTAGTTTTTAAGTTTTGTTATTACCGATTTATTAACCCATCTCAATAGTAAAAAAATATTACTTTTTAAATATGTTAATTTGAGTAATTATATTTTTAGGGTGTATATTTGATATCAATATATAAAGAAAATTTTTAAACATATATTAATTTATAATTATTTTAAATTATTAAAAAATTATTACAATTGTAAATATATATTCATAACATTTTATGTTTATCATAATATAAGTTGATATGTTTTATTATTATAGTATTAAAGAATATATATATTAGCTTATAATATTATATTTAAAATAATTATTTATATTTTTAAAAAGGCTTAAATGAACCTTTGGCCCTTGAAGTTAAAAAAAAAAACCCAATGTGACCCTTTGACCAACGTATTCCGTCATTGACTAAAATTCTATTAATTTCTGCTGTTATAAATTGGGTAAATTATATCATTCATCACTCAACTATTTTCTTTTCTTATATTTTGGTCACTAAACTCTAAAATATTTCAATTTAAAAAATCTTAGAGACTTCAGGGACTAAGATTATAGTTAACCCATTTTACCCAGTGTAGGGAAATGTAGAGAGTTTGAGGAGGAGAGGGAAGAAGTTAGAGAAATGGGGCAAAATGGGTTAACTACAACCTTAGTCCCTGAAGCCTCTAGGATTTTTGAAATTAAAAACTTCTAGAGTTTAGTGACCAAAATAGAAGAGAAGAAAATAGTTGAGTGATAAATAGTGTAATTTACCCAATTAACAGGGGTAGATATTAACGGAATTTTGGCCAATGATGGAAAACGTTGGTCAAATGATCACATTGGGTTTTTTTCGAGTTAGAGGGCCATATTGATCCAAAAAAAAGGATAGGGGCACCTTGATTTTTTTTAAACTTTAGGGGCCAAAGATTGATTTAAGCCTTTTTAAAAATAATACTAAAAGCACAAGTCTTGCATCAAACTTTTCAAAGAATGAAAGAACACAATTTCACGCAACATTTTAATCATTTTTTTCAAAAATAATAAAGCAATAATAAATTAAATGAGTACGGTTGACATGAAATTGAGGATGTAACATTCTATAAAAAAAAAGTAGATTCGCCAGTTTAACATTGTTTTATAAAAGTATGTTTGAAAAATAATATTAGAGAAAGTGATTTTAAAAGTGATTTTGAAAAAGTTAAGTTTAAGGTTTTAGTGTTTGATAGTGTTATTTAAAAGTATTTTTAATAAGATAAAATGTTTCTTTTTATATATTATAATATAAATTAAAAATATATTAATTTAAATTATTTTAAATATATTAATATTTTAACATATAGAATATATCAAATTAAATTATAAAAAAGAATATAAATGAAAAATATAATTACAATAAAATATAAAATGAATTTAAAGGGGTTTTTAGTAAAATGTATTTATCATATAATTAATACATAATTTTGTTAAAAAACTGAATTTTAAAAAAATGAAAAAAAAAGAGTAGAGTCCATGCATCACAGTAAGGGTAAAAACATAACTTTGTTTCTCGATGGAAATTTGAACTATAAAAACTAGAAATAATTTTGCGGTTAATTTAAAATAATCGATCTAAATGCGCTTTTATCTTTAATCTTTACCCGTTTGGTAATGATTTTTCTTTCAAACTTGCCTTTAGAACAAATGTGTGTTTATACAACATTACCGACAAATACATTTATTGGGCTTTATTTACTTTTTGAAACCTTTAGGATGTTTGATGAGCGAAAATCAAAGGTTGAGATTAATGGTAAGAAATAAGAAGATATTCACTAAAAAAATAAAGAGTTAATCTCAACTTTTGATTTTACTTCATCAAACGATTCTAAAAAGATTTTAAACTAAAAATTTTTGATATTCGATCCTAACCCCTAAAATGATAAAACACTCAAATAACAAATTGGAGAAAACGATTTTCCCTAAATGTAGCCCCCATATTAATTTCTCAAATGAGATGTTTTGAATAATGTTATCACAAAGACTATTTCAGCTGGTTGTTAAAGAAGCTGTTGAAACTTCGTGAGGAGGCTAGGAACTTGTTTATTCCTTGTACTAATTGGAGCATGATTAAGGGTAAATGGCTTTGGGATCAGATCAGAGTTCGTGTAGCGAAAGTTACTTGGCACAGGATCATTTGGTTCCCTGCTCATATTCCAAAATTCTCCCTTATTGCCTGGATGGCCACCCTTGATAGACTGCCTACGAGAGATAGGCTGATTAGGTTCGTCTGGTCTTGGATCATGGATGTGTCCTGTGTGGGTCTGGGATTGAGTCCCGGGACCATCTCTTTGCTGATTGCTTCTTTGCTCAAGAAGTTTGGGATGTTGTGCTAGTCTCCTGTGGGATTCGTCCTGTTTCGCTTAATTGGGACGATTGCCTTCAATGGTTGATTGTTAACTTGAAGGGCAAATCTCTCAGGGTGAGGATTCTTAAGCTTGGCTGGACTGGTTTTTTGTATTACATTTGGGAGGAGCGTAACCATAGAAGCTTTAGGGGTGTTTCACGTTCTGCTGATATGATTGTAAGTAGTATTAAAGATGCTGTAAAAATCAAATTGTATAGCTATAGTTTACAGGAGATTGATGATGTAAATAGGCAAGTGGGTATAAATTGGGGGTTGATCTAGTGCTGATTTTGCCTTGTTCTTGTAACAGCTTTGCTGTACTCTTTTTTGGATGAATATAATTTACTTATCTAAAAAAAAATGTTATCACAAAGACGCCAGAACCAACTGACGTTTTCATGAAAACACATGAAAGATCTAGTATCTTACCCATGCTTCCATAGCTAATGCGTGTTCATACTTTTCTCAGATCATACTGGGCGTCCTCCCCGAGACATGTAGAAGACGTTCTTTTCTCTATGTGTCTTCCCTGTAAACGATAGATAGCTGTTGATAGCATGCCGAGTTTATCCTTTTCACCAACAAATCTCTGCGTATTAAATACTTAACTAGTGGCTATTGATGAACAATATTTTTATTTCTTAGACCATATGTGTGTTTGTTTTCCCTTCAAAATATAGCCTAAGTTATTGTAATTTAATAAAATTTAAGATCTGATCTCTATATTTAGATGGTTATTATTTTCTTATAAAAATAAATTTGTGAAGTTTCATTGTGTTCTCACATTTAAATTTACTTATCATTAAATTATTGGGTAATTAATTTTTTAATTAACTAATTGAACAAACCAATTGGGTCTAATTTTTGTAACAATGAGTTAGTGGAATGGGCCTCTAACATCGATGTATGTATCCGGTCGTTAGGCACTTCAGTTGCTAACTGGGTGCCTGTGCTTCAAGACTCAACGAAATAAATTGACCAGGTGTATGTATATTATGCAGAAAATTCCAGATCACACTCAAATACTCGAGAGCTTACAAGTAGGCTAGGGATGTATGTTTTTTATGCATAAAATTTATGGTTCTTACCTCGAAATCGTCGAGTATCCTAGGTAGGCTAGGGTGTAATACCGAGATGTAAAAAATTCCTCTGACCACACCATTAGACCTACCTTAGCATGTTATTGAATTCTTTGCATACCCATGACTTCAATTACTAGTGTGTATATGTAATGGATGCATGTAGTATAACATAGTCATTAGTGTGGTATCGAGCTTGTAAGCTCAACGTTCGAAATTTATTTCCGTGCGCAAGTTTGTAGAGGATCGATGAGGAGCTTATCGCACAGACACATTCTAGATCAGTCGTTTTTCAAAGTATATCTTGAGTTTTTAGAGGACATGTACTGTATGGACCTTATATAATTTCAAGTCATAACTCTATTCAAAACTTATTGTATTTTGGAGATTTATCATTAGGAGCTTCCCGTATTTTGTAAGCTAAAATACTATGTTTTATTTTATGACTATTATGGATGCTTTCTTTTATGATAATTGCAAATGATTTTAAGAAAATTTTGGGTCAGTTACTTCGATGGTGCATGTAATACTCTAATCTTTCGATCTTCATGTCGAATTAGATTAGGGTGTTACATGCATCCCATTCAATTCAAATATATCTTACTCAAAAATTAAAAATCGTGCGATATTTTGGAATAAATCAACGTGGTGATTAAAATTTGAACCAATTCAGATTAACAAGAGGACGTGATAAAACGATAAGAAGAAATGGAAGCAAACAAAGTGAAAAGAAATGAAAAAAATAAATAATGAATGGGAATGTGAAAAAAATTATAATGAATCATAACAACAATATTTTGATTTAGATTTAATTTTTTAAGGGTTCAAACTAACGTTGTTTTAATATAAGTTGACGTGCCATAACACCATTAGTTATTTAATGATAGAGTCAGTGAATAAATTCAAAAATTTTAAAATTTAATAAGTAAAATAGGAGAGAGAGAAATTTATTAATGATTTATGTAAATTACCGATACAAAATCCCATCAAATATAAACCACAAAAAACGAAAACAATAAAGATAGAAAGGTTAAAAAGTGTAGCCCGTGACTTGTGACCATCCTTTTCGAAGGGCACCACCCACAAAATCAAAGACAAGGAACCCCACTCGCTTTAGATTACAGGCCCACCATCTCCTCTAATTAAACGCCTGCACAAATACCATACAATACAACCAAATTTCACCTAATCACCTAATAATCTCGAATTATCTTCTTAATCTACAATTAATAATGCAATCATACATCAAATCTTCTCCCACCCTTTATACAGTTTTAAATTATTTAATTGTATAATATAATATATTTTTTTGAATAAATTACGTATTTAGTAACATGTCTATTCTTTGGTATCGTTTTAACCATTCAAATATTTTTTTCAAAGTCATATTTAGTTGCGTTTTGATCATCTGCTTTTAAAAAATAAATAGAACGATTGACGTGAATTTCTTTCAATGATACTTAACATAATCTTATAATAATTACCATCATTGTTAATCTTTTAACAATAGATCAAAGCTTAATAATAAGAATAGGTAGATGAATAAATACAAGGTTTATCCCATATTATTTTAGTTTTTTCAAGCGACGCTGATGATGCTGCCATTGATATCACCACTAGACATGGCCTGAAAAGTAGACGAATAAACTCCTGCCGCCGCTTCCTCTTTATCGGCGGACGGCGTTGAGACTTTCAGCGTCAGTAAAGGGTCATCTTGGGTTTTGTGGTTTAAATTAAGATCAGCCATTTTCAGCGTTTGACTCACAGGCAGCGGCGGCAACGAAACGTTTTCTTGGCCGATAACTTCATCTTCTTCCGATTTGGTCGTATTCATAAACTACAATTTCCAGCACAAAAGAAAAAGAATGTAATTAGATATAGTAATAAATAGATCAAAAAGAGAGAAAATGTATATTTATTCGTACTGAATGAGTTGTTATATCAAATAGACTGGATCTACGGCGTCTCCGATTCCGGTTATTTTGCCGGAGAAAATACTTCTGAGCATGACTGGCCACCTGTGTCGGCGTACGTGTCTTCACGAAGTGCCGGGAAATCCCTCTCCAATCTCCTTTACCTACTTTCTTCAACCCCACTAAGAACAATCTATGCTCCTCCTCCGTCCACGGAACACCTATATATATAATTAAATTTAACGGTGAAAGACAAAATCAGTCAAAAAGATGTGTCGTAATAAAACTATACCTCTCTTGCGTTGGCGGCTTCTTCCAGATGCGTGAACCACGTCGTCGGAAGCATAGCCGGTGGCACCGACGGCGTTGGAATAATCCGGAGGCTGCTGCTCCTCATCGTCAAACTGGCAAAGATTGTTCATGCTAACACTTTTTCTGAACGACCCTTCTCTTATTCGAACACCGAATAACATGATGCTGTTACGGCCGCCAGCGACCTTCCCGCATGTTCTTGAGTTGTGGACGGCGTTTCCACTCTGAGAACAGCTACGAGACATCCTTCTTTTCTTTTCTTTCTATGATCCCTGAATCTGGTTGGACCCTTTATTTCGGTTTCAAGTGAAAACGGGAACGGGAACGGGAAAATACATATATAACAATCGAGTGTTAACTGTTAAAGGCAAGAAAGGGAGAAGTAAACGGCAAACGGGCTATAATCCCATTAATCCCTAAAAAGAAGAAAATTGTGAAATATAGAGGGTCTAACTAACTTTGTTTTCGATCCTCATATTATGTTGAAATTAAAGATTTAACCTTTTTAATTTGATATAATATAATTAATGGAAGATCTGAAAATATTTTTTTTGAATGAACACATGTTAACACATAAATTTTTAGAGTAGATTACGCATTTAGTACCTAATTATCAATTTTAATCTGTTTTGGTACTTAAACTTTCAATTTTTTAAAAAAAAACATACCTAATATTTAGTTTTCATTTCATTTTAGTATTCATCGTTAAAAATTTAACGTGTTTAGTACCTAAACTTTCAAATTTTCAAACCTTAACGTTAAATTTTGAACGAGAATACTAAAATGAAACAAAAACTGAAGGTTTAACAATGAGTACTAAAACGAAATAAAAATTAAACTTTAGGTATGATTTTAAAAAAAATAAAAGTTTAAGTACTAAAACAGACCAAAATTAATAATTTAATACTAAACGTATAATTTATCAATTTTTTAGTACAATGAATATAAATAAAATAAGTGGACACCATAAGTAATCTAAAAGTGAACATGCGTCCGTTCTCAAAAAGATGTGGACTGTCATCATATATAATACTTTTTTTTTAATAATCTAAGGTGATTATTAGATAATATTTTAATTTTTTTTAACTAAGTGACAATGCACACCTTGTAAAAATAATTGTTTAAACCTAAAATCTCTAAAAAAACAACATTCTTTTTAGTACGAGTCGATTTGATAGGTTATAATACTCTAATTTTTAAATTTCATCGGTACATTCAACTAGATAACACTATTAGTTATTATCATTAAAGTGACAAACATAATATTTTTAAGGATAGACTATACAAATGATTCACTAACTATAGGAGATTACTTTGTAGAGTCCTCTAACTATTAAAAATTATAAAATAGTCCTCTTGCTATAAGTCACTAGTTTGTTGAGTTTTTCTACTATTAAAAGTTGCAAAATGACATCAAACTATTCATACATTTTGAATTCGTCTTTTTTTGTTAAAAAATTAACGACTCTGTATTTTGAAAATTAACCTGCTGATTGGGATATGTTAAAATCTGGTTCGAGAATCTCAAATAACTATACAACTCAAACGAGCATGAAATCAAGTTATATCATATCCTAATCAGCAAGTTAATGTTCAACTTAGACAACTGTCAATTTTTAAATAGAAAATAATGAGTTTGGAACATATGAATACTCGAGTGACTAGTTTGTAACTTTTAATAGTTATGGGACTCAACAAAGTAACGTTCTATAATCTAAGGACCATTTTATAACTTTTAATAATTAGTTGAATCCACAAAATAATGTCCTCGGACACTCGACCCAATTTAAATATTTATACTTTATATATTTATTATTCAATTTAGATTTAGGGAAGTTTCGTCTCATTTAATTTTAATTCCATCTTTGGGATAAGAATCCTTACCTACACCTATATATGTATAATTTGATAAAATAATATCATAATTAAAAAAATATTATTATAATTATTTTCAATTATATCAAGAATAATTCTTAAGTCGAAATAAAAAAAAATTGCCATTCTAAACCTAAATCCAACCCAATCTTGTTCTTAATAGAATCCAAATTGCAGGCCCAATACACCATGCTTTGATGGGAGGACATGTTGGACATTTTGATTTGTAAATTGTTTTCGTCATTTGGTGAATGATTTTTGGATCTTTCAATTCAAAGCCTATTCTCTTATAGTTTGGAGATTTTCTTTGATCTTATCAATCCTCATTAAGAAACTGTTTGTTGTTGAGAATCTTATTACATGAAAGAAGATTCAATTGGGATAATAATTTAATTTTGCCTGATTGAATATATATTTATATGCACTACACGAGAACTGGTATCAAGAAAGAAAGCACGTAGACTAGATAGGACCTAAGCCAATCAGTGGCTGTGAGGGGGCAAGTATTCTGTTGCACACCATATCTTCTAAAACCATTGTTCTTACAGTTAATTTACTGATGGAATTGAAAGGAAAACCTACAGCCCCGTGTGTATATGCCAAAATGCTGGCACCTCATTATCAGTTTCACCCACGATTTCATCGTATCATTTCATCTTCAATCTCGATTTCTCCGAGGCGCTTGTCTGCTTACCTGAAAAAACAAAAAAGGGAAATAAAAAGATCAAAAACACTTCGGTTTTCATCTTGCGGAGACATCAAGTATATAGCAAATTTAAAGAGCGATTCCTTTACCTGTTGCCACAACGAACCGGTGAAGTCCCACCGGCAGCACTACCATTGCCAGCCTGGAACCCCTCTGCGTTTTGAATGTAATTCTTTGATGTTCTACTTGAGAACCCTGAATTCTCTCTTGTGACACTCCCAGCATCGGCCACTGAGTTCATAACAAATCCACTCCACCCTTGAACCTGATATCTTTGGCTAAATGATGGATTATACGTTCTGCCGCCGGAATCTTCATCAGGTGTGTTATGTATTGCATTTAGCGAAAGCCTGTGCCCCGAAGAAGAAGTAGAAAATCGACCTTCGGTTTTCCTCCAGAACTTGGGACTCAAAAATTCTGCACCAGGCAGCTTGCAACATGTGTTATCTGGAGAATCCGTGTTTGGAATCCTACCACTTGAAATAGCCAAATCATATGATATTTCATCCAGAGCCATCTCCAGGCCATTTACTCGTGTCTCTAGAGAAGTGATCCCACTTTGGGAGCTCCCAATGAATTTCTAGAATCAAAAGAACAACAATAAGAAATTATAAGAAAGCATTACCCTTTGAAAGATAGAGACTATGCAAAGTAAACTACCCGGAGGAGGTTTAATAGATTAGATTGCTGGTCTTCAATTTGAGCAAGTTGTTCACGGATCAAAGACAGATCCTCCATGTCTTTGAGATTCTCGTCAACATCAAAGTTCTCGTCATCATCATGTAAAGGAACCACCCGAGACTCTGATCTCAAACCACCAAAATTCTTTACTTTTTCATCACGGGCCTTGACAAAGGGTACACACTTTTTGGTATTGTCGTCATCGGAAAACAGAGATTTCGGCTCGGAGATTTCAATCTTCCAATTAGATGATTTTGAGCGGTCCGGCTTACCAAAAATCGACGAGTTACTTTTCAGCGGAGTCTCTTTCTTCGCAGTGGATGCATCAGATGGAGGGGACCTGCTCGTGATGACTACTTTCTTTGATTGGGGAGTTCTAAAACCAACATCACTGATATTTTTTGCAACTGAAGGAAAGCATCCAACGCTACCATTATCTGTTCCCACGATCAAAGCACACAATCATAATTCATAAATGATAAAAGCTACTAGTTTATAGCAGTGGTTATCAACCATAAATGTTCTACAGCAGCACGATAATAGCAACCCTTAAATTTTCCAAGTTTTAAAGTGAATCTTGTTGAAGAAATTGATCACTCACATTGAAGTATCAAACTATTAAGGGTATGGATAATGATGATTAATTTCCAAATATCAGACAATTAATTACAAGGTAAATATAATTAAATCAATATTATACCTACTGAAGATGAATCGGACGTTGAGGTCTCTTCACAAACTCCAGAGACATCCTTCCATAAATTCAAACTACGATTCATAGTTTCTCGGACAATCTTAACCTGAAGCAACAAAATTTATCAGAACGATGAGCAAATATTCTTCTACTTTTCCCCCTTTCCGGGAAAAGATATATTACTAAATGAATTCGGAGTAAGGATACAAACGGATGCACCGTATCAAATCTCTTGTTCTCAAGAGCAGTCACAGTCGCCGCTTTAAAGTCCGCTGCTAGCTCTTTCTCCGCCATAGCCACTGTCCCTAACGCCTCGGCCGCCGCCTTTCTCGTTCCCCAATCTTCGTTACTCAAAGACTCAACCGCGCAAGGACTAGCCAATCCAAGACGCCTTTACTTCCGGCACCGCCAACGCTGGCAATGCTTCCAATAACTCCGAAAACAGCCGCTTTCGCTTTGAAACTTTCACTCCTCAGTAACCTCCCCAACTTCGGCAAAACCTTCTTAAGCTGATCCATCTCGGGATCCGGCGCCGCCTCGATCGCCGCCGATAAACACATCGCAGCTCCGATCTGCGAGTTAACGTCTTGCTCCACCACGAGCATTTCGATCAAAGGCTTTGACAGAACCGAAAATGGAGGCTTCGTGATGTGAGATGATATAGCGGTCGTCGCCTCGACGCAAGCGGATCGGACGGCGGAGTTGGGGTCGCGGAGCGGCGGGCGAGGACGGAAATCATCTTAGAAAGGTAAGGAGATAGGATGTTGCCGTGCGATTGAGACATCAAAGTCAAAAGCATCACGCATTGCCTCCGAACCGGAGACTTGGCCGAAGAGTCGGTGTTGTGAAGGCAGTTAAGGAACGGAGAGATGGAATCGGCGGTGAGGTTTCGAGCGATGGACTCGAGCTCGGCCGAAGCGAGTGCGAGAGTGTCGCGGTCGGCGAGCTTGTCGAGGCAAGCGAAAACGCGTTTTTTGAGATCGTGCAGTTGAGGTTGAGGACTCGGCGGTGACCGGTTCTTGAAAGACATTGTTGCTTATGGCTAAGTATTGTTTTTTGCGAAGCCCTTGTATACTGCATTCGAGGGGAGGAATAGAGAGTGGGTGTGGGAATTTGGCGGTAAAAAATAGTGGTTTGGGGGAAATTGCGGCATGAGAGCAAGGGTTTCACTTGTATATAATTGCGCCGACGCCAATATTAAACGTACCTACCTATTGAACCGATTAGACCGGACCAGACCGATCAAACTACTACTTTTAACCATTATACAAACTATTTTCTTTGAATTGGAACGGGCCTTCGAACCACCATATTATATTATCGTAAGATCTAAAAAAGCATCATAAAGTAGGCTTGGTTTAGAATGGTATAGATGATTTTTATCAATAGAAGAGAGCTGAAGTCTACGTTCGAGGATATGACTAACTTTACGTCTTCTATACAGTCTGATTGTATTGGAGTCGTTTAAAATTGTGAGTTCATGTCACTTTAAGACCAATGCAAAGTGTGATTACTTGTTTTTTTTATTAATCTAGAGTGATTACAAGTTATTGCATTTATTCAAAAGACCAAAACATTTAATAATGAACGTTCAAGTATCCTACAATCATTGATGCTTGACTGAAATCTCTAAGTATAACAATCATCCATTTAATTACTGAAATTATTTGGTTCATGCAAGTGTAATTAATTGTTAAAGAAAGAGGAAGGTAAAGTATCAGTGTTAGATGCAAATTTGACTTGATTTGATCCACAATATAAACTAGAATCAGATCCTTGATATTTGAAGTCAAAGATCACATGGGCATAATGGAGATATAAAGAGTAGTTGCCACTGCCAGCTTTATATACGTATTAAACTATGCATATCATTATGGATCTCAATTATTCGTAGACTTAGCCTAATAAAATCAACTGCACTTGGACCGTAAGCCTCATCAATCAGATAAGAAATAAATTCCAACAGCTTCAGCTCTAGCTTTGGTAATAATCTCACAATAATATTAATGTTATTATTAATAATAATAATTATGATGGCGTTTTATGAATCACAAGACACTTTCGTTTATTTATTTTTTATTGAATTCGATAATTAACAGACTATTTGCAGTAAACAGATGAGAAGTAAATGAGTTTGGTTAGAAGACACATGGTAACATGAATATTCCAACTGTAACCATTTTTACTTATTATTAATTCCAAATTATTTAACCCTTTCATTATTGTATTTTCCTCTGATTAAATTAAAACTCCATTGTTTATGATAATTATTGCATATAAAGAATTTCTTGGGTTATCCACATTGAAATCCCAATAGAAAACCCACGTGACTAACATGTTCAAAGACATGAGCATGTGTTAGGATCTAGGGGTTAACGATTAAAAGTAAACCTAGGCTTAGGGCTTAGGAGGATACAATCTATAGCTTAGCCGAGAATATAATGTAGGGCATGTGAGGGGGCGAAGAATGAGGAGACAAAAAGAGTTCAGAGTTCTGAATTCAACAGTAATCACGTGACTCTTAGTACGGTGTGGATGGGAGCAATCACAATTCACAAATATGTTTAACCTACTTTATACAATTTTAGGGATTAAAATATTATTTAATACTTAATTATTTGTTAAATAAAAACGGGTGATAGAATATATTGTCTTATACTTATATCATATTAATAAAAAAATTGAGGGCTTGCTTCGTCTTTCAAATTCAGCTTTACATATTACATTTAAATTCTAAAATATTCGAAATTCATTTTTCACTAAGAATCATGCGGAGTATTGATGTAATTTCAAATTAAACTAAATATTAATGTTATTAAATCTCACATATTATAATTTGATTGCTTGTTAAAATTTGGATGAAACTTTTTGGTCCTCTCAAAAAATTTTGAATTTAATTATTTTAAACTTTTAATTTTGAGGGTAGATAAATTAAGCCTTATCTTTTCTCCAATTTTTTGAATTCAATTATTTTCATATCCTTTTATTTTTTAAAAGTAGGCGAATTAAATTCTAGCCCTTCAATTTTTTATAAAATTGTTTTATAGGTGAATTAAATATTAACCTACTGTTTTTTCAGTTTAAATACCTTTTATACTCTTCTTAATTAAATAAATTAAATTCAAACTTCTTCATTTTTAATTTTAAATTAATGGCTTAACATTTAGTTACGAATTGAAAATGATTGAGAGAATTTTTAGATGCAAGGAAAGAAGAGAGAGAGAGAGAGAGAGAGAGAGAGGGTTTAGGAAAAAGAAATGTTTCATTCAGTAAATTCATGAGAGAAATGCATCACTAGTACATAGTTTTATTTGCTTATAGGATATTGAAACTAGTAGATATGCCATCTAGTTGTCTTTGTCATAAAAACCTCTAATGGTCTTGTGCAAGTATCATCTAATCTCTTTGGGCTGGTGGATTGCGGGCATGCTCTTCTTCTCATTTTGAACAGATAATGGGCATATCATATGTTTCTTTCATTTTATTTATCACATGTTTCCCACGTATACTCCTATCCACTTTTCTATTCCCGAATTTCCCAATTGCTTCACTCGAAATCCTTGACCCTTCATCGGCTATTCCTAATTTTCTTGCCTCGAGTCTAACCTCTTCTTCTCCATATGTGACCCAATGCTCTAGTATCATGGGAGGCATCGAGGTTCGTCAATTACACCAACAGTTGAGTGACAGGTTTGTTGTGTCTTTTTACAACCCTTTTGCCTAGAATCATATGATGATAGAGTCTGAATTGATCATTTTCTTCCATTGTAAGAGTAGTAGTAGAAGGTATAATCAAATCCCTAACTCGTCGCTTCAAGAGGATGACATGAAAGACTAGGTGAATATGAGAAGTCTCTGGTAAGCCCAATCGATATGCCACTTCACCAATTCGTTGCAATATTTTGTAAGGGCCATAGAACTTTGCAGTTAACTTGAGATTTACTCTGATTGCGAGAGATGCTTGATGATATAGTGTAGGTTATGTAAGTGGAAGGTTGTAGGAATTATAGAAATGAGTTGTTTCATTCCTTAAGTTAAGAGATCAATCCATTATTTCAAGGGATTACATCTCCTAGGATTAGTATCTTTCCTAACTTAGAGTTTCATAGTTTAGAGACATAATTTGTATATAATGATGTAATACGTCCCATTGAAAAATATAAGAATAAAAATAACAGAGACTTACTCTGTTTTGTACATGGTATCAGGTTAGAGCGATCAATCTAATTTTCGATTCTCTTTAAATCAATTCATGTTCAACTCTATTTTTTTCTCTCCATGGCTAATTCGATCAACAGGCAACCCTATATAGTATACGACATCTTCAAGGGTAATAGTCGTCTCCCCACAAGGAAAATGAAACATATGTCTCTGGTCTCCATTGTTCTAGCAATGTGTTTATCAATTAAGGGTGTAACTTTGTACATTCTGTTATGGTAACGTGATGTGATCCTGTCTAGCTCCAATTTTCTCCATGACTTGATCACACCATGGATGTTATTCAAAGCTAGTTCTAAGGGAGTTCTACCTTACTTTATCTTATATTTACTCATTTATGCATTATCTATTATTATGAGCATACATTGACATATTATACTATACTTGAATTATCATAACGTGAGCATTCATTCATTATATGGTTTGCATCATTGATTGATATTCAAGTATATAATCTATAGTTATAATAATAATATTCATTCATTATCATATGATGCATGAGTTATTATTATAATCTATAGTCCACATCTTTATATTATAAGTTATTTACTTAAAATACTTAGCTTATATTATGATTTCTTTTGTAGGTATATATTCGGCCACATGATGGGAGTTAAATTTGAGCTTAACTAAGGATAAAGAGCTAGGAAAACTTACATAGGATGACTCGGGAGATCATGAAGAACAAATGGTGAAAAGTTATCAGTTGACCCCCGAGCTCATAGCTGACTTGAGCTGGATTTTTGAGCTAGCTGGAGACCTCATTTCAGCTGGAGAGTTACACCATCATCACCGCCACATAGAGTACTTCAAATAAGGTCAAGGTCAATTTTTGTAGATTCGTACTTTTTCGCGAAGAGTTGTCATTCCAAGAGGTGACTTTTCACAAGGAGCTAGCCAAATACTCATCTTCATGTAATTCACCTATGACCAGCTCATCTTCAACTCTTACACATGGGAAGTAGCTCAAATGATGGAAGGTTACCTTCTACACATGTGACCTTTCATGACAAGTTGCTGCCCATTGAAGACCATGACACCTAGATGCATGTTGGAAGCTAAGTCACGCCTAGTTACTGCCCATGTGCGTTCAAGTAGGCTGTCATGTGCATCATTCAAGCATGTGCACTCCATGTGACATCAAATTGGCGCCAAAACACCAAGGGATGCTTCCTATTCGGCCAAAGACTCTTTCCTCTTCATTTTGGTGCCCAAATAACTTTCAAATGCATTCAAAACATCCTTAGGGCCGAACCAACACATAACCATTCGGCCAAAAGCATTTATCTTCATTAAAATTATGTATTTTCATTAAAAAAACATGTGTTTTCAAAGGGGTTTCAACCTTAGCCGAACCATCATGTGTATATTCGACCTAAACCCTTTGAAAACTATAATTAGGCTATTGTATTTCCATTGTAAATAGAACCCTTTGGATAAATACAAACTCTTTGTGAGATTATTCTCTCTTCAAGTTATTTTTAGAACTATATTGATTAAGCAAGTTTTTCTAAAGTTCGTGGCGTCAAACCCCTTTCATTGATATTTCTGGTTCCTAGTTCATATAACTAGTGTGTCAAAGTCCTTGCTATCATCCCTTATAAAACTTATAAGAAACGGGTCTTTGTTCTTTATAACATTGGTTCCTTCTTAGTTTTATAAGATACTATTTCCATCACCATATTTTCTATTTCCATAGTCCATCACCTTCACGCCAACTCCATTACCATTCCATTGCCATCTTCAACTTTTCATCATTAAATTATCCTTCATTCATCAACAAGGCATACTTCATTACCACCATTGGAGGTTGAAGTCAACATTACTTGAAGGAGATTTATTTAACACTTCCGCATCCCATCTTTGATAACATTTCTATCCATTTCCTTTCTTATCATTTGTTTTCTTCTTCCATATTCTATTTTTAATCATTTATTTCTTTTAATTTTGTGCATATTACTTATTGATTCAAGTGAAGCATTTGGTGTCTCTCCTAGATCGGGAAACAACAAGGTTGCCAACTTCTCCATTATTGAAGAAGCCTGGTTAGCCTTACACCAAGTAGTAATCAGAGCTTTGGTGGATTGACAATCAAGTGCTACAACAAAAGAAACAAAAAGAGAAAAATAAAGAAGAAAAAGAAAAAGACTCCTACATCAAATTTGGAGTACAAAAGAAAGAAAAGAAAAGAAGAAAATTCAAAGCAAAAGAAAAAGTGAATGACGCCAGACAGAATAGTGATTATCCTGCAAGTGCTCTAACAGATGATTCACAAGAGAAAATTCACCCAAAAAAATCCAGAGAAAAAAAGTCTATAGGGTTTAATAAAATATTATCAAATCAAAACCATACAAAATCAGTCCACAAGCCGGACTGTTATAGCCAAAAATCGTCTTTATTCGAATTTTGCCAAAAATAGCAAAATCCCGAAAATCACTCTAAATTGAAATTCGAAAAAAAATAAGCAATCTCCAAAAAATCCGGTCTAAATCGGATTTAAATTGACTTCCTAATTGACAATCGAAATATTACCATGAATAGTAAAAAATATCTAATTATAGTGATTCGAAAGGGAAAACGGCAGAATTTGAGGTTGAAAAAAGGCCACATAGAGCATAACTCGATGTGGAGAGCGTGCGCATCGAAAAGAGCTTTTTGGATTGGGGTCTTATGCGCGATTCTGACACCTGTAGCCAAAGTTATGGCCAAAAGACTGAAACATTCTCAAAACGACCCCAATGAGGAACATGTCACAATCAATTCCCGTCTTTGCGCTGATCTGCCAATTTATGGTATCTTAGCACCATCAAGGTACAATATGACAGCTCAGCATCATCTGTCTCGGATCCCCCTGCATCAGTCACCCTGGGTTGGAAAGAACTCATCCTCGAGTTCAGAGTAGTGTCATCAGAATCCACAAAACAATGACTCAGGTGCTTCACATTAAAGACATCAGAAGTCTTCAAGTGGCTGGGAAGGCGCAACCTGTAAGCATTATCATTGATCTTCTGCACGACCTCATAAGGTCCAATCTTCCGATCCTTAAGCTTATTATACTCACCAACAGGAAAACGATCACGAGTTAATACAGCCCAAACAAAATCACCAACATCAAAAAGTACCTGACGACGATGATTGTCGACCCGAGTCTTGTACTTGGTATTGCTCTCATGAATGGTTTGTTTCACCTACTCATAGATACCCCGAAGATACTTTGCCATCTCATCTGCTTTAGGACTGAAATGACCTATACGTGGAATAGGGGCTAAGTCCAGCACCCCGGATGGGTTCTGACCATAGACAATCTCAAATGGGCTTAAACTTGTGGTTCTATTTTTTGACCTGTTGTAGGCAAATTCTGCCTGAGGCAATGCCAAATCCCACTGCTTCGGCTTCGTTCCTGCCAAACACCTCAAGAGATTTCCCAAACTTCGGTTCACCACATCGGTCTGGCCATCCGTCTGGGGGTGGTAGGCGCTACTGAAATTCAACTGCGTTCCCAGTTTCCCCCACAGACTCTTCCAGAAATGACTGATGAACTTAGTATCACGATCTGAAGTGATGGATCGAGGAACACCATGTAAACGCACAATCTCCTTGAAATAGAGATGGGCAATCCGGTCAGCATCCATAGTCTTTCTGCAAGCTACAAAATGAGCCATCTTGGAAAACCTGTCAACCACAACAAAGATAGAATCCGAGGCCCTTTGGGTGCGGGGTAAGCCTAGTACAAAATCCATGCTGACATCGAACCAAGGAGCTTCAGGAACAGGTAAGGGAGTGTACAAGCCCGCATTGATGAGAACACTCTTAGATCGCTGGCACACATAACAACAGTCCACATAATGGGCCACATCACTAGTCAACTTGGGCCAATAAAAGTCATAAGAGATAAGGGCCAAGGTCTTATCTCGGCCAAAGTGTCCCTCATTATGGAGTTCACTTATAATTTGCTGCCTCAATGAACAATTTGGAATGCACAACTGTAATCCACGAAACAGATACCCATTATGCAAAACAAAATCATGACGGTGACCCTCAGTTACCTCCTGAAATATCATTCCAAAGGAATGATCAGCTGTATACATATCTGTGAACGCCTCAAAGCCTGCAACTTTAGTACTCATGGTGGTGACAAGTAAGGTACGACGGCTCAGGGTATCTGCGACGCGGTTCAAACTCCCTGCTTGATGCCTCAGTGTAAAAGTGAATTCTTGCAAGTATGCCACCCACTTGGCATGACGTCTACTCAGCTTGTGTTGTCCATTGATGTACTTCAAGGCCTCATGATCGGTAAACAGAATAAACTCCTTCTGTACTAGGTAGTGACGCCAATGCGTCAGGGACTGAACTATGGTATAGAACTCCAGATCATAAGTGGAATAATTTTTCTTTGATCCCGATAGTTTTTCACTGAAAAAAACAACCGGACGACCTGCCTGACTCAGAACACCACCAATGTCAACGCCAGATGCATCACAATTTACCTCGAACACTTTGTCAAAATCTGGAAGTGCCAAAACTGGAGCCTCGGTCATCTTCTGCTTGGCCAGTTGAAAACTGGCCTCTGCCTCCTCAGACCACTGGAAATCACGCCCCTTGAGGCACTCTGTGATAGGGGCGATCAGAGTACTGAAATTTCTAATGAATCGGTGGTAAAAAGACGCCAAGCCATGAAAACTTCGGATGTCATGTAAGGTCTTTGGTCTGGGCCACTCCAAGACTGCATCTACCTTTGACTGATCTGCATGAACAACATCAGTAGACACAACAAAACCAAGAAAAGTCACAGAAGTAGTGAAGAAATAACACTTCTTTTGATTGACAAACAAGCACTCCATTTTCAGCATCTCAAAAACAACACGGAGGTGATCGAAGTGTGAAGTCCATGTCGGACTATAAACGAGGATATCATCGAAGTAAACTACAACAAATTTCCCCATAAAAGGCCGCAAGACCTGATGCATAAATCTCATGAACATACTGGGCGCGTTGGATAGCTCGAAAGGCATGACCATCCACTCATACAACCCTTGTGGCGTTTTAAACGCCGTCTTCTACTCATCTCCAGGTCTTATTCTGATTTGGTGGTAACCACTCTTAAGGTCAATTTTTGAGAATGTCTTAGAACCAGATAGTTGATCCAACATATCATCTAGACGGGGAATTGGAAACCGGTACTTAACTGTAATTCTGTTGATCGCTCGGCTGTCAACACACATACGCCAAAAACCATCTTTCTTTGGCACTAACAGAGCAGGGACTGCACATGGGCTCATACTCTCTCGGATATAGCCCCTCTCCAACAACTCTTCCACCTGTCGCTACAACTCTTCAGCCTCTTTGGGACTGAGGCGATATGCTGGTCGACTTGGAAAACTTGACCCAGGAACAAGGTCAATTTGATGCTAATATCCCTCATAGGTGGTAGCCCAGGAGGAAGATCCTCTGGCATCAAGTTAGAGAATTCTGCTAGCAGCCGCTGCACTTCTACTGGTAAATCTGCATCCACGTCTACTGCATTGTTCTCGCAAGGTAGTAAGGCATAGACCACATCGCCATGCTCAATCTCATCTAAAAACCTGGACATAGAAAGCAGAGTAGTATTATGGGTTACTGGGGTAGGAGTGAGTCCCTCCCGCCGGGGTGCCAACATAATCTTTTTTCTCTTGATGCTAAGGGAATATGTATTCTTTCGTCCATCATGAATGACATTGCGATCATACTGCCAGGGTCGACCCAACAATATATGACACGCATCCATAGACACAACATCACACCATGCATTATCAAAATATTTTCTACCAATTGAAAAAGACACGAGGCATCGCCTATCAACTGTTACCTCACTGCCTTTATTTAGCCATGACAGCTTGTATGGCTTAGGATGACGGTCCGTATTCAACTGCAATTTCTGGACAACCTCCTCGGACACTACATTCTCACAATTGCCGCTGTCAATGATCATTTTGCAGACTTTATCTGCAACTGTGCGGGTCGTGTGGAAAATATTGGTTCTCAACCAATCGTCCCCTGAATCGCCCTTGGGAGTAAGTAGAATCTTGCGAACGACCAGAGTTTCATGACCATCTCCATACAGCACATCATCAGTCTCATCATCGTCATACACAGGTTCGCCAATCTCCTCAGTCTCGTCTTCCGCGTTTTCCTCAATCAACAAATTTTTGCCCTTTTGACTAGCAGGCCTCCTGCAATCAGTCGCCCTATGCCCTTGTTCACCACAACGAAAACATCTAATAGTAGGGTTAGAATTACCCTACGGTGGCTGTTGAGCAGGACGGGAATCCTGATGACGAACTGGTCGACTGTTATGATCGTTCCTGATCAATGGTCTCCTGTTTTTCTATTTTTCAAAAGCAAGTGCACGCTGGTAAGCTTCCGAAACACTCCACAGTGAATGAAGGCTGAGGACATCTTGTAAGGGCTGGCGTAAACCCCCCAAATATCGTGCCACCATTTGCTCATCCGTCTCAGATAAATCGTTCCGGGCGACCAATTAGTAAAACTCCTCCGTGTAATCATCGACTGATCGTGCGCCCTGCCTCAACGCATGAAGTCGCTGAAACAAGGTTTGCGTGTAGCAGAAGGGAATGAAGTGACCCTTCATCTTCTTCTTCATCTTCTCCCAATCAATGATCTTGGCATTGCCCTGTCTTTCTCGTAAACGTCGCAACTGTTCCCACCACGCAGATGCTCTACCCTTGAGTTTGATGGCGATCAGTTTCACTTTCACACGATCAGGGACTTCTTTATATTCAAAAATACGCTCTACTTTATTAATCCAATCCACGAATCCCTCGGCCTGTAACGTACCAGAAAACTCAAGGAGATCGACCCGAAAACCGAGGTCTCCATGACGCTCTTCCCGACCACGGTGTTCCCGGAATAGAGCACGATTGTGATATGGGTTTTCGAAAGCGGAATTGGTATCGTGATCAGAGGCCTCACGATCCTCGAAATCCTGCGCCGCCAGGCGCTGGGTTAATTCTGCGACTTGCCTCTGTAAATCCGCAATCATCACATCCTGAACGTTACGATCACGGCGTTGGGCTTCCTCATTTGGAACCTGCTCACGACGACCACGACCACGACCTCCAGCCATTGAAACTGGTGAAATTTCCGAGGAAGATGTTGAAGCTCTGATACCAACTGACGCCAGACAGAATAGTGATTATCCTGTAAGCGCTCCAACAGATGATTCACAAGAGAAAATTCGCCCAAAAAAATCCAGAGAAAAAAAGTCTCTAGGGTTTAATAAAATATTATCAAATCAAAACCATACAAAATCAGTCCACAAGCCGGACTGTTATAGCCAAAAATCGTTTTTATTCGAATTTTGCCAAAAATAGCAAAAGCCCGAAAATCACTCTAAATTGAAATTCTAAATAAAATATGCAATCTCCAAAAAATCCGGTCTAAATCGGATTTAAATTGACTTCCTAATTGACAATCGAAATATTGCCATAAATAGTAAAAAAATATCTAATTCTAGTGATTCGGAGGGGAAAACGGCAGAATTTGAGGTTGAAAAAAGGCCACGTGGAGCATAGCTCGATATAGAGAGCGTGCGCGTCGAAAAGAGCTTTCTGGATTGGGGTCTTATGCGCGATTCTGACACCTGTAGCCAAAGTTATGGCCAAAAGACTGAAACATACTCAAAACGACCCCAATGAGGAACATGTCACAATCATTTCCCGTCTTTGCGCTGATCTGCCAATTCATGGTATCTCAGCGCCATCAAGGTGTAATATGACAGCTCAGCATCATCTGTCTCGGATCCCCCTGCATCAGTCATCCTGGGTTGGAAAGAACTCGTCCTCGAGTTCAGAGTAGTGTCATCAGAATCCACAAAACAATGACTCAGGTGCTTCACATTAAAGACATCAGAAGTCTTCAAGTGGCTGGGAAGGCGCAACCTGTAAGCATTATCATTGATCTTCTACACGACCTCACAAGGTCCAATCTTCCGATCCTTAAGCTTAGTATACTCACCAATAGGAAAACGATCACGAGGTAATACAGCCTAAACAAAATCACCAACATCAAAAAGTACCTGACGACGATGATTGTCAACCCGAGTCTTGTACTTGGTATTGCTCTCATGAATGGTTTGTTTCACCTACTCATGGATACCCCGAAGATACTTTGCCATCTCATCTGCTTTAGGACTGAAATGACCTATATGTGGAATAGGGGCTAAGTCCAGCACCTCGGATGGGTTCTGACCATAGACAATCTCAAATGGGCTTAAACTTGTGGTTCTGTTTTTTGATCTGTTGTAGGCAAATTCTGCCTGAGGCAATGCCAAATCCCACTGCTTCGGCTTCGTTCCTGCCAAACACCTCAAGAGGTTTCCCAAACTTCGGTTCACCACCTCGGTCTGGCCATCCGTCTGGGGGTGGTAGGCGCTACTGAAATTCAACTGCATTCCCAGTTTCCCCCACAGGCTCTTCCATAAATGACTGATGAACTTAGTATCACGATCTGAAGTGATGGATCGAGGAACACCATGTAAACGCACAATCTCCTTAAAATAGAGATGGGCAATCCGGTCAGCATCCATAGTCTTTCTGTAAGCTACAAAATGAGCCATCTTGGAAAACCTGTCAACCACAACAAAGATAGAATCTAAGTCCCTTTGGGTGCGGGGTAAGCCTAGTACAAAATCCATGCTGAAATCGAACCAAGGAGCTTCAGGAACAGGTAAGGGAGTGTACAAGCCCACATTGGTGAGAACTCCCTTAGATCGCCGGCACACATAACAACGGTCCACATAATGGGCCACATCACTAGTCAACTTGGGCCAATAAAAGTCAGAAGAGATAAGGGCCAAGGTCTTATCTCGGCCAAAGTGTCCCTCATTATGGAGTTCACTTATAATTTGCTGTCTCAATGAACAATCTGGAATGCACAACTGTAATCCACGAAACAGATACCCATTATGCAAAACAAAATCATTACGGTGACCCTCAGTTACCTCCTGAAATATCATTCCAAAGGAAGGATCAGCTGCATACATATCTGTGAACGTCTCAAAGCCTGCAACTTTAGTACTCATGGTGGTGAGAAGTAAGGTACGACGGCTCAGGGCATCTGCGACGCGGTTCAAACTCCCTGCTTGGTGCCTCAGCGTAAAAGTGAATTCTTGCAAGTATGCCACCCACTTGGCATGACGTCTACTCAGCTTGTGTTTTCCATTGATGTACTTCAAGGCCTCATGATCGGTAAACAGAATAAAATCCTTCTGTACTAGGTAGTGACGCCAATGCGTCAGGGACTGAACTATGGTATAGAACTCCAGATCATAAGTGGAATAATTTTTCTTTGATCCCGATAGTTTTTCACTGAAAAAAGCAACCGGACGACCTGCCTGACTCAGAACACCACCAATGCCAACGCCAGATGCATCACAATTTACCTCGAACACTTTGTCAAAATCTGGAAGTTCCAAAACTGGAGCCTCGGTCATCTTCTGCTTGACCAGTTGAAAACTAGCCTCTGCCTCCTCAGACCACTGGAAATCACGCCCCTTGAGGCACTCTGTGATAGGGGCAATCAGAGTACTGAAATTTCTAATGAATCGGCGGTAAAAAGACGCTAAGCCATGAAAACTTCGAATGTAAGGTCTTTGGTCTGGGCCACTCCAAGACTGCATCTACCTTTGACTGATCTGCATGAAAACCATCAGTAGACACAACAAAACCAAGAAAAGTCACAGAAGTAGTGAAGAAAGAACACTTCTTTTGATTGACAAACAAGTACTCCGTTTTCAGCATCTCAAAAACAACACGGAGGTGATCGAAGTGTGAAGTCTATGTCGGACTATAAACGAGGATATCATCGAAGTAAACTACAACAAATTTCCCCATAAAAGGCCGCAAGACCTGATGCATAAATCTCATGAACGTACTGGGCGCATTGGATAGCTCGAAAGGCATGACCATCCACTCATACAACCCTTGTGGCGTTTTAAACGCCGTCTTCTACTCATCTCTAGGTCTTATTCTAATTTGGTGGTAACCACTCTTAAGGTCAATTTTTGAGAATACCTTAGAACCAGATAGTTTATCCAACATATCATCTAGACGGGGAATTGGAAATTGGTACTTAACTGTAATTCTGTTGATCGCTCGGCTGTCAACACACGTATGCCAAAAACCATCTTTCTTTGGCACTAGCAGAGCAGGGACTGTACATGGGCTCATACTCTCTCGGATATAGCCCCTCTCCAACAACTCTTCCACCTGTCGCTGCAACTCTTCAGCCTCTTTGGGACTGAGGCGATATGCTGGTCGATTTGGAAAACTTGACCCAGGAATAAGGTCAATTTGATGCTAATATCCCTCATAGGTGGTAGCCCAGGAGGAAGATCCTCTGGCATCAAGTTAGAGAATTCTGCTAGCAGCCGCTACACTTCTACTGGTAAATCTACATCCACGTCTACTGCATTGTTCTCGCAAGGTAGTAAGGCATAGACCACGTCGCCATGCTCAATCCCATCTAAAAACCTGGACATAGAAAGCAGAGTAGTATTATGGGTTACTGGGGTAGGAGTGAGTCCTTCCCGTCGGGGTGCCAACATAATCTTTTTTCTCTTGATGCTAAGGGAATATGTATTCTTCCGTCCATCATGAATGACACTGCGATCATACTGCCAGGGTCGACCCAACAATATATGACACGCATTCATAGACACAACATCACACCATGCATTATCAAAATATTTTCTACCAATTGAAAAAGACACGAGGCATCGCCTATCAACTATTACTTCACTGCATTTATTTAGCCATGACAGCTTGTATGGCTTAGGATGACGGTCTATATTCAACTACAATTTCTGGACAACCTCCTCGGACACTACATTCTTACAACTGCCGCTGTCAATGATCATTTTGCAGACTTTATCTGTAACTGTACGGGTCGTGTGGAAAATATTGGTTCTCAACCAATCGTCCCCTGAATCGCCCTTGGGAGTAAGTAGAATCTTGCGAACGACCAGATTCTCATGACCATCTCCATACAACACATCATCAGTCTCATCATCGTCATACACGGGTTCGCCAATCTCCTCAGTCTCGTCTTCCGCGTTTTCCTCAATTAATAAATTTTTGCCCTTTTGACTAGCAGGCTTCCTGCAATCAGTCGCCCTATGCCCTTGTTCACCACAAAGAAAACATCTAATAGTAGGGTTAAAATTACCCTGCGGTGGCTGTTGAGCAGGACGGGAATCCTGAGGACGAACTGGTCGACTGTTGTGATCGTTCCTGATCAATGGTCTCCTATTTTGTTGTTTTTCAACAGCAAGTGCACGCTGGTAAGCTTCGGAAACACTCCACAGTGAATGAAGGCTGAGGACATCTTGTAAGGGCTGGCGTAAACCCCCCAAATACCGCGCCACCATTTGCTCATCCGTCTCAGATAAATCGTTCCGGGTGACCAATTGGTAAAACTCCTCCGTGTAATCATCGACTGATCGTGCGCCCTGCCTCAACGCATGAAGTCGCTGAAACAAGGTTTGCGTGTAGCCGAAGAGAAGGAAGTGGCCCTTCATCTTCTTCTTCATATTCTCCCAATCAATGATCTTGGCCTTGCCCTGTCTTTCTCTTGAACGTCGCAACTGTTCCCACCACGCAGATGCTCTGCCCTTGAGTTTGATGGCGATCAGTTTCACTTTTACACGATCAGGGACTTCCTTATATTCAAAAATATGCTCTACTTCATTAATCCAATCCACGAATCCCTCGGCCTGTAACGTACCAGAAAACTCAAGGAGATCGACCCGAAAACCGAGGTCTCCATGACGCTCTTCCCGACCACGGTGTTCCCAGAATAGAGCACGATTGTGATATGGGTTTTCGAAAGCGGAATTGGTATCGTGATCAGAGGCCTCACGATCCTCGAAATCCTGCGCCGCCAGGCGCTGGGCTAATTCTGCGACTTGCCTCTATAAATCCGCAATCATCACATCCTGAACGTTACAATCACGGCGTTGGGCTTCCTCATTCGGAACCTGCTCACGACGACCACGACCACGACCTCCAGCCATTGAAACTGGTGAAATTTCCCAGGAAGATGTTGAAGCTCTGATACCAACTGACGCCAGACAGAATAGTGATTATCCTGCAAGCGCTCCAACAGATGATTCACAAGAGAAAATTCGCCCAAAAAAATCCAGAGAAAAAAAGTCTCTAGGGTTTAATAAAATATTATCAAATCAAAACCATGCAAAATCAGTCCACAAGCCGGACTGTTATAGCCAAAAATCGTCTTTATTCGAATTTTGCCAAAAATAGCAAAATTCCGAAAATCACTCTAAATTGAAATTCGAAATAAAATAAGCAATCTCTAAAAAATCCGTTCTAAATCGGATTTAAATTGACTTCCTAATTGACAATCGAAATATTGCCATAAATAGTAAAAAAATATCTAATTCTAGAGATTTGGAGGGGAAAACGACAGAATTTGAGGTTGAAAAAAGGCTACATAGAGCATAGCTCAATGTGAAGAGCGTGCGCGTCGAAAAGAGCTTTTCGGATTGGGGTCTTATGCGCGATTCTGACACCTGTAGCCAAAGTTATGGCCAAAAGACTGAAACATACTCAAAACGACCCCAATGAGGAACATGTCACAATCAATTCCCGCCTTTGTGATTATCTGCCAATTCATGGTATCTCAGCGCCATCAAGGTGCAATCTGACAGCTCAGCATCATCTGTCTCGGATCCCCCTACATCAGTGAAGCAAAGTTGTAAAGTACACTCAAAGAGAAGCATATTACAATCTGCCCAACATCAAACTTGAATGAGGTATCCTTGTTGTTTCTTGTGAAGGAATATAATAAGTGTTGCAACTTGAGTTGTAAGTTATCTTCACTTTCTTAATATTTCATTTCCTTTTCTTTCATATTTTCTTATTTCGTTACCATATCCTTTTCTTACCCTATATCATAACCATTTCTAAACCGACGTACAAACTAAAAAAACTTGCTCAATCTTGAGTTCGTTCTTTAAAAGGACCCACAAGAGAGAATCGAGTGGTAAAAGGCAAAAGAGAGGGTGAGATCAGAAGAGGGATAAAAAAAGCCAAGACTGTATCCCCGAGTGCAAACACGAGTGTGAGTGGAGTGCAATCTGAACTTTCTTTGGAGTGATCAAGTGAGGTTTTGTGAGTGTGTTGGTAAGGTTTTTAATTTATTTTATTTCACTAACCATGTCACAAGAATTGCTTGATTTTCATACAGCTTCAAGACAAGTGTTTGTCATTAAAAAGGCTTTAAGAACTCAAATTCTAGAAGATGACCAAAGAGAAAACATCTTCCATACTCGTTATCATGTAAACAACAAAGTTTGTTTCATGATCATCGATGGAGGAAGTTGTACGAACGTTGCAAGCACTCTTATGGTGGAAAAACTTGGCCTGAAGACTTCCAAGCATCAGAATCCATACAAACTTCAATGGTTGAATGACGGAGGAGAAGTAACAGTCACAAAGCAAGTTTTCATTCTGTTCTCAATTGGCAAATACCAAGATGAAGTCCTTTGTGATGTTATACCAATGGATGCTGGACATATACTTTTGGGAAGACCGTGGCAATTCGACAGACGAGCAATCCATGATGGGTTTACAAACAGATATACTATAACCCATAATGGCAATAAATTCCTTTTGACGTCACTTTTTCCTAGTCAAGTGAATGAAGATCAAACTCATTTGGAAAGGAGTATTGAAGTAATGGAAGAGCAACTTAATGCAATTGAAGAATAACATTTAGAGGAAAATTTAGATGAAGAAAAGCATTTTGAAGTTGAATAAAACCTTGGGGTTGTAAATGAGAGAATTGGAAAGAATGAATTTGGAGACAAGAAGTATAAACAACCGATTTTATCTAATAATTCTTTTTCTCCTATTCTTGATTTTTCTTTGATGCAGGATAATGAAAGTACTTCAAATGATGAACCAATACAATTGTGCATCATGAATAAGTGTTTACTTCCATTCATAAACATTAAAGGGTTTGTTTTCTCTACTCTTTTGGAATTGATTTTCTCTTCTACTAATCTGATTGTGGTTATAGGAAATGAAAGAAGACATAAGTTTGACAAAGAGTTGCACCGGAAGATGATGAAAAATTTGTTCCTACTAAGCCTAGCTCTTTAATGGTTGTTTCCATTGAATCAAAGGTGATCATTTGGAAAGATACAAAGGCAAAAGCACATGAAGTTTCCTACCATCACCAAAGAGAAGTTGAAGGGATAAGCAAAGTTCAGAAGACACATCCATGCACCAAAGGACATGTCGGTTACAAACAACACCAAGGAAACGTTCAAGAAACTAGTGTCTTTACAAAAGGACAAGATGTTTCAAAATAGTACCAAAGAGTTGACGTGATCTACCTACTTGAAGGATTTCAAGGGTTAAGACTCTTCACCAACCATCATGATGATTTAAAGAAAGAAGACGAAGAGTTATATACCTTCTCCAAAGGATATGTTGTTTCAAGTAAAAAGATTGATTAAAATACATTCTTCATTGATGAAGGATATGATATTTCCAAAGGACATCAAAGAGGACTCCAAGAGACGCAAGTCTTTACAGTAAGAAATGTTGAACCAAAGCAACACAAACGATATGGAACAATGAAGTTGAATATTTCATGGGGAGAATCTTCTCAAGGAGAACATAATGATTACATCCTTCCTACATCAAGAATGTCTTCAATTAGAAGCTACTTCGATTTGAGGATAAATTGCCTAAAAGAATGAGGGATGATGTGATCCTGTCTAGCTCCAATTTTCTCCATGACTTGATCACACCATGGATGTTATTCTAAGGGAGTTCTACCTTACTTTATCTTATATTTACTCATTTATGCATTATCTATTATTATGAGCATACATTGACATATTATAATATACTTGAATTATCATAACATGAGCATTTATTCATTATATGGTTTGCATCATTGATTGATATTCAAGCATATAATCTATAGTTATAATAATAATATTCATTCATTATCATATGATGCATGAGTTATTATTATAATCTATAGTCCACATCTTTATATTATAAGTTATTTACTTAAAATACTTAGCTTATATTATGCTTTTTTTTAGGTGCATATTCGGCCACATGATGGGAGTTAAATTTGAGCTTAACTAAGGATAAGGAGCTAGGAAAACTTACATAGGATGACTCGGGAGATCATGAAGAACAAATGGTGAAAAATTGTCAGTTGACCCCCGAGCTTATAACTGACTTGAGATGGATTTTTGAGCTAGTTAGATACCTCATTTCAGCTGGAGAGTTGCACCATCACCACCACCACACAGAGTACTTCAAATATGGTCAAGGTCAATTTTCGTGGATTCGTACATTTTCGCGAAGAGTTGTCATTCCAAGAGGTGTCTTTTCACAAGGAGCTGGCCAAAGACTCATCTTCATGTAATTCACCTATGACCAGCTCATCTTCAGCTCATACACATGGGAAGTAGCTCAAATGATGGAAGGTTACCTTCTACACATGTGACCTTTCATGACAAGTTGCTGCCCATTGAAGACCATGATAGCTAGATGCATGTTGGAAGCTAAGTCACGCCTAGTTGCTGCCTATCTTCATTCCATGGACTTCAAGACATCATCCTATGGTTGCAACCTCACCAAAGCCTTACAATAAGACCCATGTGCGTTCAAGTAGGCTGCCATGTGCATCATTCAATCATGTGCACTCCATGTGACATCAAATTGGTGCCAAAACACCAAGGGATGTTTCCTATTCGGCCAAAGACTCTTTCCTCTTCATTTTGGTGCCTAAATAACTTCCAAATGCATTCAAAACATCCTTAGGGCCGAACCAACACATAACCATTCGGCCAAGAGCATTTATCTTTATTAAAATTATGTATTTTCATTAAAAATCATGTGTTTTCAAAGGGGTTTCAACCTTAGCCGAACTATCATATGTCTATTCGGCCTAAACCCTTTGAAAACTATAAATAGGCTATTGCATTTCCATTGTAAACATAACCCTTTGGATAAATACAAACTCTTTGTGAGATTATTCTCTCTTCAAGTTCTTTTTAGAACTATATCGATTAAGCAAGCTTTTCTAAAGTTTGTGGCGTCAAACCCCTTTCATTGATACTTCTGGTTCCTAGTTCATATAACTAGTGGGCCAAAGTCCTTGTTATCATCCCTTATAAAACTTATAAGAAACGGGTCTTTGTTCTTTATAACATTGGTTCCTTCTTAGTTTTATAAGATACTATTTCCATCACCATTTTTTCCATTTCCATAGTTCATCACCTTCACGCCAACTCCATTACCATTCCATTGCCATCTTCATCTTTTCACCATTAAATTATCCTTCATTCACCAACAAGGCATACTTCATTACCACCATTGGTGGCCGAAGTCAACATTACTTGAAGGAGATTTATTCAACACTTCCGCAACCCATCTTTGATAACATTTCCATCCATTTCCTTTCTTATCATTTGTTTTCTTCTTCCATATTCTATTTTTAATCATTTATTTCTTTTAATTTTGTGCAGATTACTTATTGATTCAAGTGTAGCATTTGGTGTCTCTCTTAGATCGGGAAACAACAAGGTTGCTAACTTCTCCATTATTGAAGAAGTCTGGTTAGCCTTACATCATAACGTAACCAAAACCAGCTTCGTTTAAGTATAGAATATCGTCATCAGGGGTCGGGAAACGAATGATAAAACACTTCAACGAACGTTCATATCTCTTCAAATAAACAAATAATTTTGAAACAAACAAATAAATAAATTTGAAATAACTAAATAAATAAATAAAAAGCATAAGTTCGAAATAAATGAATAAATAAATAAATAAATTGAAAAATTTATTAAAGAAATAAATAAATTATTCAAAAATAATTTTAAAAAATTAAAACAAATTAATAAATAAAAATTACCACTAGATTATCCCGCCAATAGGTGCATACATGCAGAAGATCAACTCTCAGTAGTCCCGCCATAATAATATCAGAGACAGAATATGAGAGAAAGAGAGAATTTTTTTTATATATATAAAGGTGTGAGGAATTGAGGTGGGGAAATACACTATGTATCCTGATACTCGCATTGCCTCGAAGTAAGGTTAATGATACCTTGCGTTCTATGAAACCTGAGGTACAAAATATATTTTTAAATTTTAAATCTCGAAACTTCTGCGAATAATAATTTTTCAATATCTTGTGGACCTCGTATTTTGAAAAATACGAGATATTAAATAATCATATTAAACTTGAAATTTTGAAAAGTGAATATACCTCGCGTCTTGTATAATGCGAGACATGTTCACGCGTTGAATAAGACGCGAGTTAATCCTATATATATGCACAAAAGGAATTATTTTTCTAATAAATCTGCTACTGATATTATTGTTCAAATAAATAATTAATGGAGTTTTAATTTAATAACGCACTTTTAATAATTAGTACCGAAAAACAAAATATTTTCCCAATAATTAAGGAAAATGTAAGAGAATTTGTCTTTATTTCTTGGATTTGAAAATATTTGATTTTGATGTGGTGGTTGTACGATATCTACGTCCAATCCATTCCGAAAAAGACAAAGAAAATCTCATTTCTTATTTGCCTTATTTGAGATCTACAATATATATATGTTTCATTCTTTTAGTTTTATTTTTAATAGGTAAATTTTAAAAAAAATAAAGTTATTTTTTTAAATAATCTGAAAAGAATAATTGATTATAAAGTAATATCAATTTAATTTTTTTTTAATTATTGACAACACATACCCTATATATCAAATTATCTGAACTCAAATATTTTAGATAACTAATCATTTGGATCAGTCAATCAAAAATAATAATTTTAATTAATTAAAAACAAGATTTTGAGAGAGAAAAATCGATATCAGCCAGACTTGAGTGAAGGGGGCAATGCATGGGGGCCAAGTAGGCAAATGGTCCCATCTTTGTGACCGAGTACTGTTGTTTGACCACGACGCAAAACTCGTCCTTGGATTTCCCCTTTAACATGGAGAGTCCAAAATTATGACCAAAACCATCCAACATCTTTCTTCGTTGTTCAGTTATTGCAGGTCTTCCATGTGTGTTTTCCTTACGTAGGAAATAATTTCACATGGAACTCCATCTTTGAGTAATAAAAATATGATAAATTATGTGTTTAGTATTTAAACTATCAGTTTTAGTCGTTTTAGTCGTTTTAGTATTTAAACTTTTATTTTTTTAAAATCATACATAAAGTTTAGTTTTTGTTTCATTTTAATACATACCATTAAAATTTTTAATTTCTGTTACATTTTAGTACTATTGTTCAAAATTTAAAGTTAAATTTTTTAAAAATTGAAAGTTTGTGTATTAAAATGAAGCAAAACTAATATTTTAGATACTAAACACATTATATTTTTAAATGTGAGATAAAACTAATAATTTAAGTACTAAATAAAAAATAAAATAAAAAATAAACGTTAGGTATGATTTTAAAAAAATTAAAAATTTAAACACTAAAATGAATTAAAACTAATAATTTAAGTACTAAATTCATAAATGACCTTAAAAGATAATAGTATTATTTTGATATGAAAAAAACCATGAAGTTTAACATTGCACATTTTATCATACATGTATATTTTTGGGAAAAGAGTAATGATATTATGATAAGTAATATCAAAGTAACTTTTTAACTGTTTGATTTTACACCGATCACCTCAATAGACGAGATGGAAAATTTGGTCATGTAGAGCAATGGTTAAAAAGAATTTTTCATATAAGATTCCCATCATATTATTTTTTGATATAAGATTATTGCTATAGTGTCGATGGAAGGACGTCATGAACACCATGCGTCTTCACCCTTTTCAAGCAACACTCATAGAAATGTAGAGCAAAAAAAATAGTCGGTGATGGAATGACAAATTTACTCTGGTGGAATGTGAAAATGATAAAATAGACAACTATGACGATGACGATTCATAATAAAGACGATACGAGATTGAATAACTATAATGAGATTACAAGTTGGGTAGGAAAGCTTTAGAGTATGTCACTTTAATATACAATTAAAAAAAGTTTTATCGATTTTATTATTATTTAAATAATAAAATTGATAAAAAAATTATCTAAAATATTAGTATTTCTATCTAAAATATTAATGTTTTTAATATTTCCGGTAAAGTACTAAACAATAACAAAATCGGTAAAAAAATAACTAAAACTCCCAATAATAACAAAATCGATAAAAATAATAATATTTTCGATAAATTTTTACCGATTTTATTATTTAAATAATAACAAAATCAATAATATATTTTTTTAATCTTATATTAAAATTGTTACACGTTATCATTTCCCAATTGAGTATTTTAAATTATTATCTCGAAACTTGAAAGCAAATAAATACACACATCGTATATATTTGGTACAATGATAATGTATATTATAATCGAATTAGAATTTAAATAGTAACGACAAGATTACTAGTTAAAAAGTCAAATTTTCTGAACATAAACCGTACGTGAGTTTGAATGTTCTATAGCTGGACGAGTGGGTCCGTGAGCATTAAGGCACGGGGCGGCTCAATCACGATGCAGGACGGTGCAATTCAGCCTTGTTTCATTACAAGTAGTTGGCTTTATACCTATATAGGAGTGTGTTTGATTGAGGAATGTGAGATTCTTATGGGAATAGAATCTACATTCTTCCGTTTAGTTGGGCGGGAATATCATTTCCGGTAATCTTACATTATTAATAGTAGATTTTTTGGGATATATTACCATGAATCTCATTACCTTCATTTCCTTAGGTATTGTTAGATTACCGACGTTTTAGACTAAAATGCCCTTTAAAAAATTTATTTCAAAAATATCATTATTCTGTCATTGAATAATAAAAATTATATAAATATTAAATTACAAATTTATCCTCAAACTATTTTAGATTTACAAAAAAAAATCTATAATTAAAATTTTATATGAAGTTCAGGGGTTAAAATAAAATTTTACATTTTCATTCAACTTTTTTATATTTTCAATTTTATAAAAAAATATATATAAATTTTATGAATTTAAATTTTTTAAAGAAAATATATAAATATTTTCCAACTTGTTAAAAAACAAATATATAATAAGGACAATTTGGTCAAATATACATTCCAATAATATTTTATTTCTTTAACCAAATACGATAATCTTACATTTCTGCTAAACCAACTAAACACAAAATACAAATCATATTCCTTGATAATCTTTTATTCACATTGGTATCTTACATTTCGTGAACCAAACACACCTGCACCCTAAAATAATTCCCCGCATGAGAATCCGTAAAATCAATCATACACTGGTTTTTTGGCTTCATCTCTATAGTCAGTGAGAGGGGATATTATGTAATTCAAAGACACTGAAGAAAATATTTAAGAAGATAGCTTTACGTCTCTGTCATTTATTTATTCATTTATTCATACAACTAATTTATACATGCATATTCTTCACTAGCAATGATATTATAAGCTACCAGAGCTTAAAAGTGTTTCTCGGGTTAAAGATCTAATTTTTATTGTGTGTGTGTGTGTGTTTAGACGATAAAAAACAAAGGGTAATATTATTTTATATTAGAAGGGTGGTTTAATTAGGTAGGGAAAGGGAACTCTCCGACTAATGAAGATTTGATGATTGGAACCCTTTATCACTCTAATTCAGGTTTTTAATTATTTGGGGAGGACAGACACTCGAGTGCCCTACCTAATTTCAATCATTTTCTATAATAATAATAATAATAAGGTGAGAAATAATTTAGAGCGAGGTGGTCGCAGTCCTACAGTGGAAGCAAGAATCATACCAATAGACCGAATAGTTAAATGACACAGTGGTTCGTATACCTTAAACAAATTCCTTGCCTACGACTCAATGAGTCACTTTTTGGTCTACAAGAAAGAGTGGAATATAGGTAATGCAAGCATATGAAGTCAAATTAAAAATGTATATTTGATGTGGGCAGGACAAAAGATATCCGACCTCAATGCTTTAATGATTTTATGTTAAACTTATAAAATTTCAGAAACGAAAACAGGTTTTTAATAAAAAAAATTAAAATATATAGTAATTTTAAATTTTTAAGAGAGTGACTGTCCCACTCGCTCCTTTCGGTCCACCCTAATTGTAAGGAAAAGGATGAGGGTGGAGAATGGTAGATGGAGGAGAGAATTATTGAGAAGTAGTTTTAAGTTAATTTATTCCCATTTTTTAAATTTGACGTGTAAAATCTTTGTGAATAAAATATAATTTAGATTATTAAAATATTGATTACATGCAAAGCATGTAAATTTGATATATAATGTAAGTGGACCTCATATGGAGTGGTGATTAAAAAGATATCTAACCTGATCTAGCCCAATGATCTCTAGTCCAAAGTCCATCGTTTGACTCCTATTGGACTAAAATTGTATAAGACAAATTAGACTGAACCCAATTAAAATATCCAAATAGAATTGGGCCTCTCTGTTCACATTTTCCCCCATTAGATCAAAGTTGTGCACCACAAATTAGACTGAACTCTGTTGAGAAGATACAAATAGAATTGGGCCTTGTCTGTTCACAACTTCCGTCATTAGATTAAAGTAGTATACCACGAATATAAATTTTAATTTTTCGTAAAAGGAAATGTTATAATTTATATAATATTAATCTATCAAAAAGAATTATATAATATTAGATTAAATAAAATTATATAAATACATAATATCTAAGGAATGACTAAAAAAAAATTTTATTTTTTATTTTAAATGTTTCAATTTTATACCTAATATTTCATTCTGAAAAATATTACTCCTGTAATAAATTATACATTTAATATTTAAACTATCAATTTTAGTCAATTTTAGTATCTAAACATTTTTTTAAACCATACTTAAAGTTTAGTTTAGTTTTATTTCAGTCATCAGTGGTCGCATCTACAATCACTGACAATCACATCTGTCGGCCGATGAAACCTAAACTTTCTAACCTGTACCTTTTCGACCCCCTAAACGTGATTCTGACCCCTGTTTCACCAAAAAAATGCATCAATCTCCCTAAATGGTCGATGTTCTCTTCGAATTCTTCATATTCCAATCTCCTTAGTCAACCATCAAATGGACTTGAAACTGGGTAATGTTGGTCGACTGTTATTCTCTCTTGGTCCATCATTCGAATTGGCCGTCCTTCAGTAGGAGCTTTGCCCTATCAGCCCGTCCGTTAAGTTTTTAACGATGATGTACTAAAATGAAATAAAAATTAAACTTTATGTATAATTATAAAAAAAAATAAAAGTTTAGATACTAAAACGAACTAAAATTAATTATTTAGGCACTAAATACACATTGTGTTGTTTGAAGTTGAGGGTCACAAACCTAATAAGGGACTTTTGAGATTGTGATATATGTGAACCACAAGTGACAACCTATTTCATTCACCCTTTTGGTGCCTAATTAGGCTTTAGCCCACCTAATACTAATTCAGATTCAAGCGAAACCCATATTTCTTTCTGGACCTTCTGCTTTTACAACCTCGAAACAACTTTTGTTCCACTGTTTATTAAGTGTTTGCAGAGCCGTCTAAAACATTTTCGAAGTCTTGAGTAAAAACAAAAAAATATACCTTTATAAAATAAAAATATATTTTATTACTTTGAACAATTAATTCAATATTACATAAATAAATTATAGAAAATAATTAGAATTTGTGAAAACACGTTATTTTTATTATTTTATCAAGAAAACACCTTAAATACAACTAAGAGATAGTAAATATAAAAAATTGAATGTATGTATGATACATAACTTGATTTTGAATAAAAAATAAATAAAAAAGCATTGTATATTATTTTATTGTTAGATTGAGATTAAAGAATACTTAAAATTAAAGAATAACTGATAAATTGAAGAGCAAAATTTGAATAAAAAATAGAAAAACATAGGGTTTGTTGCAATATGACGTGCTGCTTTGTTGTCACAATAAAGTTTGACAGACAACAAGTTACTCACTCCCAGCTCTTCAAAGATGCCAATCAACCACACAATTTCATATGTCACTATTGCCGTACTTTTATATTCAGCCTCAGCTGAAGATCTTACCACTGTCTGCTATTTTTTACTTCTAGGAAATTAGTGATTCTCTGAGTTTCACACAAAAACCTGACAGCTCAAGCTTGTTTGATGTATTGTAAAACAATCATTTGCCTAGTTCGTTCTTAATGGATCTCACCATTCTTAAAGTAGTTTCCATATGATATTTCTTTAGTTGGTGCATAAATTGACTTAAAATTTGAAGAACAAATGCAATTTCTGGTCGTGTATGTGTTAAGTATGTTAACATTCCTATAAATTATTGATAACTTGTAAAATCATTAATCAAAGAATCATCAAGGATTTTTTATTTGTCTGCCTCTACTGATGTTAACTTTGCATTTTGTTCCAATGGTGTAAAAGCTAGTTTACCTCCCCCTAACCATGTGTCTTCTATTAGTTCCATATCATACTTTCTTTGACTCATTACAATGCCCTCATCTGTTCTTAATATTTCAAACCCCAGAAAACACTTCAGCACACCCGTCTTTCATGCGAAAATTTTTATCCAGCATAAACTTCAGCTCACTAATCAACTTTATCATTTCTAGTGATAAGTAAATCATCAACGTAAATAAGGAGGATTACCAACTTGTCTCCTTGTCGTTTGTAAACATAAAGTAGTAAAAATGACTCCAATGATAACCATTCTTCTGTACTACATTTGTTAGATTGATAATCTATTGCCTCAAAGCTTGTTTGAGACTGTATAATGACTTATGTAGCCTACAAACAGTGCCTTCCCCTGGCTACAGAATTCGGGAAGAAAATCCATGTACACTTCATTGTCAAGGTCACCTTGAAGAAAGACTTTGTAGACGTCGATTTGAAAAAGGGGCCAGTTATTTAAAGCCACCAAAGCAAGCATAGTGCACACAATAACTAGCTTTGCAACAAGTAGAAGTATCAACAAAATCCACACCCTCTTTCTGGTTGTAACCTTTAGCAACCAATCGAGCTTTGAAGCGTTCAACCTCTCCAGATGCCTTATACACTCGAAAAACCCATTTATAGCCACTCGGACACTTTCTATCAGTCAAAGTTACAACAGAACAGGTCTGGTTGCTTTCCAAAGCATTAATCTCCTCCTTCATAAGCTGAACCCAAAAGGGGTTTTGAATGACTTCTTTATAAGTTTTTTGTTCCATAATCAAATAAGTATAAACAAGAAAGGTTTGTGTATGAAGAGGTAAATGGTTATAAGAAATATATGAAGAAATAGGATAAGTACTTGAAGGAATTGAAGATTGGAAGGAATGAGCAAAATCCTATAACCAAGATGAAGGCCTCGAGATTTTAGAATATTTTCTGATATTCAAATAATGACCAGGGTCTGCTGTTGAAGTTGACACATGATTAAAAATGGGAATAAAAGGGAGCCTGCATGAGAAGAAACTGCAAGTGAACTAGAAGCTGCAGGTGAATGAGAGACTACAGGTGAACCTGCAGGTAAATTATAATCTGTAGATGAATCATGAATCAAAGGATTTGAAGGAGCAAAAAAAGACGTAGAAAAATCTACATTAGGTAAAGATGATAGAATTAAAAAAATATATCATGTAAAACAGTATAAGAAGAAGAGAAAACAAAAGGCTGGAGGAAACACAAGTCTTAAAAGGAAAAATTATTTCATGAAATATCACATCCTTGGTGACAAAGAATTTATTATCTTGGATATTGAACAAAAAATATCCTTTCTGAGTGTTAGAGTAACCCATAAACATTGAAGAAATAGATCTATGAGCAAATTTATCATGGGGTTTGAGATTTGTAGCAAAACACAAACATCCAAATACTCTTAAATGAGACAAATTAGCAGGGTTTTTATAAAGCATTTCATATGGGGTTAACCAATCAAGGAAAGAAAAATGTAATATGTTAATTGAGTAACAAGCAGTCTCAATGCACTCTAACCAAAACTTGACAGACACAGAAGAAGTAAATCTAAGGGCTCTAGCTACCTCAAGCAAATGTATGTTTCCTTTCAACCACTCCATTTTGCTGAGAAGTGGACACACAACTACTTTGATGAATTATACCCAAAAAAGAAAAAAAGAAAAAAAGAGTAAGTGGCAAATAACTCTTTCCCATTATCACTTATGACAATTTTAATAGAAGAAGAGAATTGATTATGAACTAACTTGAAAAATTTTGTAAGATACAGAAGGACATCAGATTTTAACTTCAACAAGAAGACCCAAGTCATTCTATTAAAATTATCAAAATAGTAAGAAAGTATTTTTGTTTAAGTATATTGAAATTCTATAAGGACCCCAAAGATCCATATGAACTAAGGCAAAAGGTGAAGAAGCCTTAGAAAAGCTAACAGGAAAAGGTAACCTAGTTTGCTTGGCCAATGAATAAATTAAACAAGTATGAATATTATGTTTAGCAAATTGAGCATAATATAAAAAAAAATGAATTTTATGCATTTTCTTAACGGAAGCATGCCCTAAACGAGAATGACAAATTTCAACATCAATATGAGCTGTGGACATACATTAGAAAATGAACCAGATGATTTGCTATATAAAGAGAAATTAGAAACAAACTATGGTAAAACAAGAATACAGAGGCCCCCATAACTCCTACCAATCTTCACCATCCTTCCATTGGAGGGTTTTTAGAGAAAACAACAATCAATGTGAAAAGAAATAACACGTTTTATGTCATTAGTCAATCGAGAAATAGATAAAAAGTTATGTGTAAAATCAGGTACATAAAGGATATTATGAATTAAGGAAGAAGTGGACAAGGCTATTGAACCAGTATGTGTGACAGAAACATGTTTGCATTAGGAAGGTAAACATAACAAGAGTTCGAAGCACGCGATAGAGGATCAATTAAACTTTAGAAATCAAAACAGATTTGGTCAGTAGCACCGTCTCAAGAATTCAAAAAGATTTTGTTGTAACAGATAAATATGCAGAGACAATACCTGTCATATTAACAACAGAAGTATAATTAACTGAGCTGGCAGGAGCTGATGATGATTTAAGAATATCTAATATTTGTTAATACTATATTGGAGTGAAGGTCAGAACTGAATTGTTAGCAACCAAAGGAGCAGATAGTTGCTGATTATCAATAGAACCACCATCATCAATAATCATGGCAGCAAAAGACTTCTTACGTTTTGTGAACTTAAAATCAGATGAAACCCCGATCAATCAATAACATTGCTCCTTTTTTTGACCTTTGATATGTTAAATAATCGGGTAAAGAAAATGAAAAGAACACAAAAATTTTAATGAGGTTCAGCAATGTGCTTACGTCCTCATTGCTCTGAGCGGCGCTAGATTTTCATTCAATATATAATCATAGGTTTTGGTTACATCTTTTTTTTTATAAATAAACTCTGGTATATATTTACAAAAATAATCATGTACTGTACTGCGGGGTTGCTCCCTCGCACCCCCAACCCACATAATCGTAACCCCCGCTACAAGACTTTCTTTGTAAGGACAGATGATATTCGCTGCGTTTGCTCCGCTCACTCCCCTCCATCCTCTATCCTCTTTACCGGTATATTTATAAGTCATACCTAACAAATCTCCACCTTGGCGAATATTATGCGCCTTAGGAAACATTCAATATGGGTTGGGTTACCTTACTTGTTTAACAACTCGAAACACTCAACAAGTCTAAGCAATACGTGAACTTGTCTATCGTAACTGGCTTGGTGAACATATCATAGAAATTCTCATCAGTATGTACCTTCTGAAACAAAATCTCTCCAGATGCAACCAACTATCTGATCTTGTGAAACCTTACATCAATATGCTTTGTTCTAACACGATATACCTGATTCTTAGCCAAGTGAATAGTACTTTGATTGTCACAAAGTAACTGAACTCCACCTTGCTAAACACCCAACTCCTTCACTAAATCAGTAAGCCATAAAGCTTCTTTTGTAGCTTCAACCGCTACCATGTATTCAGTTTCAGTTGTAGATAATGCCATAACAGATTGAACAATAGACTTCCAACAAATAGGCCCTCCACCAAGAGTAAATGCATACCCTGTCGTAGATCTTCTATTATCTAAATCACCCGTATAGTATGAATCCACATATCCTACAACCAAAGGATTACCCCGCTAACTACCAAAAACAATTCCATGTCCCACAGTACCCTCTAAGTAACTAAAGATCCACTTGACTGCTTCCCAATGTTGCTTACCAGGTTTAGACATGTACTTACAAACTTGACTAACAGTATGAGCTAAATCAGGACGAGTACATACCATTGCATACATCAAACAGCCAACAACATTAGAATACAGAACCTTTGCCATATATTTAGCTTCCTTATCTGTCTTAGGGCACTGTTATGATGAAATCTTAAAGTGATTCGCCAATGGAGTGCTCACTTGTTTTGCGCTACTCATTGCAAATCTTTCTAGCATTTTCTCAACATAACCCTGTTGAGATAACCACAATTTCCTTTAGTCTATGCCCCTTCAAATTTCCATTCTAAGAATTTTCTTTGCAGCACCTACATCTTTCATATCAAATTCCTGACTCAATAAAATTTTCAAATCGATAACATCATCCACGTTCTTCGCCGCAATTAACATATCATCAACATACAGTAACAGAAAAATAAAAGAACCATCATCAAGGCTATTAACATAGACACAACAATCATACTCACATCGCTTGTAGCCAATCTTGACCATATAGGAGTCAAACCAATTGTACTATTATCTCGGAGACTGTTTCAACCCATATAAAGATTTCTTCAATCTGCAAACTAAATGCTCGTTTCCAGGTTGAGTGAAACCTTAAGGCTGATGTATGTAGATCTGCTCCTCTAAATCACCATGCAAAAAAATAGTTTTAACATTCATTTGCTCTAAATGCAAATCCCAACTAGTCACAAATACAAGTACTGCTCAGATTGAAGTGTGCCTGACCATAGGAGAAAAAATTTCATCATAATCAACTCCTTTCTGTTGTGAAAAACTCTTTGCTACCAAACTAGCCTTGAATTTCTCCCTCTCTTTTTCTGTTACTGCTGGTTTCCTCTTATACACCCATTTGCAACCAATATGCGTCTTACCCTCAGGAAGGCAAACTAACTCCCATGTTCGATTATGATTTAAAGACTCCATCTCCTCAACCATGACAGCCATCCACTTGTCGTTTTCCTGACTAGTAACAGTACCATGAAAAGTAATCGGATCATCATTGCTAATATTAAGTGCAAAAGAGACAAAGTCTTCAAAACCCAATATGTTCGGAGGCTTTATATTCGTCCGTCTCACCCTGTCTCTGGCGAGACTATAATCCTACAAATCAACCGTAGCGGAACCACCAGAAGTCAGTTGAGAGGTTTATGTTTTCTCAATTAGATACTGCTCAAAATCCACCACTGTCATGTCTTTCTTTGCTGCAACATGAGCTATTCATAAAAAACATCTCTACTGATCACAATTTTCTTCGCAACTGGATCCAGAACATGAATCCTTTGACACTTGTCTTGTAACCCAGGAAAATGTACTCATTCAATTTTGCATCAAGTTTGGATCTCTCTTCAGCAGGTACATGCACATAAGCAGGATAACCAAAAATCCGTAAGTGATCAAAAGTAACATCATGACCAGTCCATACCTCTTCTGTAACTTTCCCAGCCAATGATGCCCTTAGCGATCTACCGATAAGATAACACGCCATGTTAACAGCCTCAGCCCAGAAGTGTTTGGGAAGCCCCACTTTCAACTACAAATATATGGCTCTTTCATTCAACAACATGTTCATCTGTTCTGCAACACCATTCTATTGTGGTGTCTTGCGCACTGTAAAATTCCTCTTAATTCTATGCTCCTTACAGAAGTTTAAACACTGTGAATTTGTGTACTCCGTACCATTGTCAGACCGCAAACACTTGATTTTTCGTCCTGTTTGGTTTTCTACCTCAACTTTCCACAATTTGAACTTCTAAAAAACGTCAGACTTCTGTTTCAAAAAATACACCCAAACTTTTCGTGAAAAATCGTCAATAAAAGTAACATAATACCTAGATCCACCCAAAGATGATGTCATGGAAAGCCCCCATACATCAGAATGCACATAATCAAGAATCCCTTCAGTTGTGTGCTTCCCAGTCTTGAAACGAACTTTAGTTTGTTTACCAAGTACACAATACTTGTAAAAATCGAGCTTACAACTTTTAAAACCATGCAACAGATTTCTTTTATGCAATTCAACCATATTACGTTCACTAAGATGAGCAAGACGCATATGCCACAGTTTGGTAGTATCATCACATGACTCAACAGAATGAACTCCACCTGCAACGGTACTCCCTAACAACCTGTAAATATTCTCTGCAGTCATCTTTCCTTTCATCACAGTCGAAGCTCCTTTAACAATCCGAATGGTTTCCTTATACTCATCAGCCTTCGGGATAAAACAATTCTTGTGCAAAGTGCCCAAAGAAATCAAATTCTTCTTCAAATATGGGATATGTCGAACATCACACATCGTCCGAACAGAACTATCATTCATCTTAATTCTGACATCACCAATACCAACAATATTGCAACATTTATCATCACCAAAATAAACAAAACCAGAATTAACCGACATGTATGTCGAAAACAATTCCCTATTTGGCATAATGTGATAAGAACATCCAAAATCAAGAATCCAAACATCCGTCAATTGATTCATTGAAATAGAGAGCATATCACCCTCACTGCAATCAGAATTGTCATCCTCTACCATATTCACATACTTGGATGAGTCATCACGCTTCTCATAAGTCTATTTTTTTCAACTTTGGACAGTCTCGCTTCATATGTCCCGCCTCCTTGTACTTGTAACAGTAATTATCTTCTTGTCCCTAGATTTGGATCTGAAATTCCACTTCCCAGACCCTGCCTTCTCTGGCTTCGATATTGATTACCCTTGACATATACGCTATCAGCTTGAAAGCTTTCCCCCGCATTCCGCTTCCGCTAGTTGTGAGCCAACAAGGCTGTAATAATCTCCTCAACTTTGATATTCTCTTTTTCATATGTAATAGTAGTCACCATGTGTTCGTAAGAGAGATTCAACGAACACAACAGAATCATTGTTTTGTCTTCATCCTCAATTTTCACATCAAGTCGAGCCAAATCAGAAATGATTTGATTGAAGACATTCACGTGTTGTACCAAATCATGATCATTCTGCATCTTCAGCCCATACAGTCGTTGCTTTAGATACAATTTAGTCGTTAAGGATTTGGACATAAACTGACTTTCCAACTTCTTCAAAATTTCATTTGGAGACGACAAATCCATGACGTGATACATGACCTCATCCGCCAAACATAATCGTATGGTTCTTGCCGCTCGCTACCGTAATTCTTCCCAATCTTCCTCCTCCATCGACGCCGTCATTGTAGGTCGCAAAGCCTTCATGATCCCTTGCTGCGCCAACAGATCATTCACCATTGTTTTCCATAATTTGAAGTTACTCTGACCATTGAATTTCATAACATCGAATTTGGCTCCAGACATATGATACCAATTGTTGAATAATCGGGTAAAGAAAACGAAAAGAACACAAGAATTTTAACAAGGTTCAGCAATATGCTTACGTCCTCGATGCCCTGGGCGACGCTAGATTTTTCATTCAATGTATAATCATAGGTTTTGGTTACATCTCATTTTATAAATAAATCCTGGTATATATTTACAAAAATAACCCTATACCGCACTGCAAGGTTGCTCCCCGTACCCCCAACCCACATAATCGTAACCCCTACTACGAGACTTTCTTTGTAAGGACAAATGATGTTCACTACGTTCGCTCTGCTCACTCCGCTCCATCCTCTGTCCTCTTTACTGTTATATTTATGAGTCATACCTAACAAATCTCCACCTTGGTCACAAACACTATTTAATTTATGGAGATTGGAAGGAGAAGACATGTTTGAGTAAAAAACAATAGATTCAGTTAAAGGAGAGATACAACCAAGATGAAAACGATTTGATTCTTCCTGTAAGATCATTGAATAGGTCTAATTTACTCCAGAAAACTGTTGTAGAACAAAAATCTCACTTCGAATGGTCGAATAAGTCTCATTGATACCCATGAGAAATTGAAAAAGTATCTTCTAAAGAACATGATTAAGATTCGTCTGCGAACCAGGGCAAACACATGAAGAGAATGGTACCAACGCATCATATTCATCCCATAACAGTTTTAGCTTCGTAAAATATGATGAAATCAAGAGATTACATTGCACAAAAGTTACAAGCTCTCGATGAAGAATTTTTTTTTGAACCATATACTTTATCATATTGTTCTTTGAGATCACTCCAAAAGAGGGTGTTATTCGAAGCAAAAACAATGTCAGCTGACAATTCTTTACTGACTGAATTGAGAATCTAAGAGAGGAAAATGGAATTGCAGCGATCCCACTGAGAATGAAGATTATGATCAAAGTCATCACTTCGACAAAAACCATAAACAAATCCAAGCTTATTTTGGCGGGAAGTGCGAAGCTTAACGATCTGCCCCAAATATTATAATTGTCAATACCAGTGAGGAGTGCAAAACTAGAACAATTCTAGGCGTATCAGATGGGTAAAGAAAAACAACATGCATGAAATCAATATGAGAGTCATCCATTGGAGCCATTCAAAAGAAAATATTTGCAAAGAAACAAGGAGAAAAAGGAAACTAGGGAAAATGCCCTAACCAACTTGGAGACGAGACCCCTAACACTCAAATATGTCGAAAACCAAAAACGGAAAGCCTAAAATATTTTCCTTTCAAACTGATACCACATTAAGTGATACTGAATTAAAACTTTTTTCTCTTATTAAAATGCATCAGAGTACACATCATTTATATATGATAGTCTAATAACCAAAAAGCTAAACTAATTAATTGTCTAACAAACTAACAACTAATGAACTAACCATAACTAAATAACTGTTTTACTTGACTATTCTACAATAAAAATTTGGGAACCTTAATTATAAATACAAAAAATAAGGGTATTGAGCGGTTGCTCAGGGTGCTCCCCTTAGAGTTGGCCCTGAATATTTAGTAAATTTAAAATATTTGCATGTTTATTTAATATAACAATATTTTAGTTTGACTTAAGTGATATAAGTGATTAAAAATATTTTTGTTGTTTTTGAGGTTTTGAGTTCAAAAACAATGTCTGTAGAAGTGTATGAGCATTTATTTTCAATTAGTTGAGAGTATTTTAAGATATACTACTTTATAATAATATTTTATTATTAAAATATATTAATAAATATAATATTGTTTTTCTATGCAATAGGGAAATCAAGTGGGTTAGGTATTTTATGTCTATAATAAATTTAATTTAATTTAATTAATAAATTCATTAATTAAATTATTAAAATAATATTTATAATTCCTACATGTAAAATTGTTTTAATTTTATAATAATGCAAGTTCATATATGATGTATTCAAAGACTTTGGTGTAGCGAGTTCAAGTAATATCTTCCTCGTACTTTAACCAATAATAAAAATAATAGTGTTTCATCTCTCTTCACATGTTTTTTCATTACAACTTGTGTCAATTTTATTGATCAATCTAACTTTTTCTTCTTTAATTTTGTTTAACCGACGACGACATTGGTTTTGATGCTGATTGTCGCCCGTTGATTATCTTTTTATTTTTTCTTTAGTTTTTTTAATAAGAATAATTATGACTTTGTGACATATTCTCTACCTTTTTAGCACGTTTATCTCTATATTTGTGGCACGTTTTTCTCTGTCTTTTGGTAGCTTACGGGTTTTTACCATTATTTTCGTTTATCTTTTTTTCTCAGGGTTATATTTGACATCGCCACGACTGATCAAGATGATACTTATTTGTTATTATGATGATCTTCTCTGCTTTGGACCCTCAGATTGATTTGGATACTTGTTTTACGTTCGTGGATAGTATTCTCACGTCACTTGACTCTAATCTGCGATTTACCGGTAGCCTTCAGTAGTTTCATCCCCTTTTATGGTTCACCGATGCAATCAGATTTGTTTGTATCGTTATTTTGTCTGAGCATTGGTTAGATTTATTAATATTTCTTTTTTTGGTTAGTGTGTGATATAGGTGGCTAGTTTTTGTGTTAATTGTTATAGGAAAATATCTTAATTATAATTTTGTTTACGTAATACTTGTAAATCTTCATTGTAATTCTGAATATTTTTTATTTTTAATATAACTAGTGATTTTCTATCAAAAAATAAATTAAAATAAAAATATTTAAATTTGTCTAATTTATTAGTAAATAAATAAAATTTAACATAATTTTTTTATAAAAAAAAATTTTCTGTGCAGTTTGGCCTCCAGTTACTCAATTTTCTATCTTTCGGGCAGTGGTGGTGGATTTACACGGTTATCTCCCTGTCATTTTGCTCCTCTTTTCCATTAATTCTTATCTACTTTACTAATTTTCAATTATAGTTTAACATATTTTAATAAAAATGTTCTCTTTTCTTTTTTCTGGTAAAGAATATCATGACTGCATGTGTTTTTGAACTCTCGGTGTAGGTTTCTTTTATGGGTCTTCTTTTAGGTCTGTGAGTCTCCATGATTTCATGGTTGGTTGCTTTCCATATGTCTGGTTTCTTTGTTCATTTGTATAAGAAGATCCATTGATTATTGCATATCTCTACCAGATGAGATTGTCATTTAGGGGATATCATTTTTTTCTGTTGTCCGTTTTGACTGTTCTTCAAGTTTTTCTCCTCCATGTTTAGTGCTCGGGCCCATTGGTGTGATTCATCTATGTACGTCGTTGTAACATCCTCAATACCGGGTTAGTGACCAAATTGTAAAATTTCAGAAATTGAGGATAAAAGTATAATAGTTGGATAGTTCAATGATTTATGTGGAGATATTTCCTGAAATTTGTTAGTAATTATTAAAAGAATGAAAGGTAAAAATGGTCATGTGACTTAAAAATGATATATATGTAGGTGGGGATAAGATGAAGGAGATATTTTCTCCATTTTTCTTTTTCAACTTCTTTCTTCTTCCTCCTCCACGTGAGAGCTCAAGCAAAAGGTAAGTTTTCTAATTAGTTGATTATTAGCTAAAATTTAAGTTGGGTTTTGATCCTTATATAATAATTAAGCTTAAGGAAAGCTTAATTTGTCTTAAAATCAAAAGATGAAGAAGTTATGAAAGATTAAAGAAAATGAGGGTTTAAGTGGAATTTTGAATAAGAAGGTTTAAATGAATTTGGAGGATGGATTTGACTTGTCATCTATGGGAATAAAAAGTTAGAAGTGTTAGAATTAAGTTTGGATAACATGGAAAATATGGTATGATTCTTAGCCTTAAGAATTTGGATGAAATATGGAAGATTATAAGATGTTGGAATGATAGGAATTGGTTAAAGTTGTTATAGATGAATTTAGTAGCATAATAAGGATTTTATACATGAAAATTTGAGTGAAGTGTTGATGATTTTCGGATGAAATAGCCTATTCTGGGCAGGTGCATCGATGCACAATGAGTGTGTACCTATGCACTAAGATAAATTTTGAAGGTGCATCGATACATTAAGGAGTGCATCGATGCATGGGTATTTCGAAGCCATTTTGGGTATCGATGCACCCATAGTGCATCGATACATCCCTAAAGGAAAAATGGAATTTTGGTTCATTAAACTAGCTTAAGTTATTAACATCAAGTTATAAGGTTTAGGCTTCTGATATTCATCTCGAAAATTATGTTTATGTAGATATTGAGCCTAAATAAGTTCCGGAACAATCAAAGAATTAGGATCGAATCAAAGCAAGGCTAAGGTGAGTGCAATTTAATTGTACTTATGTTATTAATCAAACATTAACTCCTAAAAGGTTATATGATTAAGGTGATTCTTATGAGTGTATATGTTAAATGATATATGTGAGTACATGATTATGTGATAGTGAACTATGTGAAAGAACCATGAGATACATGATCTTATATGAATAAGTTTATATGTTATTCTTATGTGACATGACCTACATGATTATATGTTATATGCATCATTATACATGAGTTATGTATGACATCTTATTCTACGAGCTATGTGACATATGAACATGAAATCACATGAAAAGTGACATGAATTACATGAAAGTAAACTACGTGATTATATGCACATGTGATATGTGACAGAAGAAAAGAAATATGTGATCATAAGAGCAATGATATGAGTACATAGATTTATGAATCATAAGAAAAATGCCCATGTTATATGATACGAGAGCTATAGGTATAGTTGGCATGCCAAGAGTAGAGGGTCTACGCGGTCCTTCGGGATAAATTCTACGTGGTCTTTCGGGGCGTATATGTATTCTTTGGAGCATAAATGAGGTCTTTTGAGACACCTACTTGATCATTGGTATATGTATATGATTCTTAAGGAATTTATATGTGGTCCTTATGGACAATCTTATATGACACTACGGTGCATTTCTACGCGACACTTCGGTACAAATTCTACGTGGCACTTCGGTGCAATTTATACGAGCTGTGGTGACAACATTTGTGCACAACCTCAGTGTACTCGAATACCTTAAGTTCTAAAAAATGTACATGGGCTAATAAAGAGACAATAACAAATACAATACATATGATGTATATGCTTTGGAAATATGAAATATGTTACATGAATTATATGATGTTATGTGTGTTTATGATATACAGAAATGATAAGTATAAAAAAATCATATGATAAATAGAGATAAGATTATGATGATGATGATATATATATATGTATGCATTTTATTATATGAAATGTTCTATATTTTTATTATATGTTTTATATGCCTCACTAAGTCTATGACTTAGCGTGTGATTGTTTCACACGTAGGTTTCGAGAAGAAGAAGATTGATAAAAGTTATGCAAGACATGTCAGTTCCTCCTTTCCATAAATCAAATCAGAAAAGAATTAAGTAGTATCTATTTTGTAATAATAGTAGTGGTTGGCATGTAAATAAAGATTTGAATACGATATGCTCTAATTGGTTTTGTAAAATTATATGATTGAGTTTTGTAATGTTTTAAACGTGTATATGTAAATGATAATTTTATACGGATGTAAGCTTAAGTTTTTATGAATTTATACGTATTTTTACAAAAGTTACTGTAGCAGTGCATCGATACATAATTTATATTCGAAATTTTTCACTGTTCATGATACTGTTCATGGTATTATTCACGGTATTGTTCATGCCATATAATATTGTTCATAAGTACATAGTTTTTTTCAATTTTTTATAATGAAGCATAATTTAATAGTATATTATTATATTTTATTAATATAAGTTCAAATGTTCAGTTATTTTGTAAGAAAATTATTTTAAAAAGTCAATATGACATCTCGAACTTCTATCCGGGTCGGGTACGAGTTGGGGTGTTACCGTCGTTGCCTCAACTGTTCACGCTTTTACTTATCATGCTATCACTAGTCGATCATTATTATATTTTACTTATGATAGTCATGATTTTATTTGTTCGATCTGCATTTGACAAGACGTTGTTGTCGTTGATGTGACTTTCGACAAATGAATATATCCTAATACTACTTTAAAAAAAATTGTCTAATTTATTAAAAAAAAACTTGGACTAATTTTTTTTCATTAGTACCTAAATATTATTTTGCCCACATTTTATACTTAGACTATTCTATTTTTCTCATATCGGTACCTTTGTAACTGTTTTAGTAATTATATAATTTTTTTATATAAAAAATTATAAATTATTATATTTTTTATATTTTTTTAATTTTTAAAATTAATTTCTGATCAAAATGATATTTATTTGTTATCATGTTGATCTTTCATATTTTTGGACCTTCAGTCTGAATTTGGATACCCAATACGTTCGTAAATAATTTTCTCACAATGTCTGACTTTGATTTGTGTTTATCAATAGTCTTTTAATAGTTTGATTTCTTATTGTAGTTTGTTTGTCGATATAATTAGATATGTTCATAAATAATTTAGGTACTCAATGCTTAGTTTACCCAAAATTCAAACTGCATTGCGAAAATGAAATTGTGGTGTGTAAATTGTTTTAGGTTTTAAAACGTTTTTCTTTAATATTATGTGTATTTTAAAAATGGTCATTAATATGATTGAATATTTATAAAAATTTCTTTTATAAGATATTTTTGAAAATATATTTTAGAATGACAATTTTATAGGTATTCATCTAAAAATATAGTTAAAATTAAATTCAGAATTCGATTATACGTGGAGAAGACTAATATAGTTTCAGGACGTCAAAAGATTATTGTATTTATTTAAATCGTATGTTTGTCCTGTTTTTTAATTACGAACTTAAATTTAATTTTTAAATTGTGTAAATAAAAATTTTCCTAACATAAATGATCATAATGCAACATCCAATAAGTCAGGAGACCATTTCGTTAACTATCATAATAAAATAATATTGATTTTTATAAAAAAATAATACGGTGAGAAATTTTGTGAAACATTCTCTTATCATAAATGATTAATGATGCTACATCAGGGACGAAGCTCATTAAGACCCAAGAGGCTTTGGTCTCTGTTAAAATTTATCTATTCGATATAATTTTGTTTAATAATATTTTAATTTATGTAAAAATAAATATTTAAATTTTAGAAATATAAAAATTTATTAGATATTTAATTAAATAGGGGTCAAACTAAAGAATGATAAGTCGTGTTTTCAAATTTTTGGTCTAATTACAATTTAAGTCATTGTAAGTTTAAATATTAGGCAAATTAAAATTTGTCTTTTGAGATTTGAGTTTTTTTTTAAATTTAGGATAAATACAAGGTAATATATATACAAAGACTTTCAACTATTTGACAATGAACGCTCATACCCCTACATAAGTGCTTGAACTTGGGACCTCAAGGTAACAACAATCCCTTAATCACTAAGTCGCTTGGTTAATATTGAATTTCGAGTTTAAATACGTAATAAGTCTTTATATTCTTTTAAATAGTCTAATATTTCGACCATACCAATATATAATTTTGACTCTGTCCCTGTACAACATCCAATAAGTCAGAAGATCATTTTATTAATTATTGCAATGAAATAACGTTGTTTTATTTTCTAAAAGGTGATGATGAGAAATTTGTGAAAGATAACTTATCAGATATCATTCAATGAGGTAAGAGATTATCTTATTAGCATCATAATAAAATAATATTATTTTATCTTTATAAATTGACAAAAAATAAAAAATAAGACAACATAAGATCTTCAAAGTCAAAAAATAAACATATAAAACTCATAGCAACCCATTAAAACCTTTATCGACAATGGAGGGTTCTTGATCAGGCCGGTTTTAGGTATTTTTTGATCCGGGGTGAAGTAAAAGAAATGGACTCTATTTATGTTTTATTTTTTGATCCGGGACTAAATAAAAGAAATGAGCATTAATTATGTAAAATATTATAGTTCTAAATTAATAGACACTATAAAAATATTATGGGCCTTGGGCGGGTGCCCCTACCCGGCCCTGGAGATATTAATACGAAGGGAAATGATAACGAGCAAATATATATATATATAAGAAATGAGAATAAAATAAAATGGATAAGTTAAAGAAAAGAGTAGATACCGAAAAAGACTGAGGCTAGCGGGAAAGAAAATTACGGTTTCGTTGAGAGAAAATTCAAAGAATCTTTTAAGTGTATTACATTCTTACTTGTTCTATTATGTATAAAATAATAATTAATCGAGTTACTAATCAATCGATTAATATTTACAATAATCATTGTATTTATAATAATTTTAATTATTAATATATTAAAAAATCATAACTTTAAATGGAAACTCTTCTCATGAACAACAAAATTCTAAAATAATTCAAATATATTTTTTTCGTTTTATTTCCTTTTTTAGTATGTAAAATGTTTATTTTAAAATAAAAAGCAAAAACCATAAAATTGTACCCAATCCTTCTCCCAAACCCTAAATTCGATTTCCATCCAAGTTACCAATTTAATCTCATCTCCGCCCATCAATCTTTAACCTATGATCGAAGCTGCCACAATACTGCTCTTTCCATGCTAAGGATTTGATTAACCCGAGAGCGTGTGTAATTTATTCTTAATCGTAAAATATAAATAAATATTTATATTAAACTATTAAAACATTAAATAGAAATATGCAGCTTAAATTAAGTTACGTTACTACTAATTAGCATATCGCCTCTCAATTGACTCACAAAATCCCTAATGCAAACCCTAGTTTTGTTTTTATTTTATTATTAACCAAAATATAATTACCCTTTTCTAATAATAACCGCCGATGCCCGGTAAACCCCGTCGAAAGCAACCGGCTAGCGGCCGTCTAATATGCTATCCTCCTCCCCATGCCTCCTTTCTCCTCTTTGTTAGTAGCGATAAGCAATTTATATCCATCGCGCACTGCACCATATATAAATAACAATTCTTAAGTTGTTCTTCAAAAATCAACAAAAAAAGAAGGAAAATAAAAGAAAAAACACTGTTTCTCCAAGGAAATAAATAAATAGATAGGTAAATAAGATTTAATTATCGTAAAATCTCATCTCTTCAACGTCTTTGCTGCAATCACGAGAATCCTTCGATCTGAGAAATACTTCTTCGCTTCTCTTTTGTTTTGTCTCGAGAACACTGATTTTCGTTTTCTCCTTTATTTTTTTTACAATTTAGCCGCTTTTTCTTCGTTATTTATGTTTCGGAAATTGTTTTTCATTTAGCGTGCCTTTATCTGCAAGTAATGTGAATTTGCTTGGGAAATTCATTTAGGTGATGATCTGGTGAGGAGGTGAGGAGATGAAAAGAAAAAAAAATCTTTCGTTTGGTGATTTTCTGTTTGGTTTTGAGATCTGCATCGTGTTTAATAGTTTGGTTTAAAATAACTGTGTTTTTTTTGTTGATTGCAGGAATTTCTTTTTGGAGATAAATCAAAGTTTGAAGCATGATTTGTTGGTGAAAATAGGGAAATAATTAAGAAAAGAGAAAAAAAAAGCTTCTGTTTTGATTGAAAAAAAAAGAAAAAAAGATGAAGCGGTCCAGGGATGAGGTTTACATCGGCGGCTCTCAACTTAAAAGACCTGTGATTTCTTCTCGAGGAGAAGGGTAAAATAAAGATTTATCTTCTTTTTATATTATTATTTTTGGTCTAATTCTTTGTTTTCGTTATGATAGCTGCAATGAGATTAAGTTTGAAATTCTAACAGGTCAATCTCTGTCACCGTTTTTTCTTTCGCTTGTTCAGTTTAGCAGATTTGATTAGTCTTTTTCTTTTTTCTTGTTTAGTTTTAGTTTGTGTAAGTTCCGTCTCATTCATAATTGTGAATTATCTTTTACCTTTGATGAAAAAAAATTATTTTTCGTTTTCTAAGAATTCTGGTTGGACATATTCACTTTCTCTGAAGGTATTTGGAGATGGAAAAAAATAGTAATAGTCTTTCTTTTCTAGATGGGCATGTTTCTAGTTTTACTTCTGTGAATAGTCCGTGTACCATTAAAGATAAAGTTTTAATTGTTGCAGAAAAAAAGCTAAGTAACCCTAGCTGTTGATCTACCTTTTAAGTTGACAATGATACATGTATATATATATGTATAGTTTTTAAATTTCATTTGGAAATATACATGACAGTTTGCGGGAAATGTTCTTTAATCTTACGATATATTATGATTTCTGGTGATGAAGCTCTGGGCAACCTCAGATGGCGGGAGGTACAGGAGCTACCCAGAAACTGACCACAAATGATGCATTGGCATATCTCAAGGCAGTTAAAGATATATTTCAAGAAAACAAGGAGAAATATGATGACTTTCTTGAAGTAATGAAAGACTTCAAGGCACAAAGGTTAGATCATTATTTATTTTTAAAAACTTACCGTACTTTTGTAAGTTTTACTCCTTATACCCTAGTAATGTTTGTATGAACCAATTTGTGACTTGTGGTAATGGTACTGAATGTAGGATTGATACTGCGGGTGTCATAGTAAGGGTGAAGGAGTTATTTAAAGGGTACCGAGACCTGATTTTGGGTTTCAATACCTTTTTGCCCAAAGGATATGAGATCACCCTCCCATTGGATGATGAACAGCTTCCCCAAAAGAAGCCAGTGGAGTTTGAAGAAGCGATTAGTTTTGTGAACAAAATTAAGGTAGAATTTATGCCATTGATGAATTTATGAGATTGGTTTCTTGCTTGCAACATTTCTGATATCATTATTTGATTTTTGCAGACAAGGTTTCAGGGTGATGACCATGTCTATAAATCTTTTTTAGACATTTTGAACATGTACAGAAAAGAAAATAAATCTATCAGTGAGGTCTATCATGAGGTTTGTTCTGTTATAGTTTCCTTATTTTTTCAGTCCTCTCTCTTTGCATGGGGTTTGTATGCCGCCTTGGTTATTGGATTTTGGTGATCAGAAACTATATTTCCTTATAGGTTGCTGGCCTTTTCCAACACCATCCAGATCTACTTTCGGAGTTCACTCATTTTCTGCCTGATAACTCAGCATCAGCCTCTAATAATTATGCTTCCTCTGGTAGAATCTCTATACCCCGAGACAGGAATTCTGCTATGCCTGGAATGTGTGCAGTTCCTGTCGACAAGGTTTCTTTTAGCCTAATCCTTAAGTAAATTATGATTACTTGTCGTCAATCAAGCTAACATTTGGTTTATGAGATTTGGCAGAAAGATAGGAGTGCGGCTTTGCTGGCTGACTGTGACCTTAGCATGGAACGCACTGATCCAGATCATGATAGAGTTATGATGAAAACTGAAAAAGAGCAAAGAAGGTGCGGTGAAAAAGAAAAGGACAAGATGGGAGAAAGAGATAGGAGAGACCGAGAACTGGATGATCGAGACTTTAAAATTGATGGAAACAGAGACTTCAACATGCAGTTTCCACATAAACGGAGTGGAAAACCTGCTCGTACGAGTGACGAATCAGCTGTTGAGCAACTTCAGCGAGTTGGGGACGGTCCTGCATATGATGATAAAAATGCAATGAAAAGTGAGTTTTCTGCTTTCCAGTTAAACATTGTAGGAAAATCTATGGCTGAAAATGATTAAAGCATAAATAGGTGCTTATCTTTCTATTCTATACAATATAATTTTAACCTCATAATAGCCTAATATCTCTTCTGGGAGTCTGCTACCATCCCCATTGACAAGTTTATTCTTCATTTAAATCCCTTTGTTTCTGCTTATTTCTTCCCAGAAGTATTAGGGGGGATATAATATTTGTGTGAATAACATTGATTTTCGTGAATGGATGTTATTGCTTGATGGCAACTCTCATCTGTATGATTTCTTGTAATAAATTCAGTATTGTAAAATTTTCAAATTTTTATATTTTTCTTTTGATTTGCTCATGTTGCTTCTTTGACTTACATCATTTCATATCAGGTGTTTATAATCAGGAGTTTGCCTTCTGCGATAAATTGAAGTTAAGAAATCCTGAGCATTATCAGGAATTTTTGAGATGTCTTCACCTCTATAGCAATGAAGTAATCTCACGTACAGAATTGCAATCTTTGGTATGCTTTACTGACATCATTAGTTTGTAATTTATTAATTTCTTCTTTTCACATGAGGAATTCATGTAGTTTATCTTTCTTGTTTTAGTTTGTTGGAAGGACTTGTGTAGTATCTTACATATTTTAGTAGAACAGTTCAAGCTTTATTATGTTTTTCAACTGAAAAAGTTCAATGCATTCCTGCATTTTTTGAATTGACCTAAGCAATTTGCAGTTTCAACATCATAATATTTGGTGCCCTGGAAAATCATAATTTATTGTCACTTTGGTTTGATATAATTGTAGATACACACACATATATTAGACTGCTTGATTTGGGACAAGACGGGGATAAAACTAGTAACTTTTGGAAGTTTTTTTCTTGTTAGGTGAATGATTTACTTGGAAGATACTCAGATGTGATGGATGGTTTCAATAAGTTTTTGGCACAATGTGAGAAGAATGGTAAGTATATGCAGAAAATTTATAGGTCGGCTTTATATGAATTCAGCAGTGTCATTGTTGACTAATCAAATCCTATTATGCAGAGGGCTTGCTTGCGGATTTTGTTAGTGAAAGTAAGTACAACTATCTGTTAACCACTTATCAACTTCAGTTAAGAGTTCCTTATAGTTTATTTGAAGCAGAGCAAAGATTGTTACAATCATAACTCTTAACAATGGTTGTATTCATGTTAAACAAAACTAGGGGAGCATCTAGTTGAACTGAACTGGCCTCTACTTTTGGTTGGGTTCCAATATATTCTTAGCAAGTTGTTATGCTTGCAGAGTACTTGCACAATGAAGGGCAGGTACCAAGATCAGTTAAAACAGAAGAAAGGGATAATGGGGTCAAAATAAGAGACCGTGAAACCCGAGAAAGGGACAGACTTGACAAAAGTTCCCTTGGCAATAAAGAAGCAGGTCACAGGGTTTCTTTATTTTCAAGCAAGGATAAATACTTTGGAAAACCCATTAATGAACTTGACCTCTCTAATTGTGAACGGTGCACTCCTAGCTATCGGCTTCTTCCAAAGAATGTAGTTTTTTTGTTCGTACTCAAGCTTGTTATTTTGATCGGAATTATACGTTGGGTCTATTATTACTTCAATTGTCTATTGCCTTGCAGTACCCAATACCTTCTGCAAGCCAGAGAACAGAGCTAGGTTCTGGAGTTCTCAATGATCACTGGGTTTCGGTCACATCTGGTAGTGAGGACTACTCTTTCAAACACATGCGCAAAAACCAGTATGAAGAAAGCCTATTTCGCTGTGAAGATGACAGGTTGAACCTTCCTCAGCTGTTGATTGCATTTTCCTCATGTTTTTGCCTATGTGGGTGTTTTTATTTAACTTTAGCTATATTTGGGCTTATGCTTTTGTTTCTCGGCCTCACCTAAGATTTTGTTGTAAATTTACCCTTCATGTAGTCCATGGTGTATGCACACAACTTCACAACCCTTTTACCCCTTTGTTAACTGTTTGAAACTAATATGTGTGTGACTGTGATCCTTGCTTTGCATTCCTTTTTGGCACTATTGATATCTTGAAATATAATCTTAATATGTTCACTTGAAGTTAATTTGTGAAAATCTAATACCTTTATGTTGTCAGGTTTGAACTGGATATGTTGTTAGAGTCCGTGAATGCAGCAACCAAGCGAGTAGAAGAACTATTAGAAAAGATTAACAGTAATATCATCAAAGTAGACAGTCCAATTCGCATTGAGGAGCACTTTTCAGGTTATAGATTATGAATAAAGTATCTGTACATGTATTATATATCACACCCTTTCCTATTTTCCTGATGGCTATTCTCTTATGATTGTCACTGCAGCTCTCAATCTTAGGTCCATTGAGCGTTTATATGGTGACCATGGACTTGATGCGATGGATGTTTTAAGGAAGAATGCTCATCTTGCTTTGCCAGTTATTTTAACTCGCTTGAAGCAGAAACAAGAAGAGTGGGCTAGATGTCGTTCTGATTTTAATAAAGTTTGGGCTGAAATTTACTCCAAGAATTATCATAAATCACTGGACCACCGTAGCTTCTATTTTAAACAGCAGGACTCGAAGAACTTGAGCACCAAAGGTATCTTCAGCTTTTGCCTTTTAATGAGAGAAAAAAAGGATAAAAGAGTTGGACAGTTAAATATATTGGTCTTTGGGAGGATTATGTTATGTTATATATATCATATATTATTATGCATGATTTTTACCTTTTAATTTACCATGAAGTGATACCGAGAACTTTGGATCAGCATATGAATGGAAGCTGGTCTTGAAAACTTTCTTTGTCAATGATTTCATGTTTCCTATTGTTCTTCATGCTTTGTGGAGTAGCTTTCATGTTTGATTGCTTTTATTTTGGAACTGATATATGGCATATCTTTCTGAATATTCTTTTTTCAAAGTGTTTCACTTATTTAGGACAAAGTTAATAATTGTAAAATATTATTATACTGGAAATTTACTAATTGAAGGTTGGTTTATATTTTTTCTCCTTGAATTGTAAGACGTATTCTTTTAAGTGAATAATTGTATAACATTTATCTATATTATTGTCTGTTTTCATTGTCCCTTTTCATATTCGGTACAGCTCTGTTGGCTGAGATCAAAGAAATCAGTGAGAAGAAGCGCAAAGAGGATGATGTTCTTCTTGCAATTGCTGCTGGAAACCAACGGCCTATTATTGCCAATTTGAAGTTTGAGTACCCTGATCCTGAAATTCATGAAGATCTTTATCAGCTCATCAAATATTCCTGTGGAGAAATGTGTTCAACTGAGCAATTGGATAAAGTAATTAAAATATGGACTACCTTTTTGGAACCCATGCTTGGGGTTCCTTCCCGTCCTCAGGGAGCAGAGGACACTGAAGATGTTGTGAAGGCTAAGGACACCATCGTCAAAAGTGGTAGTCCTAGTGTTGGTGAGAGTGAACCTGGTGGTGGTGGTGGTGTTGCCATGAATCCCAAAAATTTAAATCCTTCTAGACATGAAGATGAAAGTATTCCACCAGAGCAATCCAGTTCTTGTAGGTCTTGGTTGCCGAATGGGGATAATGGCATCAAGCAAGAAGGTTCTGCTGATATAGACAGTGTTGGTCATAAAAATGCTTCTTCCTCTGATGGTTCTCAACTAGATAGAATGCAGGTCAGTCCCTCTAACGGCGGTGAAGTTGCAGGGATCAGTAAACAAGCTAGTTCCGGTGAACAGTTGGTTGCTTCAAATGTATCTGTTATTGCGAGAGTGGAACAAAGTAATGGAAGAACAAGCCTAGAGAATACTTCAGGTTTTCTTATGCCTCTAAAGCTGTTCATTTTTTATGTCATGCTAGTTGTGCAATTGAATTTTAAATTTTCCTAGAATGTTAACTAGAACGCTGAAATATATTTTGTTGCAAGGTCTTATCGCTACTCCTTCCAGACCTGGTAATGCTGCAGTTGAGGGTGGACTTGAGTTAAAGTCAAGTAATGAAAATTTACCTTTATCAGAGGTATGGGTAATACTCATTTGGTTATCAGTTTATTCATCCCTTAGATGTGGAACTAATCCCTTTGCTTCAGTGTTTTTTACAGTCCCCAGTGGTTGATAATCTTTCTTGACAACTGGTCTATATGGTTTATCATTTGAGATGTTGTATGCCTAATGACTTATCTACTGCTGCTCGTTTTTGGTTTTTAGTGAAGCGTCTGCCAAGTGACTTTTTGATGGCATCTTTTTATAAATTGTCTATTTGTGACTGCATAGTTCAGCTTAAGTCATAGTCAATGAGAAGAAAATTTTAGGTTTTGGATTTTTCTTTGTGCTGAAATTTACATATACCGCAGGGTGGTGCTTGTTCTAGGCCAATCTTATCTGGAAATGGGATGATGACAGAAGGCACTAGAAGTCACAGATATAACAAAGAATCTGTTGGACAACTTGAAAGAGAAGAGGGTGAATTATCCCCAAATGGAGATTTTGAGGAAGACAATTTCGCCGATTATGCGGAAGCTGGTTTGGAGACTGCCATGAAGGTTAAGGATGGTGCAGCAAACAAACAATACCAGAGACGTGGTGAGGAAGACGTGTGCCGTAGAGAGGCCGGGGGAGAAAATGATGTTGATGACGATGGTGATGAAAGTGCTCAGAGGACATCAGAGGATAGTGAGAATGCTTCTGAGAATGGTGAGGTGTTTGGAAGTGATTCTGGCGAAGGTGAATCGAGGGAGGAGCAGGAGGACGATGTAGACCATGATGAACATGATAATAAAGTAGAGAGTGAAGGTGAAGCTGAAGGGATGGCTGATGCACATGATGTGGAAGGAGATGGAACATTGTTACCATTTTCTGAACGTTTCCTACTGAATGTAAAGCCCCTTGCAAAGCATGTCCCTTCAGCATTACACGAGAACAAGAAGGGTTCACGAGTTTTTTATGGAAATGACTCATTTTATGTGCTGTTTAGGCTCCACCAAGTAAGTAGCATTTTGTTGAAGTGCTAATATTTAGCTGATCCTAATGGATATTTCTTGTATAGTTTGTTCATCAACTCAGTATTCCCTTTACAATTTCAACAGACACTGTATGAGAGAATACAATCGGCAAAGGTTAATTCATCATCTGCTGATAGGAAATGGAGGGCTTCTAGTGATTCAAGTCCTACTGATCTCTATGCCAGGTAATATAATTAAACTTCTATTGGTGCAGGTAAATGTTAAAAAAGTGATTAGTTTCATTTAAACTCTTTCATGATACAGGTTCATGAGCGCACTTTACAATTTACTCGATGGCTCTTCTGATAATACGAAATTTGAAGATGATTGCCGAGCTATCATTGGAACTCGGTCATACGTTCTATTCACGCTGGATAAGCTGATATTTAAAATTGTCAAACAGGTAAGGCTGATTTCCCCACTCTCTCCTAACTTCCCCCCTTTCTTTCCCTATGTGTTCCTGACCTTATCTGTACCATCTTTGTGGTGCTTACCTCAGCTTCAAGCCATTGCAAGTGATGAGATGGACAATAAACTCCTTCAACTGTATGTGTATGAGAAATCAAGAAAATCTACAAGATTTGATGTTGTTTATCATGAAAATGCTCGTGTTCTCCTTCATGATGAGAATATATATCGCATTGAATGTGTAAGATTTACCTTTTCTCTTTTTCTTCTGGATTGTTTATTTGATCTATAATATAGAACTCTCACACGCACTGCGTTTTTTATTTTTTGTTTACAGTCATCGAGGCCAACTTATCTTTCCATCCAGCTTATGGACTATGGACATGATAAGCCTGAAGTGACAGCTGTTTCCATGGACCCTAATTTCGCGGCATATTTGCACAATGACTTTCTCTCAGTTGTTCCCGAGGAAAAAGAGAAGCCCGGGATTTTCTTGAAGAGGTATATACACTGAGGACTATAGACATGGTTGTCGGCATTTACTTCGCGAAGTTATCATGATATACAAGTATAATGTTTGCAGGAATATACGCAAATGTGCGGGTGGTGACGGTCCATCTTCAACATGTTGGGCAACTGAAGGACTTAAAATAGTTAACTGTTTGGAGTGCAAGATCGCTAGCAATTCTTCCAAGGTATATCCAATTAGATATTCCTTCTCACGTTGGTGGAATTTACTTCTTTTCTTGCAATGTATTTTAAATAGATGGATATGATAAGTTAAATGACTGGAATTGGTGCTTGATAGGTCTCTTATGTTTTGGATACGGAGGATATTTTGTTCCGAGTTAGACAGAAACCGGCCTCAAATCAGAACAGCCGGTGCCACAGCCGAGCAACCGTTTCAAATGGTAATTCAGTTAGACAACGAAGGCAACAACGATATCAGAGGTTGCTCCTGGCATATACTTTGCTAGCATAAGTAGATATGGTACGTCTGAATCTGTTCTGTTTGCTCAGAATTAAAGGACAATAATGAAACATAAAGCAATTTCTCGTATGAGTTAAATCCAATCTCTTATATTCCAATTGAATTTTTTTTCCCCAAAAAATGAAACATCCTCGGACATTTTCTTCAGATTTCTGTGTTTGTCTGTCGGGTCATGCATTAATTACATATAAACACAGGCGTTAGAGACCGGGTGAAAGAGTTGACTGTGGCGAGCAAGTGGGAACTTTTGTTCTTTCTAAATGAAATCATGCTTCAATGTAGTATCATTCATATATATATATGTATATGTGACCAGCCAAATAAAGAAATAGAGTTAAATCTGTGTAAGTTGGTGGTGGTATTTGAGCCACTGTCGTGTACTGTACATAGGAGGTAACATCATATATTTCTTTCTGGTGTACTACATGACACGTATGTTCATTATCCATTCATCCATATTATTTTAACCCATGAGTTTCTGATTTTGGCTAATATTTAGCTTTACTTATTCGCATTTGATCGAATATCCGAATCATCGAATTTTGGTATTTTTCTCCCTTTTTTGTGCAAAATATGTAGAAATAAGTAATGGTTAGGATGAAAAAAAAATGATTTTCTATAATTCTATTGAACCTATTTATTCGGAGACTCATCCTTTAATCCCTGAAGTCAAAACCTGTTCTATCCTTTAGTTGAAGCTGGCCGTCTGCTTTTGATAAATACTTAGACCGTTCAAACTTATCTTCGATTTGTTTGTTTTATTGTTGGTTTAGTGTAAAAGCTATAAAAAATTGTAAAAACTAAAAAATTAACTTTTATGTTTAAAAACCATTTTTAGAGTTAAAATTTTAATTTATTATTCAATAATGTGTTTTTTTTATAATTTATAAAATTTAAAATGATATAAAATGAGATATGAGATTGGTCTTGGATTTTCAAAATTATTTAAATTTAACAATTATACTATTCTTTTTTTAAAACGGGTCGTTAAAAGATATTTTGAAAAGATATTTATTAGATCATGTACTATTTGTACACGTATTTTTATAGAAATCATAATATACAATTCATGGACTAGAAAAGATATCTCTATCTGTTTTTTTGTTTTGTTATGTCTAGTCCAATTAGGAGTACAAGTTTATTAAGTCTGATTTATATAAAATTAAACTTTAAATAACTGATTTTAAGAAAATAGATGATCTTGATGTTTTAAGTTAAAAGTATATATTAAAATAATATTTAAATTTTTTTTATATTATAATAAAAAATATATTGGTTTAAATTATGATAAAAATAGAAAAATATATTTTTATTACTTAAAACCACTACAGGCTCTCTATTTTGTTTTGATTTCTTTGTTGCAACGTCCTCAACAACTTTACTTCTAGTCATCTCATAATCAATAAGGGTAAAGTACAAATATATATATATATACACGGGCAAATTACAGAAATGGTCCCCCATTACATGGTACTACTTAATTAAGCCCCTTGATTATTAGAAGTTACAAAATGATCGTATGACTATGGAGTGTTGTTTTGTTGAGTCTATCTACTATTAAAAGTTACAAAATGGTCATCTGACTATTCATTATGTTTCAAACTCGTCATTTTCCATTAAAAATTGACAGTATTCTAGGTTGAATGTTAACTTACTTATTGTGATATGATAAAATATGATCACATAATCTCAAACGACTATCATATCTCAATCTTCATGTTAACGTCAAGATTAGACAATCATTAATTTTTTAACGATAAAAGGATGAGTTGGAACATAATGAATAGTCGGGTGACCATTTTGTAACCTTTAACAGTCGAGGAACTTAATAAAGCAATATTCTATAGTCAGAAGATTATTTTATAATTTTTAATAGTCGAGGGACTTAATGAAGTAATATCTTATAGTTGAAGGATCATTTGTATACTTTACCCAACTAATAAACAATAAAAACAATTAAAATTTAGTTAATGAAGAAATAGATACAGTCGAGTTCCATAAAAAGCCACTAGACCAAAAGTGAGAGAGAAGGTCAACAAGATTAGAAAGCACAACACAAAAACAACCTTGTGCCCTATATATGCAATTTATATCAACCTAACTCTATAACTCTATTTTTCAAAAAAAAAAAAACCCTATATAACTTTAACACAAACCAAGCAACCTCGGTAAAAAAAGAACTGTTATTATTACTCGAAATCTTGAGTTCGAGCACCAGAAATGTTAGGAGTATGAGCATTTAATGTCAAATGATTAAGAGTTATCTTTAAATAGATAATATATTGTATTTACCCCAGATTAATAAAAGAAACTATATAACTCTAATTCATTAGTATCGATTCAAACTTATAACAAAAGGAACAAACTTAAAAAAATTACCTACATTTTTATGATACAACAAATGTGTTCAAAGAGTTAGTCCATACACAAAGTAAAGCGTAGTAAGAGAAGATTATTTATTTCTGATATTATTACGTCACATACGATATCAGACGACATAAAAAAATAAATATGTTTCTCTTTGCAATAAAAGAGGAGATAGAGAGAATCGCTTTGTGATTTTCTACTCACACTAAAGGAAAGATAATCATAAATAAATCTTTAAGTTTCTCATCGTCTAAATCATCCTAAAATATAACTCCCATTTTATTAAATTATGAGATATATAATCTTTTAATTGAAACAAGGTTTTGTATAAAACTAATTAATTTTAATTAGATTACATAATCCGAATAAGTTTACTTTGGTACTTAAAATACACAATGATTTGGAAACACAAATACATATTTAGAAACGAATTCAAAATACACCAATCACACGAAAATTCCGAACATAGAAAATACACTTTTTTTTTTAATTCTTCCCATTTACTTTTTCCTGCGCTTACCCAAACGCCCAAACTGCATCACTCTCTCTTCAGATCCGACCGACCTCAGCCACCCAATCCAACGGTCGACATAGCAAAAACCTTTTGTTCAGCTTAAGAAGCACAATTTTTCTCTGTAGTTACTACACCTAGAGAATATGTTATTATTTCTGTTCTACACTTTGACTGAGAAGATACATGTTTCTGATTAACGATAGTTGGTTTACAACATTTGAGCAACAAGCTAGAGAATAGAACTCTTTGTTGGTATATCATGCTTTCTTCAGTCTGTTTTTACGGCATTGATCTATAAAATTTGGAGTGTGATAATTGTATCTTGATATATAATGCAATATTATGTTTGTATTGCATCCCAAGCCTTAAGATTGGCAGGTTACTCCCTGAGATTGGATTTCAGAAGTACTAAAATACAAGAGATCTGCATATAACAGACTAGACTATGCAGGACACTTGTTACCTTTGGGATGGGCATGTGTACCTTGCTAATGATTGTCTAGCAGTTTTTCGTTAATTAAATTCATAGCTTCATTGGGTTCATAATTTCAGACTTTTAGTAAAAAACTTACTTTTCTATGAGATTATGAATTTAACTAAAATGTACGTATTGTTGTTTTGAGTTGCCTAATTGAGACTATCTAACTGACCCCTAGCTGATTGAGTAACATGCGAGCAAAGATCAAGCATAAAAAGGAAGCTCAGTTGAGCTTCAAGTATTGAGTTTTAGAGTTAAGTTGGATCAAACTTGGCAAAACATCGGCTCGGCTCGATTATACCCCCTATGCTACTCGCTTTCAGAGTTACAACCTGAAAGCTTAAAGTAATCTACTTAAATTGGAGTTAAAGCTGTGGAAACTTCTTTCTACAAGATGCCTAATGATATGACTCCTAATTTTGTAGGCTTATAAGTCATGACAATTGGAGTGGTATTGATGGAATGATTGCACATTTGCATTCTATCTAATTACTTGATGAATTTTTTTTACATGTTGCTATTTCCTTTGGGAAATCTTAAACTATTTGAATAATTTTTTGCATAATTAATTTATATTAATTCATGCTGTTTATATGCAGATTCTTGAAATGGACACTTATAGGTATCACTGTCATTCCATGTCTGATCCTGGAAGCACCTATCGAACCCATGGTGAGATTACTGGTGTTAGACAGGTTGTTCAACCACATTACGTTTTCAGGGATTCGTTTGTTAAATGTTAGATATTTCATGTTGTATTTTAATCAAGTGAATCCAAAACTAACATTCTAGATGCGATGTTTCTAGGAGCGTGATAAGATTGAAAGAATTAGGAAGCTAATATTGTCGCATGACCTAGCTACCGAGAAAGAGTTGAAGGTATTTTTAACTTGAGTTCATTTATGAAACTATCAGTAATGAAATTTTGTAGACATTTGTTGCGATAGACATATTAAAACAACCGGAAAATTTTCAGGACATTGAGAAGGAAGTAAGGAAAGAGGTAGACGATGCAGTTGCTCAAGCTAAGGTAAGACAATTTTTGCTGTCTTCATTTTCATTTTGTGATTCTGATTTTAGATGATTGTATTTAAGTTCATATGTATGTATTTTTTTTTAATTATAATATCATTTAGAAATTTTGTCTGGTTGTCAGTGTAATGTTTCCAACATTGGTTCTTTCTCCTTTCTTTGTTCCAGGAAAATCCAGTGCCTGAATCCACTCAACTCTTCACTGATGTGTACGCTAAAGGTTTGGGCGTTGAGGTAGGAAACATTTGTGATGAATGCAAGGAAGGAATTCGAAAAAGAAGGAAGATTGCAGAAGAGAAGCATAAAAGATTGAAGAATTCATAAATTCATTCAGTAATTCAAGCATACTCATCCCTTTCAGATACATTATTTTTATACAATAGTACTATAGAATCTAATAAGTCAGCTAGCATAAATTCTAACTGATTTCTATTACTGCATCTTAACATTGGGCTACTCAAATGGGCTACACCGTTGCTGGGTCTTCAAAGGCTGATGGGTTAATGAATCCGTGCTCCTCACGTGCAATTTAATACTTCAGGTAATAATCCCTAATCCTTCAGCAATCCCTAACCCTTGTTTTGCATTTCCCCCAATTCCTTCTTCACCTCCTCGATCGCTTTCTCTTCCTTCCCCTCGTCCTTCTCCCCCGACCATGACAATACCCAGCGCTGGAGCAGATCCTTGTCCCCAAGGATCAAAGTTGGGAAACTGTCCCCGAAGAACGGTATAGTCCTCCCAAGTATCACAGGATTCGTCCAGGTTCGTCCATCGCACCAACAGTTGAGTCACAGGTTTTTGGTTCCTGTTGACGATCCTTCTTCCCATGATATGAGAAGGCTCAATTCTAATCGACCTTCCTCATTCATTTCAGGAGGTTTTGTAGAAAAAGTTGTTGATTCGCCAATATGCTTCTTCAAAAGGCTCACGTGGAAAACCGGATGTAACTTGGATGTCTCTGGTAATTCCAAACGGTAAGCAACCTCACCAATCTTTTATGTAATTTTATAAGGGCCATAGAATCATGCTGCTAACTTTAGGTTTTTTTGCAGAGCCAATGATGTTTGGCGATAGGCTGTAATTTCAGGTACACTGCTTCTCCCACTGTAAAAGTTCTCTCAGATCTCTTCTTATCAGCTTTCTGTTTCATTTTATTAGCTGCATTTTCTAATTGTAACTTGACTAGCCTTCGAATATCCCCTCTAGTCTGCATTAGGTCACTAACAGATTGCACTGATGAATTTGTTTGCCACACCATTGTAGGGGGTGGGTAGCCATATAAGACTTGAAATGGTGTTAATTTTAGGGCTGTATGATAGGTGGTATTATACCACCACTCTACATGTGACAACCATTTAGCCCACTGCTTTGGTTGGAAAAAACACAGACCCCTTAAATATTGTTCAAGACACTGATTCACCCTTTCAGTTTGTCCATCAATTTCTGGGTGATAAGCAGTATTGAATAGGGTCTTAGTACCCAGCTGCTTCATTAGTTCTCTCCAAAAGAGATTAGTGAAAGTTTTATCCCTGTCTGAAATGGCCACTTTAGGCTGGCCATGAAGCTTATAAATATTGTCCAAATACATCTTAGCAACCTCAGTAGCCGTATAAGGATGTGATAGAGCCAAAAAATAACTGTACTTGGTGAACTTGTCAACAACCACCAAGATACAATTCTTCTTCAAAGAAGTAGGTAAGCCCTCTATAAAATCCATAGTGATTACCTCCCAAGCCTGTTGAGGAATAGGTAATGGTTGAAGTAGACCAGGTTTAGCAACATGCTCCACTTTAGTTTGTTGGCATATTGTACAAGCTCTAACATAAGTAGCCACCATAGCCTGAAGCTTAGGCCAGTAAAAATAACTTCTAATTCTCTGATAAGTGGCCTGAACTCCTGAATGACCTCCATGAGGTGAGTCATGTAGAGTTTGAAGAATCTGTAATCTAAGAGAACCATTAGTACCAATATAAACCCTGTCTTGAAATCTGAGAATTCCTTTGGAAAACTTCCACTTAAGATCAGCAGTAGGATTCACAGTTAGAATGGAAATCCACTCAGTAGCCAATAAATCCTCTTTGTAACTGTCCTCCACATCTTGAACCCAAGTAGGAATGATTAGGGTAGTTCCCATAGCAAGACACTGACCCTGATCTTCCCATTATCTGGATAAGGCATCAGCCACAACATTTGATTTACCTTTTCTGTATTGGATAGAATAATCCAATCCTAATAACTTTGTCAGCCCTTTTTTCTGAATAACAGTAGTTAGTTTCTGCTCCAATAAGTATTTTAGAGGTTCATGATCAATTTTGATGATAAAAGGCTTGCTTTCCAAATAGTGTCTCAATTTGGAAACTGCTAATAAAATAGCAAGGTATTCCCTCTCATAAATAGATAGAGCAGCATGTCTTGGACTGAGAGCTTTACTTAGAAATGCTATAGGTCTGCCATCTTGAGATAAAACAACCCCTATGCTTCCAGAGCTGGCATTAGTTTCCAAATAAAAACTTTTAGTAAAGTCTGGTAGGGCTAGAACAGGTGCAAGACACATAGTTTTCTTAAGCTCTTCAAAAGCAGTCAAAGCTGCACTGTTCCACTTAAAACAGTCCTTCTTTAACAACTGATTCAAAGGTTTACTAATATCAGCATAATCTCTGATAAAGCTTCTATAATAGCATGTCAATCCCAAAAATCCTCTCAATGATTTTAAGGATAAAAGGCTTGCTTTCCAAATAGTGTCTCAATTTGGAAACTGCTAATAAAATAGCAAGGTATTCCCTCTCATAAATAGATAGAGCAGCATGTCTTGGACTGAGAGCTTTACTTAGAAATGCTATAGGTCTGCCATCTTGAGATAAAACAACCCCTATGCTTCCAGAGCTGGCATCAGTTTCCAAATAAAAACTTTTAGTAAAGTCTGGTAGGGCTAGAACAGGTGCAAGACACATAGTTTTCTTAAGCTCTTCAAAAGCAGTCAAAGCTGCACTGTTCCACTTAAAACAGTCCTTCTTTAACAACTGATTCAAAGGTTTACTAATATCAGCATAATCTCTGATAAAGCTTCTATAACAGCATGTCAATCCCAAAAATCCTCTCAATGATTTTAAGGATTTAGGCAAGGGCCAATTTCTCATTGCTTCGACCTTACTAGGATCAGTAGCAACCCCAGCAGCTGAAATAATATGTCCCAAGTATTCTACTTGGGTCTGGCCAAAGAAACACTTAGACATCTTTGCAAATAACTGATTACTTTGCAAAATATCCAAAACCAATTTTAAATGCAGAACATGATCTGTTATAGAGCTGCTGTAAACTAATATATCATCAAAAAACACCAAAACAAACTTCCTAAGGAATGAACTAAATAATTCATTTATCAAAGCCTGAAATGTTGCAGGAGCATTAGTTAAACCAAATGGCATTACCTTAAATTCATAATGGCCCTGATGAGTTCTGAATGCTGTTTTATAAATGTCCCCCTCCTTGATTCTGATATGCCAGTAACCAGACCTTAGATCAATCTTTGAAAAATAGACAGCCCCATGTAGCTCATCCAATAAATCTTCAACAACAGGAATAGGAAATTTATCCTTGATACCATCCTTCTTTTTAATTAGAAGACATGGAGAAGCAAAAGGACTTTTGCTGTGTTGTATAATAGAAGAAGACAACATAGTAGCAATATGTTTTTCCACTTCAGCTTTTTGGTTATGAGGGAATCTGTAAGGCCTTAAATTAACAGACATAGAATCATACTTTAAGGTGATAGCATGATCATGGGTTCTTGTAGGTGGAAGACCCTTAGGCTCAGTAAAAATATAATTGTACTTCTCCAATAATGGTTGAATAGCTGTAGGAATAGGACTTGAACTTTCTGCCATAGTCAGTAAAACAACATATCCCAATAGAGCAGAATTTGAAACTGTCATCTTCAATAGTGTAGCTCCTGAAATCTGTTGCAAAAAACTTGAGGGTTGTTGTCCATGTATGACAATCTGTTCATCTTGATGTACAAAACTGAGTGTCAGTTTGTTAAAGTCCATCAAGATAGGGCTGAATAACTTCATCCAATCAACACTTAGGACCATATCACTTCCCCCCAATTGAAGAAGTCTAAAATCATGAATAAAAGAATGTCCATGCATTTGCCATTCCACCATGTTACACATGGCTGCACTGTAAAGCTGTTGTCCATTAGCCACTGTAATAGCTAAAGGATATGGTATAGTCACCTGAATCCCTGCATCAGCCCACTGAGGTGTTAAGAAACTGTGGGTGCTACCACTGTCAATTAATATGTTCAGTGGTCTGCCTAAAATAGTGCCTTGAATTCTGAGTGTATTATGACCAATACACCCAGTGATAGCATTCATAGAAATTTCTAGGCTCTCCTCTTGTTGTAGCACTTCCTGATCTGACTGATTTGATAAAGTTTCTGTGGATAGAACAGGTTCTTCTTCAATCATCATATTCAATTGTTTTGTCTTACATTGATGCCCTGGAGAGAACTTCTCTCCACACTTAAAACATAGATTGTTTTATCTCCTGTAATCCAATAGGTTCTATTTTGGAGGCATACTAGCTGAATTTTTCTGCTGTGGAAGTGGTAAATTAGGTTTAGCAATAGGTAATGGGTTTAGGTAGGGTGGGTTTCTAAAAATTGCTCTCCCTCTTTTATTCTCATATTCCACAGAAAGCTCATACAATTTGGCTTGTCTGCAAGCTTCAGAAAGTGTCTTTGGTTCCAAAGCCTTAACTCTGTGCTTAATATCTTCTCTTAGCCCACTAATAAAAAGAGAGACAAAAAACTCCTCACCCAGAGTAGGATTCTGTAACAGCATATGAGGCTGTAATTCCTCAAACTTGTCCTGGTACTCCTCCACTGATCCCTTCTGCACTAACTTTGATAATTCCTCAACTATGTCAGCAAAGGACCTATCACAGAATCTATGACAAAGATCTACCTCAAATTCATGCCATGTCACATGATGCTTCTGCATAATATACCCATCGAACCATATTTCTGCCTTCCCCATTAAAAACATTGTAGCCACCTCCCCCTTTTGTTCCTCTGCAATATTACATAAAGAAAAATACTTGAGGCATTTTTGTATCCATCCTCTAGGATTATTTCCTTCAAAAAAAGGTAGCTCGATCTTGGGTCTATGCCACATTAACCCTGCAGTATTATGAGAACCTCCATTGCCTCTTCTATCCACTTCCAAACTAACTATATTATTTCTGACTGCACTGTTTTCTCCTGCGTTTATATCATTCTTAAAACTAGGTAAATCCCCTGGTTTGGATCTTAGAATTCCAGGTTCATCCGGTTTATAAGTAAACCTAGTCTTATCATTAAGCACTGTGACTTTTACAATTTGTTTTCCCTCTGTTTTAGAAGCATTAGGGGACTGTACCTGCTCATTATCAGACTGGTTTTGCTCTCCATTTCTACCAGTTAGAATCTTTAATAATTCTTCCACATACCCTTGATTAGTGGCCATCCTGGATTCCAATGCAGAAAGTCGATTTTCTTGATTCTCCCACCATTTAGGAATCTATGTGTCATCCTGAGATTGCTTGACCAAATTTCATAACTCCTCCAGTTGTTTCTGTAATGCTGAAATTTCTGGTGTTTCAGTCATACTTTGATTTTTCTTTGGCATTCCAGTAACGATTTGCCCGGAAAAATTTGGCTCTGAGATACCAATTTGTGATGAATGCAATGAAGGAATTTGAAAAAGAAGGAAGATTGCAGAAGAGAAGCAGAAAAGATTGAAGAATTCAGAAATTCATTCAGTAATTCAAGCATACTCATCCCTTTCAGGTACATTATTTTTATACAATAGTACTATGGAATCTAATAAGGCAGCTGGCACAAATTCTAACTGATTTCTGTTACTGCATCTTAACATTGGGCTGCTCAAATGGGCTACACCATTGCTGGGTCTTCAAAGGTTGATGGGTTAATGAATCTGTGCTCCTCACGTGCAATTTAATACTTCAGGTAATAATCCCCAATCCTTCAGCAATCCCTAACCCTTGTTTTGCATTTCCCCCAATTCCTTCTTCACCTCCTCGATCGCTTTCTCTTCTTTCCCCTCGTCCTTCTCCCCCGACCATGACAACATATAATTAATAAAAGTTCTTTCGTTTTACTTCCTATATTTGCATATGTTCCTTAGTTGGTCCTTTTCTTTTCGAAGTAAAATTGCTATCAGATAAGAATGACATCCTTCAAATGTAGAGCTTTGCCAAATCTATTTTGAAAAATTAGTTAACCCAAACTAGTCTAAGCCCATTTATTTCATTCCAAGTTCTTGGAAAATGGGCAAGAAGTCACCCAATGAAAGCTAGTAGGCTTCTTTGTACATGGGGAAAATGTTATGTTGATCCCTTTCAATTTTGGTTTTCATGGTTTTGTTTAAGATGACCCTAGATGCTTTGAAAATAATGTTGAAGATAGTAGGTAGGAACCATGACTGAATTCTTTCGTCGGTCATGTGGCTAACATGAATATAGAGGTAATAGGTTTGTATTGTTAACTGAATATGCTTAACCAAGCTATACTTGGTTATAGACGAGGAAACTTCACTGGACTGAACGGTACATGAGACCCAATTCTATTGTGTGTGCATTTTGCCTCTATATATAATGTTGTATGGAGTAGGAAATTATCTTGGTTGAAACGAATTGGTCGTTGGCTCATACCAAGTGGCAACTGTTGTTTCCGGTTAGTCGATGATTCTAACAGAATTTTATTTGTTCTTTTTAACTGCAGTCATTTGGAGCAGATAGGAAAGTAAGAGCTACACTTGCATAAGGTTTGAGATCTTCTTGGAACATCATTCTTTTTGAGTTTGTCCCTCCATTTAATCTTGGAAGGAAGATGAATAAAGAAACAAATGAAGCTGACCCAGCTACAAATTGATTCTTCAATAAGAGTAACATCCATCAATCCACTGACGTTTCTTTATTAACAACTCTAGATTCACATTGTGATAGGTAGAGATGTAGAAAGTTTTAGCACAGATAGATTTAAACAATGCCCTCCTAGAGTTATATAAGATGACTTTGATAATATTGATGCTTGAAAAAAAATCAACAAAAGGATCAAAAGGTCTGATCACAATTATATATGTAATGTCGAATGAAATTCTATAGGTCATACCCGATACATGACTCATGTTCATCATTGGGTACCGACACTCTAATCGCTCTTATTGCACTTTCCTTCAAAACCCCTTGAATTGGAGGTACAACTTATACGTTCTCGGTACACTGACCGTTCCTTGAGTACATGATTTCGCTATTACATAATCTAACTTACTTATCATGCCACTTGTCGGTACATGCTCGATTGAAGATACTTGGACGTATTACACTTAATATGGTTACTTCGGTAGTAACTCACTCCTACAAGTGTTTTTAGGCCTTCTTCATCATTTATGTCCATCATGGACTAAGTTCCATTATTACTGATCATCCTTAGCTTTTATATGGCTTAAAAAGGTCATATCTAAATGTCCAAAATGAGTAATATCGATACTCTACTCACTCCTACAATATTTATCCTCTCAAGCATAAAATCATATATTTCCGTCCTTAATCATGCATGACCGCTCAATGGAGCGTATAATCAATCTGATCATCATTGGTTTGTGCTTTTAAAATCCATTGCCAACTTAAATTATGGGTGAATGATCATCAAAAGACTTGGGTTTTTTTAGTATATTTGTTCTTTTTCCCTAATAAAATTGTACTAGAATGAAAATCTTTGGTCATAGATCCCACGTCCCCCCGTGACCCGGTGGTGGGAGCATACAACAACCATTTTCTATTTTCCTTACCACCTCGGTCGGTGGTAATGAAGTCAGTTTCAGTCACTGTCATTCATATTCCATCACTCACCTACAGTTGAATATTATATATATATATATATAAAGTTGAGGGTAATTAATAATTAGTTCATAATTTTATCAAATTTTGTTATATAAATCAAAGATAAAATAAAAAATTAGGGTGGGAGGGGGCTTGGGTCCCTCCCACTTATATATTTATAGTGTAGCCCCGTCATTGTATTTAGTAGTAAATTTGATACTTTTTTGTCCAGTTATGTCTTGAATTTGATTTGTTGATTTAAATTAGTATTAAAATTTCATATTTTGGTTTAAATTAGTATTTGTGGTAAGTAATTTATTTGAATCATAAAATTAAGTGTAGGTATTTATTTGAATTTAAAATTTAAGTTCACGTATCTAATTGGATCAAAAAATAGTTTAGATGTTAAATTAAACTTTAAAATTAAATTTAAATATCAAATTCAACCTTAAAACAAAGTTGAAGTACTAAAATATACGTTAAGTACACCTACTTCCCCAAGTCCCCCATCTGCCAGTAAATTTCTTAATTAATCCCTTTATTTTTTAACCTACTTTATAATGACCATCAACCAAACAACCCTTGTTTATTTTACATGACCTGACCCACACGTGCAAGTAAATAAACACCATCTTCCTCACTTTGATTAACTTATAAACAGGACTGACTTTAAGTTTGTCACCATTAACATAAACATGTCAGATTTTAGCCTACATTTACATGTTCTCTCTGACAGTTCAGAATCCCCCTTGCTTTATTCGGTAACTTCTCATAGAAATTGATGTGATTTAGTGTCTGTATTCAGCAAGCAGGGAATTAAAATTGTGGTTGGAAATTGCAAATCTTAATTAATTTGCAGGGTTCACGAGGTCTTTGATGAAGTAAACCCTTCCTTTATTTTATCTGCAACTTGCCCTGGGAATCTCTGTACACCTTCACGTATCCATTTTACGTAGCACACTAATCATTACCACTTTAATAACATTTTTTTTTTGGATAATTCAAAATTTTTATTACTCAAGAACAGAACATGTTACAAAAACATATAAAGATTAGCCTACTTACAAAAAGAATCAGATCATAATATATCCCAATATTCACATAGAGTAATATTAACACTATCATTCCTATTAATATTTCTATCATGCAATTGTAATCTAACAGTATCCTTACTGACATGAAATAGATCTTGAAAGTTCCTGGATCGGCTTTGAAACAGTCGTTTGTTGCGTTTATCCCAAAGAATATAGATAAGAGCAGTAAAAGCAAGTTTCATGATCGATGTTAGAAGAGATTTTCCTTTCCAAGTAGAGCTTGCCCACATAATAAGAGCTTCCCAAGAGCGAATGTTAAATTGCAGACCAGAGTTGGAAAAAATAACAGTCCATAGCTGATCAGCCATAGGACAATGGAAGAACAAATGTTCCCTTGTTTCACATGGATCATCACAGAAAAGGCATTTACAGTCGTTAATAAGCTCCATACGGTGATGTCTATCTCTAGTTGGGAGTCTATCAAGTAAAGCCATCCAAGTGATTAAACTGTATTTGAGAATATGGAGAGGAAACCAAATAGTTTTCTACCATGGCACTTGGGGTCTTCTATCTCGAAAAGCATCCCAGACATCAGTTACTTTCTCTGCTCCAACAGTAAGGATGGGGTAAGCCACAGTTCGAAGTTTGAAGATACGCCTTAGGCTCCAACTGTAAGAAGATTGAATGTCAACATTCCAAAAATCATTGTCTTTGAGAATTATTAGTTGATAAAATTAAACAAATTATGGTATAAAAATTGAGTTTGCATTGGACTTTGCCTTGAAAATGTATTTATTTATTTATTTACACAAAATTGTACAACTATTGATTTTTCATGTTGGATATTTGATGAGAATGTTTAATACTAATATTTACTCCATTGGATTAACTTTCCAGTTTTTGTATGACTAAATTTTGACAAATGAAAACAGAAGACCTAATTTATCGATTTTTATAAAGTGGAAGGATCAATTCAGAAATAGACCTGGCTTGTTCTCTTCTTCTTCGCATTTTGACTTTTGTGGGTGGTCACATGTGGCACGTTCCTTTGTGTTAATAGAACACAGGTTTTGATAATAAGTTTTGGGTAAGCTTCAAGATTATCATACAATTAAATTAGTATCGATTTATACAAATTTTAATATAAATTTGTATATTTATTAACGAATGTCATTAAGAATAGCCGTTAGCAAAACCCCAAAGAAAAAACTGCAAACCAAAACGTGTTAGCCAGGGGCGGATCTTCATGAAGCCCGAGGTATTCCAGGCAACCCCTCATCCAAGGGTAGACCTCTATGGTGTCTGGAGTATCTCAAACAACCCCTTCACAAGTGTAACCCCTAATCCAAATGCCACCCCTGGAGCTCTTGTAACCCCTGACGAAGGCTTCTGCGTCCGCCTCTGGTGTTAGCTATTGCTACTACTAGTTGTTAATGACTTTATCAGTGAATAATGTATCAAAACTCTCTAGTTTGATTACCTTTACATGTTGAATAAATAAAAATTCTTGAAAGATAAAAACCATGAAAATTAACAAGTTAATAACTATAAGTTAACAAGTATATACTATGGAAATATTAGATAAATTATTGGTTGATTTAGCGGAATGAAGTGTTAATCCTTTAAATAAGATCAGTGATTCAAATTCTATCTTGTGAATTAAACCAACAAAGGTTGAACAATTATTCTAGTAATAAATCTTTACAAATTCGTTTTAATTAACTACTGATTTAGATACCGATAATTATATTAAATTCGATTTAATTTGGATGAGATTTTGTAGCACATGCATTATGTGGGTGCTTTCAATTTTATTTGATTTTTGGAAACTGGAAAAGGAAAACGAGATCCAAGTTGTATGGTTGTAGTCCAATGAGAAGACCAGAAAGAAGGCATTGTTTATGATAAACATATAAATAAAAAAATTGAAGTTTTGTGGGATTAGACAAATAATAATAGTAATAAATATAAAATAGAAAGAAAAAAAAGGGGAAATGAAGCGAAAATACGAGAGGGAGCACGTGCGATCACATGGGGAATGCCAGCAAGGACACGATGGAATTAGGCATAAACCAGCTGGATGCTTTGGACGCGAAGTTGTCACGCTACTAGTGGTGAGCCCCAGGCTCTGCTGTGCAGCCCAACCCAAACAATGACTTATATATATATATTTGGATAAATTATGCGTTTAATATCTAAATTAGCAGTTTTGATCCGTTTTAGTACTTAAATTTTTAATTTTTTCAGAATCATACTTAGCGTTTAATTTTCTTTTTATTTTAGTACTTTTAATGAGTAAATTACATCATTCATCACTCAACTGTCTTCTAACTCTTATTTTGGTACTAAAGTTTAAAAATTGTCAATTTAACTACTCAACTTTCAAATTGCTCTTATTTTAATTACTCTAATTTATTTTATTAATAATTTTTTGACATGATATTTTATTATTATTATTATTTTATTAATACATAATTAAAAATAAAAAAAAAAGTAAAATTGAAAGTTAGAGTGATTAAATTGTGAGTAAATTGAAAGTAAAATAATTAAATTACAAAAAATTAAACTTTAGTGATCAATATAGGAGTGAGAAGATTGTTGAGTGATGAATCATGCAATTTACACATAAAAAAGGTGCCACGTGAAAATCACTTGTTAAGTTTTTAACGGCGATGTACTAAACCAAAACATAAACTAAACGTTAAGTATGATTTTGAAAAAAATAAAAGTTTAGGTACTCTTCAACATATATCATTTTAATGAAATGGACTAAATGGTTGAAAAAAATAGGTTTCAAATTAAAACTTTTATATATTAAAGTGATAATAAAGTACAACTTAAAATATAAAAAATCATTTAATCTTGAACAATATACTAACCATAAAAATTACTAATTTTCAAAATCTTTATACGTATATTATTTTAATTAAGGTCATTAATTTCAATTAATATTCTCAAATTTGCAAGGAAACTTAATATTATGTTTTTTAATTAATCTATAGTGTTTATAAGTGATAGTATGTATTCTAAAGACTCTCGATCATTTAATAATGAACGATCAAATACCTTATAGTTTTTTATGTTCGAATTTGAAATCTCTATAAACAACAATTAATCTTTTAATTCTTTTAATCACTTATATATAACAACTCATAACATACAATATATATATGTGTGAATTAAATTATTTTTATTTTTATAGAATGATTAGTGTACACTTCAACATATATTCTATAGGCCCATTAGATAATTATGCTAAACTTATTCATCTTTCTTTTCTATATATTTTTATAATAATTATTTGATAAATTGATTTAACTTCACAATTAAACTTTAAAAAAATTCATGTATTTCATTTATTTATCTATTATTTGTCAGATTTAATTAAAGACATACGATAGAGTGAAATTAGAACATATTTATGTATCATATAATTATTTAATTATATATTTTTTATATTTATATTTATACTTAAGAAGCTATATTTAATATGCTAATGATGCACTTCTTAACCATAAACGAGTCAAGGGGTTGTCCATTGTTAAATGGGGTTAATATAAGATTATGTCGTATTATTATTAAATATTATTTTAAATAAATACCCTTGAGAGTGGATAAAGTAACTTGTAATTCAGACCTGGTTAATCGGATTCAACTAGGGATGGCAACTCAATCCGAATCCGACGGGTTCCGACCCGACCTGATCGGGTCGGATTTTTTTAAAAAAATTTCAGGTTCGGGTCGGGTCGGGTCGGATTTTTTTTAAATGCATTATTCGGGTCGGGTCGGGTTTAGGGTAAAAAAATTCGACCCGACCCGACCCGAAAAATATATATAATTTTATCTTATATATTTAGAGATAATTACAATAATATCCCTCCATATATAGTTTTTTCAATTAAGTCACTGTTTTCATTAAATTAATTTTTTTTTATTATTTCGGGTCGGGTCGGGTCGGGTTTCTAAGTCATATATTCGGATCGGGTCGGGTGAAACATTAATTTTGTCGGGTCGGGTCGGGTCACGGGTGGAGAACCCTTTCTTCTCGAGTCGGGTCGGGTGGCCCAAAAACCCGACCCGACCCAACCCATTGCCATCCCTAAATTCAACCCAAACAAAATAAAAATAAAATAAAAATGTATATTTCAAAAATAAATAAATCTCATACGATCGGATCCTATTACTCCTTCCTTAGATCAACAGTTATTCTTGTCATTTAAAACGACAACTCAAAGCTACCCTTTCCCTCTGGCCACTGTTCGTCTGTTATTCCCTTAAGGAAAAAACAGGAAAGAGCCAGCAAATTTTCTCAGCCCCCAAACACTCCCCCTCTTTATTTTCCTTCGCTCTATTTCCTTTCCTTTCATCAATAAATCGCGTTTCGCTTTGAATGAAACCCAGATTAATGACCAGCGAAAACCGCGTGGATTAACCCAAAATCTTGAAACTTGAAAGCTCTGTTACCTAATCTTTACGAGCATCATTTTCTTTCTCGTTTCCCTTTCACCGCAATGCCAATCATCTGAATTTTTTTTTTGTCAGAGGACCTCAAAAGCGAAAGCGAAAGCTAAACTGAAACAGAACACATCTGTCTTTTTCATGTTTTATTTTTTATTTTAAAACGACAATGCGTTCTGTTTTCTATGTCGCCGCCGTTTTACTTCTTCATTTCTTGTTAACGGCTATGTTTTGTGTCGGGATTCGGACCATCGGCGGGAGAGATGAGTCCAGGTTCTCGGAGGCACCGGAATACCGTAATGGAGTGGAATGTCCGGTTTCTGTCAACAAGGAAGTGGTTTCGTCTTGCGACCCGGATTTGGTCCACGTGGCGATGACGTTAGACTCGGAATACTTGCGAGGCTCGGTCGCTGCCGTCCACTCCGTCCTCCGCCACGCTTCGTGCCCGGAAAACGTGTTCATTCACTTCATTGCCGCCGAGTTCGACCCGGCGAGTCCAAGGGTCTTGAGCAAAGTCGTCCGGTCTACGTTCCCTTCACTCAACTTCAAAATCTACATCTTCAGGGAAGACACGGTACTCAACTTAATCTCTTCTTCAATCCGTCAAGCCCTCGAAAACCCACTCAACTACGCCCGGAACTACCTCGGAGACATCCTAGATCTCTGCGTTGACCGAGTCATCTATCTCGACTCAGACCTGGTCGTCGTCGACGACATTCACAAACTCTGGAACACGAACCTCACAAACTCACGCGTGATCGGCGCACCCGAGTACTGCCATGCCAACTTCACAAAGTATTTCACCGAGGAGTTCTGGTCCGACCCGGTTAGTTCCCGGGTATTCCATTCGAGGAAGCCGTGTTATTTCAACACGGGGGTCATGGTAATGGATTTGGTCCGGTGGAGAGAAGGGAATTACCGGAAAAGAATAGAGAATTGGATGGAAATACAGAGGAAACGAAGGATTTACGAGTTGGGCTCGTTGCCTCCGTTTCTGCTCGTATTTGCGGGGAATGTGGAAGCCATCGATCATAGATGGAACCAACATGGGCTCGGCGGCGACAATGTAAGAGGCTCTTGTCGGTCGTTGCATACCGGTCCGGTGAGTCTGTTGCACTGGAGTGGAAAAGGGAAGCCCTGGGTTCGACTCGACGCCGGTAACCCATGTCCGCTCGATCATCTTTGGAAACCCTATGATCTTTACAAGGGTAGTTTAATCAGAGATCATTCTTCATTTACTTCATCGATATTCTTGGGATTTTCTAGTTATTTGTTATGATTCTCTTCATTTCATTTTTTTTACATTGTCACATAGATGTTTGACTGATTCTTTTGATAGAAAGCTCAGCTGTATACACATTGAATTCTCTCTCTCTTTTTTTGTCTATTTTCTGGGTTCTTAATTTTTGCTCTGCATATGGCCTTTCATCCATCATCATATAAGGTTTCCATGATTCATGGAACAATTTTGGTTGGGATATATAATTGAAAAGGAAGACTATTGAGAGAGGAATAATGCTTATTTGTTCATTGTATCTTTGATTCCAATTTTTCTGGTTTGATGATGTTTGGTGGTTCATCTTTTAAAGAATGATATCAGTAATTGAATGGGTTATGATTATATTACAAGGCAAGATAACATTGAATTAAAGAAAAAGCTAAGACACCACAACGTATTCTTTTACATGAACTTGAATTTAAAGAGGTTTTGTTCTATCCGCAACTTAATTTTAGAGGATAAAATTCTGTCTACTTTTTATAAATTTTGATTCTAACATGCTTTTTAAAAGCGACCCTATTATATTTACTCAGATCAAAATGTACTAAATTCAGATCAAGTTGTCCTCATAATTTGGGATGCACTCAATTTATCAACAGCTAATTCATATTTACGATAATGAAATAATTAGCGAAAGTATTTTTTAAATAATTTGGGGATTAGAAGGTAATATTTATTTAGATATTTTCCCAACCTATTAATAACACAGATACATCCTACAAACATAACAGCTTAAATCCGGAACCTTTGAAGATAATAATACACTGTTTACCACAAAGATCACTCAATACGATCTTTCTTAAATTCACTAACAAAAATAAATAAATACAATATATAATAAAATTTAATTTTATATATATATATATATATATATATATATATATATATATTAAAACTATCAAATAAAAACTAATCATTAAATGAATAAAAACGTATACAATAAATATTATTTACAAAAAAATACAAACATAAAAATAAATATAAGAGTAATAAAATTTTGATAATTGATCTTATCGTAATTCAAGCATAACTTATATAAATGATTGTGAACATCTACTAATATGAAAAAATTAATATGACAATTTAATCCGACCAGAATCAAACTTAAACTAAATTTCAATACATGTTATAATGTTGTACTAGTTTTACTTTCTAGACGTGTCAATGATTGAAGGAGAGAGATTGGAAAATGAATTTCTCCTCCAAAAGTCGCATTATATTCTACCTGTGAAAGCAAATTTGGACTTTGGAATTTGTAGGCCATTCTGGCGTTTGACGAATAACATTTTCAAATAAAAGCCTTGTAGTTTTTAAATTCCCAATTGCTATATTATTACATGTTCCTTCTCTGTTCGAGAAACTCGATTCCCACATGCAAAACTCAAAATCATAGTCTTCAGAATATTTTTACAATTCAGAAGAACAAGGACACATGGATTTGTCTATATTCGCATATAAATTTATTTGTCAACTTTTTATCACAAACAATTAATTAAGAAAACACAACTACACAAACAATTTTAATACACAATTATATGACCGTTGGTAGGTCTATTTTATGTGAATGAAGGCTTCGAACTACCCATATTTTCCTTCATCTTCAACAAAGACAAGAATTAAATAATAATATGCGACGGTCCAATTTCGGGAAAAAAATAAAAATGAAAAAAAAACATAAATTAGCCGCCAAGGTTTCTACTGATATTGGCTAGGCCTATAAACGAACCGAATGCACACGAACGGAGGTTTGTTCATTTAATAAATAAACGAACATAAACGAACACGAATATAAACAAACAAATTTCTTTTTGTTCATGTTCGTTTATTAAGGAATATAACTTATTCATGTTCGTTCATTTAATAAATAAACGAACATAAAAGAACACAAACATAAACGAACACGAACATAAATGAACACGAATATAAACGAACATAAACGTTGGAGACCCTACCTAGGGGTGTAAACGAGCCGAGTCGAGCTTGAGTATTGCTGAGCTCGACTCGAACTCGAAAACTTTCAAAGTCAGCTCGACTCGACTAGAAAACTCGCGAGCTTAAAATTATCAAGCTCGACTCGAACTCGAAATATAATATTGAAACTCGACTTGAACTCGAACTCGAAAAGGCTCGAACTCAAAAAAAAATTAAGAGCTCGATTAAAACTCGAGACTCGAGCTCGATTCTCGATTCAAGCTCGACATTGCCCTAAGCACAAAGATGCTTAAACCTATTCTCTCTCATCTTCTTTTATATAAGTTACCAACCCTGAGCTGCTTGTTTGCTACTGATGTGGGATTGCATAACATTCCTCCACTTTCTTTCTTCCTCTCTCCTTCAACAACAGTCGAGATGAACACAGATTGTGTTTCATGTGATTGTCGACCTTAATCCTTGGGATCAAACAAATATGTCCTTAGCTTCGTGCTATGTAGAAGTTGAAAATTGAGAGATGAGAGAAGTACGTTGGTTTATTGTTCACACCAACTCATACATCAAAAATCATTCTTTCTCGGCTGGCTAAACTTCCATATCCGTATGGCGCACAAAATTTGTTTGATGAAACGCGTTAAAGAACTTCTCAACCTATGGAATAAGGCCTCACCATTATTGGCTTCTTGAGTTCAAAGTAAGCTGACTTGAGTTGCTGGTTGATCACTATTTACTTGTAAATTCGAATACTCCATTATATATGAAAGAAAAGAAGATTATTTGAGTAGAAGAAACGGTGCTTAATACTTAACATCCCTTCCAGAATCCATCACCTTTGGACTTGGTTTCGATAGCAATCGGTTTCTGGGACTCCTCTTTGCTCATCGGATAACCAGCTGGTGGCGCAGTCACATAGGGTTTTGGCGCAGTGGATGTTGACGGTGTTGGGTATGCAGCTTATGGATCGTTCAAAAAGAACTAAACCATGTTAATATTGTTAAGTTTTCCAAATAAAATTGGGTTAATTATGGAGTTGGTCATCAGAATATCAGATTAATTAATATTTTTAAGATACTTACAAATTGGTCACCAAAATTGATTTAAGAAGATTGGGTTAAACACAAATGATTGAAAATAAACAAACATAACCGAACGAACATAACCGAACGTTCATGAACGTAAATGAACGAACGAGACATTTGTTCATGTTCGTTCATTTAATTAAACGAACACAAAATCTTGTTCATGTTCGTTCATTTAATAAATAAACGCACATAAACGAACTTCCCGCCGTACGGTTCATGAACGGTTCGTTGAACGTTCAGTTCATTTACAGGCCTAATATTGGCAACATCCTGGGGGCTAATTTGAAAAGCCTTCTCCAAAATCACATCAGGAATGGGTGGACTCGATACGAAAGCGGCTCTCGAAGCTATTTGTGCGCCTGGGTTTAGCCTGCTCAGCCCAGAAACAGCCAGAGCAGGCTTCTTCGAGTCCGTGTTATAAAGAAATTGGATCAATCCCCCGAAAAAAACGAACGAGTCACCGGGCTCGAGCCGCCGAGTGAAGAGACCGTTAGAGGTACCACAAAGCCCACGAGGATAACACTCTGGAGACCAATGGTCACTTCGAAGGCTCGAGGGTGGGAATGCGCCGGAACGAGCCCGTCACCGGCTATGTTAACACGGGCCATGGTTATGCCCATGGTGTTAATCCTTGGCAAATTCGCGAGGGTGGTGAGGGTGACACTGAAGCCGAATTGGTTCGCCTTAGTGTCACCGGGTTTGGCTAGAGCCAATGTTGTGAAGTGGGAGGAAAGGGCTAGAGTCGGGTTGAGACATGGCGCATCATTGAGGTACAAAGAGGATTTTGTGTGTCCGCAATGCAATAGTCTCGGACCGGATTGGGGTCGGGTTTAGTAAGTCCCATTAGGAGAGTTGGGGCGATGAATATTTGAAGAAACAAAGTCGAGATTTTCATGGTGACCTTAAAAGTTGGATTTTGAGATTTGAATTTGAACAAGCAGATGGAAATGTATAGATATAGTGGATTTTCGGACAGTGATGTTGTAATTCCACGTGGAAGTGGGGATTGGGTAGCTTAAGAGGCATTAGAATTTAGAAGAAGAAGAAACAAGGCAAGTTAGAGGGCCAGCACAACAGCGACAATTCATGTGTTATTTTAATGTCATATTCATGTTTAAATTCCACTATATTTATCAAACATTTCAAAAAATTTAAAAATTATATTATAACAATTTTGTTATATTTATATATATTTTTGGTCATGTTATTTTCAGGTTATAATTTTACTTATACTATTTATATTGCGTTCATGTAGTTTATATTTTTATATTTTTTGGTCACTGTTTCACATCATATTTTCAATTATATTACTTGTATAATAATATATATTATTTTTTTGAACAATTCTTATATAAGGGAGGGAGAAAGAGAATTTTACTCCTATTGAGTATTAAACTGACATCCTATTATAAGAAAGAATCGAAAACTTTTAATCATATGTTCTAGAGACTATTCACATAATATATATTTATACTTTTAAATTTTTAATTATTCTAATTATATTTTTAAATCTTCATTAAGTAATTGTGTGAATGCAATTCTGTTAAAGAAATTTAAGGGGGAAAATGATAAATGCTCTTCAATAAACTCGATCCAAGGTCTTTGAGATATTTACAATTTACTTTATGTATTAAGTTTGCATTTTTTGTATTTTCTACGTTAAATATCACTCTAAATGATAGTTTTATTTACTTAAATTTTTATTTAACCACCGTCGATTTATTGATTAATATTCCGGCTTAAATTTTATGAAATATTATTATGGGAGCAATTCTTTAAATCTAATTTGCTTCATTCACAAACATTAAGATTTATATTTTTGATCTCACTTAAAAAATATAGTATTTCTTCCTACTACACCAACTTATTATTAGTTTTATTCACTCATTTTTTTTTATAGAGAACTCAATTTTAATGCCATATTTTTTTAATTCTTTATAATACTATTGATAATTTTATTATATTTTTATATATCTAAATGTAGACCAAAAGTAGAGATGTGCAAATTCGGATATCAGATCCGATCCAACCTAAAATTTCGGATATTCGAAATTTTTAAATACTTAAAATAGTGATCCAAATTCGATTAGAAAAAACCGGATATCCGAATTTCGGTATTTGAATTTTCAATAGGATATCCGGATATCCTATCCGAATATATCATTCCCTTTCTTTAGATTCTTTCTTCTCTGCGTGAATCTCTGTAGTGTACTCTCAAAGTTACACCTTAGGGATTAAGGAACCTTCAACGGACGTTTGGTTGTTGCCGGTGAACCACAGGATTTGGAGATGGGTTGTTACCGCTCAAGATCCAACATCCAACCTTTAACGGTGTTAGAGATGGATCACCGTTTCAGTTTAAAATGTCGTGGTTATTCATCCGCGGGAGTTGGTTGTTGCCGATGAACCGCTGATGTGGAAGAGTTACTGACGGTACTGACCACCATGAACCAGAGGTCGATGGGATTTCAATCTCTTTATATTCGATCATGTTTGTATGCTGCAGAACTTAAATCCTAATGCCATGTAAGTACAAATGTTAACCCAATTAAGGGTGCTTTTATTTACTTTAATTTTCTTTCGATAATGAATTTTGTTTAGTGGACACTATATATATCCCGCTTTGCATATAGATTCTTGAAAGAGAAAAACCCACAATCAAACAAGTTCATTGCAGAAGCATTGAAAAAACATTATGGTTGGGAAAGTTACGAAGAACTGAGATTTGTCTTGTAACAACCCCAAATTGATATGAGTGTCTCAATTCGATCTAAGGTGTTACATTAGTGTCGACAATAATTTTTTGTTCGAGTTTATGTATTTATAATAATATTATGATAATTCTATATTATTATTATTATTATTATTTGTTAACATACATTTTCGTCCAGGTACAACACTCTTAACAACCTCGATTTAGTGAGATTTAGAAAACAAACATAACGTTAGAGTTTTACTAGGATTCAAACTCCTAAAATTATGATAGAGTTTTATTATGATTCAAACTCCTAAAAATAGGATAGCATTTTACTATGGTTCAAACTCCTAAAAATAGGATCTATAAGCATTATAAATAGACATTGTAACTCACTATTGTAACAGACAATTGATACGCAAAATACGAATAGAAAATTTGGAGCAATCAAAACATTTTTTTTTTGCAAAGTTTCGAAGGCAACAAAGGTAAAAAAACCTTACATTTTTCGGTTGTTAGGTTTGCATGTATCGTTTGTTTCTTGCTTTCTATTTGTAAAACCACAAAAACTCAAAAGGCCGATGACCAGAGGAGATTTTTTTTCGAAACTAACTTTTTAGATCTACGGAACCCCGAGACTATTTTGTGAAAATCGTTCAGACGTTTGGAAAGAAGAGTGGAAGAGCTTTAAAAAATTTAATTTTTTTTATATTTTATTTTTCCCTTACTATTATTATTATATATACTTCATTATTATTATTATTATATTTTATATGTTTTATTTTGTTTTATCTTTTTTTAATTTATTATTATTTTTTAAAACATTTTATTTATATGTATATTCATTATATATTTTTATCTTATTTTATTTCATTTCCATATCATTATTATATTTTTTTCTCTCTCTATTATTTATCTATACGTATTACTATTATATATATATATACATTTTTTCCATTTATTTTTTTATTTGTTGTAAATATTATATTTATTATTACATATATACATATATTTTATTTATTATTCTTATATCCTTCTATTTTTATTTTATTTTATTACTCTTTACTTACTGTTTTTATTATTATTATTATTATTATTATTATTATTATTCTATTTTATTTTTTTCTATTTACCCTTTTTATTTTTTTTCCTCCATTTCATTTTTATTACTTATCTTCATTTTTTATTTTTTTTATCTTCTTTACATTTTTTTATTTGTATTTTCTTCTTATTTTATTTATTTATTTGTTTATTATGTATATATTATTATCATTCTTTTTTCATTTTATTTTTCTTATCGTATTCATTTTTATCTTCACTTTTTTTATTCTTTTATTTAGCCGTTTTTTTATTTTCTTTATTCTATTTATTTTCATTTTTGTATCTAACACGTTTCTTGACTCTCTTAAGGGTACACCTTTAAAACTATATAAGATAAGTAATTAGGATCATATTTTTACCTTTTAATTTTAAATTAGAATTTTTCTTAATTTAAGACAACTGGAAATTGCGTAGTACCGAAAGGGCAGTTCAAGGGTGCTAACCCTCATTGACTGTAACTGACTCCCGAATCCGACACATCTTTGGAAAGACGCAGATCAGGTAAGAAATAGGGTATCCGATCAACCCATTTATTTTAAAATAAATGATCGATGGTGACTCCAATTCGTTTAATCTAAGTTGAAGCCCAATTTCGGGGCCCAACCGAAAGACGATTCCGACATTATTATTACAAATAATACAATAAATTAGAGTTTATGTATTTATAATAATATTATGATAATACTATATTATTATTATTACAATTAATACAATAAATCGGAGGCCCATTTACAAAGCCCATTTACAAGTGAAGACCCAAATATACCCAAACTTGAGGCCCATTTACAAAACAACAAACCCAATTACAAGAACCCGAAGGCCCAAACCCGAAGATAAATTGGAGGTCCAGACCTGAGAAGACAAACTCGAGAAGCCCAAACTCAGTTAGGGTTTTTCCACATCTCAGCTCCAGCCGCTAGCAATCATCAACCATCCGAACAAAATAGAGATGAACGACCCAGATGATTCCAACAGAAACCCTAGGGTTTCATTACAACCCTAGGGCTATTATGGTCGCCGCCTCTAGGTGCTCCATTAAGCTGTTGTCATGCCATCACCGCCTCACCAGATGAATCCAGAAGATTTGGGTGCATTTAATGCACTCTGCAAGATTAACCGCACACCTCACAACCCTAGGGTGAGTCACCACCGTAGCTCCAGTGACTCATCGAAAGTCTATCATTGCTAACGGCACCCCTGAGGCCTATAAAAGGCCACTGATCCTGCAAGAAAAAAGGAAGGGCAAGGTCGAAAAACACACAGACAACGAGAGAAAAAGAGAACGAGGAGGCGAATAACTGCAAGTAAGAGACGAAAAAGCCATAAAAAATATCAACAACGAAAAACAGAAGAATATATAAAGGAAATGACTTACCACGATCGTCGGAGCCTCCACGCGCCATCGGAGAACTAAGACATCGAAGGTAAAAAGCCTAGATCTACTGCGTATGGGGGGTTTTAGGAAGAATAGGGGTCGTATTCAGTTTTAGGGTTAAAAATGTAATTTCAGTGTAATTTTGTAAATTTTGACCACCGTAAATGGTGGTCGACGGTGGTTGGCCGATGACCGGTTTCCCTCCGACGAGGGAAATCTAGAGAGAAGTAAAAGAGAGAAATGAGAAATTTTGGCCTTTTAGGCTGGCCAGATGGGTATTTATACCCAAATCAAAACTACGTCATTTCAAGAGGGGCCTCTACGTAATTTTATGCATGGATAAATTATATCTGTGGTCCCTATATATTGTACTCCTTACAATTTAGTCACTGAAATTATATTTATGTGCATTTCAATTTGGCATTCACATTTTATTTTATTTCTTTTTAATCACTAACAATATTTCTATATATTTTAAGGTAAAATATCCATTTTAGTCCCTATTTTTTAATAATTTATATTTTAATCCCGTATAATTATTTATGGTTAAATTACACTGTTAATACCTAGAATTTTGATATTTTTCATGATTTAATTTATTGTAGTTATTATATGTATTCGAGTTATATTATTTTATACAATGAATCATAAAATATTTCCTTAACTTATTAGGAATATATTTTAAATGATTATTGGTATAAAATAATACCCTGATGTTTGTTGGAGAGATCATAAATTAAATTAAATTAAATTCAAACTTGTAAAATTTTATTGCAAAGACATTTAATTAATGAACAAATGTACCAATTTTGGGCGTTGTGGGAGTGCTAATCATTCACTACACGTAACCGACTCCCGAACTCATTTTCTGGTAAGCAGACAATTTTTGTGTTGTTTTAATAATATTTTTATAAATTTTATTAAAATAATCAAGTGTTTTTGGTGACCAATCACACCTCGATCAATGATTGGTGGCGACTCCTCAAATTGTGTTTTATCTTATGTAAGAAGAAAAACACTTACTTTTTCGAGATGATATTTATAAAATAACGACAATTGTTTTCGTCGGGAAAATATCGTTTTGACAATTAGGGCTATTGAAGCGAATCACAGTAAAAATTCAGGAAAAACAAAATTTTTGTTAAACCATTTAAAACCATAAAACAATTTAGAAATAAAAACACATCTTTAGAAAAATCATTCACAATTAAAATAGAATCCAATAGAGTCCCATGTCAAAATAAGATACAAACTCAATGTAAAAATAAATGTAACCTACATGCCCTTAATTACACTTGTACTGTACTCTCAAGCAGTGCTGAAGGAACTCCCATACTGATGTCGATAAACGCATATAATCGATCTTTAACTTGAAATAGTAAATAACAAAGTGAGATTTGGGAAGCTCAGTAATACAATACTACCAGATAAATGTTAGAGGACAAGCAGGTATATGATACAACATAAAATTTTCCTTATTGATTCAAGCATCTATAGGTTTTTGTGACGAACTGAGGTTCCACTGATATTTCTTCTGGTAATAGACATAAAGCTTACAGTTCAGAGGAAACTTTTAGAGAAACATATTCAGGAGATCAAAATAGGATGTCTAATGTGTTCCCTCAAAATCAGAATAAATGAAATCATAGATAAAAACAATAGTAGAGTATTTCAGTAAAACACTTTTTTTAAATAATTATAAAACCCTTAAACCAAATACCGATATATAGTTCCCTAGAATTGCGTCCATAAGGACTTACTCTAGTCCCATTGGGCGTAGGAGCCAATATAAGGGAATGCCTTGGGGCCTTAGAGCATACCTAAAGAATACCTTGGGTTTTAGAGCCTACCCAAGGGAGTACCTTGGGGCCTGAGAGCCTACCCAAGGTTTACCTTAGGTCCGTAAGGAATTACCGACTTGATCAGAGTTAAACATATGTACTCCAAACTTCTACCCATACAATATCTTAGTAGAAGTCAGATTGAGTAGTAAACTATAATATCATAATCGTGATCCAGTAAAATATTGTAAAAATGACAACATAATTATTTAAATCACGTAAATGTCCTCTACCTTACACCATATGCAGATCCCCATAACCACATCTATAAAGGCTTACCCTAGGTCTATGGGACCTAGAAGCCAACCTAAGGTAATGCCCTTATGGCCTTAGAGCCTACCCAAGGAATACCTTGGGGGCATTAGAGCATACCCAAGAAAACATCTCGGTGCCTAAGAGTCTACCTAAAGGTCACTTTAGGTCCGTAAGGATTTGCCAACTTGATCAGAGTTGAACCTCCATACTCCAAACTACCCAGATAATATCCAAATAAAATAGTTTCAAACAATACCAGTAATATTCTAAATTAGGAGTCAATTGTACGTTATATCAGAAATTAGAAATCATGTTTTTATTTCAAATAACAGAGTCAAACTTTTAGTAAAACAGAGAAAACATCTTTGTACACGAGAAACACACTAGAGGATCCTGATATTTTTCGGAGGTACTTAATAGTTATCAGGAACAGAAACCATGAAACTTATGTAAATTAATCAGATTTAAGGAATGAGGTCACTATTAAAAGGGATCAATTACTAACGGGTCTACTCAGACATTTAAAATTGATACTTCAGGACCATTTAAGATTCAGGTGCACAGGAAAGTGTTCAAGAACCTTTATATCAGAATAATTTAAGATTCAGATATATCTGGAAGTGGTTAAGATTCATATAGATATATCAGGAGGGATTTCATTACTCAATCTATTAGGACATTTTTGACATTTTGATTTCTGAAGAATTCTCGGTAACTTAATCCAATAATGGTAAACAATGATTTACGATATTCAGGATTTATATTGAATTATTCGAATTTTGTGTAAGATTAGACTAATCAGATTCCAACAGTGCGATACATACCAATAATTCAGACCGAGATGCTTCACGAATATTCTCTTCTTAATACTGATTGCATAACTGAATCGATCACCTTGAGAATCATCATAGATCGATTCTCAAGGAGATGTATAGGTATTCCAATGGTATTATTTATTTATATATTGTATCAGTATCAATAATGTTAGGCATGCCTGGGTCATGCTCCATAACCTTTAGGTACGATACAACATTTAAGTTTATTGGTGTTTCTAGAATTTATCCAAAGACATTCACTTATTTCAAGTCATTAGGATATTTAGGTCACTTCAACACTCGATGTTACTTCGATCATCTTAGAGTTTAAGGTATTATGATCTTTTTAGGGTTTAGGGGCATTTTAATCATTTGAATATTGGAGGTTATTTTAGTTATTTCGTAGCTTGAGGACATTTTGGTAATTTTGTTCAATCTAAACATATGTACTTTTTCTAGTAATTTGGTCAAGTATGACATTTCAGGGTTATTTTTTACTTTTAGGGGCAATCTTGGTCTTTTTGTAATACAATGACATTTATGTAATTTTATTCTATAGAGTTATTTTTGTAATTTCTTAAACAAATATTCCCAACATTTAACCTTTAAAAAATGAATTAGAATTTACGAATCCTGTGCTCAATTTATTTACTAATTAATCATTGAGTTTAGAATTGTTTCTGATCGATCTTCCAATTTCTCAAGCGTGCCATCTGAGTCTTATATAGTGTTCTGCCTTTATTTCCGTATTCAGTTCAAGTCCAACAATATTTAATACACCTAATTCACCAATCATTTCCATTCACGCATTTACCAATTATCAAATAGTTCCGAAAAACATACAAAAGGTAGTAGAGTATTACCTCACTTTTTAATCCATATTGGTTGGTCTATTAAAATCCATTCGATCGCCCTCGATCTTTAATTCCACGTCTACAATGTCTCGATAAATGGCAAAACAAATTGCATCAAAAACGAAACATAGACGTGGAAATTCGTATCAAATCGACAGATAAAATATAAAAAACAGCTTACCGAATTTGAATTTGACGAAACAGACTTCAAATTCAGACTCATAAATCGAAAAACATAGAATATCATTTTTTAGAAATTTTGACTTTTTTATGAAAGTTAAAGTCAATTCTGATCAACGGTCATGTCAAAATCAACGATTCAATTTACCGATTTGGATGGACCGATTGGTTCAGACAGACTCGATTCATTACGATTTGGGTCGGTCCAGTTTGAACATACCAATTTCTAGAAGTCTCCCTAGGTTGTTGAAGAGCCCCACGTGTAGGGGCGGTGCGTGTGCTGGTGACAGGGCCTGTTGAGGGCCTGAAGCAATTACTTGACAATATCAATCCAAAATCAGTCAACTCCATGCCAAAAGCACAAGTAAAAAAATCGAAAGAAATAACCGACCTTACCCTCAATGACGAACGACGAAGGAAGTAACGGGGATAACGAAGTCGACTAGGTTTTGTTCGCGAGGCCACATGTAAGGGTGATCATTCGATCAAGTCAAGTAAAAAAAATTTAGTTATTCAAGTTGAGGAGTCGTATTTTACAATTCAAACTTAACTTGAATTTTTTGAATCGAGTAGAGTTATTCGAGTCGAGTTATTCAAGTTTCTATACTAATTTTATTATAATTGTTTATAGTATTATGTCAATGATTTGTTCTATTTTTTTAATTTTATCTAACCATAATATATATATTTATTCTTTCATATTATAATGTTATTTAGTATATCAAATATAATCATAATATTATATTTTAAAGAAAGTGTATAATATATGCAATTTTTTTATTAAAGATTTATTTTCTTTTTTATTTAGTCCAGATTTTGGCTGGAAAATTTTCCCCATTGTTTTGCTACTTCAAACATGAGTAACTATTCAGGATAATATGCTATTAACAAGCTCCAAAGCTAAATCAACTTTGGGTACCTTTTGTTTTCTGCTTTGGGCCTTTCCACAGTACTAGAAACAAAGTTTTCTACTTTTTAATATGAAAAGGTGAATGTGATGATAGTAGAAAGTGTTTGTGTGTGGGGGCTTAAATTCTTAAATTTATACACATAGGCCACCACATGCCTTCCGTTAATCGTTTCTTTTGTGTCATATTTGGTTTTTCAATTTCTTCGAAGATTCTCATTGGGTCTTTTTAGTGACCCAAGCTTGAAGTTTTCATGGTGGTGTTGGGAATTTAAATCTCTTCAAGTAAAGAATTTTAGGGTCTTCACTTTGTCCTTTTGATCTGAAAAAAAGAGTTGGTTGTTGGTCCCTTTGTTTTTAATTCACCTTCTTCCATCACTGTGTACTGTTGAATCTAATTTTGTTTGTTATTGGGAATTTCGCACTCATAATTGCTTACAACTCCTTTGTCATTCTTGATTTAAAGGCAATGAGTTCTTCAAATCCAGCTCTTGAAGTGTCGGTCTCTTTTGGTAGATTTGAGAATGATTCACTTTCTTGGGAGAAATGGTCGACTTTCTCCCCAAACAGGTACTTGGAAGAGGTTGAAAAATGTGCTACTCCTGGATCAGTTGCCCAGAAAAAGGCTTACTTTGAAGAACATTACAAGAAGATTGCTGCTCGGAAAGCTGAGCTACTGGCTCAAGAGAAACCCGATGAAGGAGATCCGATTCGTAAATCTAATGGCCATGAAGTAGATAAGCAAGAGATTAACTTTTTGAGTGAGGTTAATGAAGGAGATGAGCCGAATCAGGTGCCTGAAATTGCCACAATGTGTCGAGATTCATGGGTTGAGGAATTGAAAGAGATAATAAATAGCACGGTAGAGAATGAAGAGAAAACAGTGGAAAGTCCTGATGAGTTAAACAAACCAGAAGAAACTTCTCTTGAAGTTGAAGGAGCCTTTTTGGCGAAAAAAGAAATGGAAACTCCTTCACAGGAGTCTCGAGATGTTATCGAGTTATCTCAGAGATCGGAAAATATCGTCGACAGTACTCCCGAGATCGAAGATAAAAACTTGAAATTGGATCAATCTGCAAAATCTCATAGGGCGAGTTCATCATCATCATCATCATCATCATCATCATGTTTTTTTATTGATGTTTTGTATATTGGAAAAGATTGACTCAAATGAATTTGTTGTGTAGATCATAGCAGTGAATAAGGAGAGGAATGATTCGAGGCCGAAGAAGAAACCTGCCTCCCCTGTGATTAAAACACCACAAGCTACCACATCTAGAGCATCAAAGCCGACATTAACACCTACGTCGTCTGCTCCGAGACCTCGATCGAAAGCAGGAACTACATTATCTTATTCATCGACTAAGACCAAGAATTCTGCTAATGAACAAAGCAAGAAAGTGATTCCTATATCCTTGCACATTTCTCTTAGTTTAGATCCCTCGATCCCTGGCCCGGCTTCCCTTCCTGCAACAAGGAAATCATTGTTTATGGAGAAAATGGGAGATAAGGACATTGTCAAGCGAGCATTTAAGACATTTCAGAGTAATTATAATCAATTGAAACCTTTCAGTCGGGAACAATCTGCCGCAGCAAAAACGGTGTTATGCTATCTTTTGGAAGTTTTGATCCTTAAGATCTACCTGACATCTCTTTTACTGCTGAATTCAAATTCATGGATCTTTTGTTTCAACATTTCTTGCAGGTACCTGCGAAGGGGAGAGAATTGAGGGTTCCCACTTTGATGACTCCGCAAAAGGAGAATGGCGGGTAAGCTTCTAAGTCGAAAGATTTCAGAATGACTAATGCATACGTTGGTGAATTTGTGTACAACTAGTTCTTCTGTTAAAGCTAATATTAATAGGGAGATGACAGTGTCAAAATTTGGAAAAGCTATCATTGAGCATGTGAGAACTCAGATATGTATATATGTGTGTACACAAGTCATTTACTTCAAGCACACTTAGCTTCTTCATGGCCTTAAATTGGCAGGTCCACATAAGCTTGCCTGTAATTAAAATTCATACCATCAGTTTCTCGATTTCTTCTAGAGGAAGTGCGAATAATTCTTAAAATATTACGTTTAATAGTTATAAGCAGCATTAACTGGTTTGTGACAGGTCTTGTAGAGTTAGTAGCATGGAGAAAAAGAATGCTAAGGCTGCTCCATCTTATTCCGGCTTGAAAAGTGATGAACGAGCCGACAGAAAAAAGGAGGTAAGCAATGAAGACTCCTCCTTTCTATTCCCTTCGTAACACTATTTGTTTCGATATTGATGCACATTGTTCATCTCTAATTTAGAATCTCGACATTTCATATCCTTTATTTCAGTTCTCCAAGAAACCGGAAGGAAAATCCAATGATAGGGAAGCAGCAAGAAGACACCTACAGACGAAATCGATGGTACCATTAACTTCCTTTGTTGAGGATGTCCTGTAATGAATCAGACATAAGATAGAGATATTAACCGGACAGGCCGTTTGGTTGTCGGTTTCTAAGATAAAGAAAATGCCATCACTCTTAGATGTACTTACTGGCATATGCTTTATTAATTTAGACAATGTCCATTGCTCAACACTATGTAATTGACACAGGATAACAGAGATGCAGAGATCAAAAAATTAAGGAAGAGCCTTAATTTTAAAGCTACACCCCTTCCAGGTTTTTACCATGGACAGAGAGCATCAAAAAGCCCTCTCGATAAGGTATTTCCTTGTGCCGTTCCCTTGTTTCCCACTGCATGTAGTTTGATTGCTGTGATCCAACATAAACTTTCATGATTTTGCTATTTAAGTATTTCTCTTTCCTGGATTTTAGCGGTTTTGTTGTCTGATGAAAAGCAGTAGAACTGCTACAAGTGTACAGCCATCAAACAAGTACACAGTAACTTTTAGCTAATATGGAGTCATTCAAACCCCAATTATTATATAAGTTCCGTTTAAGATAATCAGCGGCTAGATGGTACAAACCAGCAGTCCTGATCCGAATAACAAAGCTGCGATTGCAATGTAATGCTGGACTTTCAAGTTGAGGAACTAGTTGGGACAAATCAGTCAGTTTTTGTAGAGATAGTGATGCTTGTCATTTTATTGCTATGCTGTTTTAGGATTGATGTCAGTCCGGTGGAGCGGACATGCATCGGTAACCTGGCTTCCTCAGGTCTATAAGTTGGTACTGAAACTTAACATGTTTCTTGTCTGAAATTTCACAGATTGGTTCCAAGGATGGGATGGAAGAAAACAAGAGGTGTACGTCGGCTTCGGAGGCTAACTACGTTTCCGGGCAAAAAACCCAATATGGTATAAGATCCAACGTCAAAAATACAGTAGATATAGTAGTAGAAAAACGCAAGACTGCGACCGAAAGTTAAATTTATGCTTTTAAATCTATAGGCTATTTTGAGGTTCTACTATTGGATGCGTCCATCCGGGCATCAAGTTGGTAGATATAGTAGTAGAAAAAATATATCGTGGTGTATCTAAAATGTGGACAACAAGAACACCACCGAGTGTGTATCGATGTATCAAATCCTGCTTGACATTTGAGATTGAATCAATTTCAAGTTTCAGTGACAACCCGTTTGTGATATGATCTGGTGCAGCCTATAAAACTTACAATGTCGGTTAACAGCCGCAGCTAACTCGAACTTGAAAATAAGATTTTTGCCTTGGACCTCAACATGCCAACCATCCAAAACAGTCTGTTGAAACAATCTGAAGATGCGATAGGTGAGAAAAGTCCATGTAAGACAGAGTCAAAGACAAAAACATATTTACCGACTTTCAAGTTAAGACCAATAAAAAAGACCTGGAGCCATTTCTTACTCATCTTCCTCCTATCTCTTTACGAAGATAAATGATCTAAACACCAACACCGATTTATATTCTTCAATCAAATTAAAAAGATGACATATTTATTTTATATTCATCGTAACTCATTTATTCCCATAAACTACATATATATATGTTACCTTGTAGCTATCATGACGATACCTTAGTTTTGACACTCAACAAACCTTTTCTCACTAGAGCTAGGTCATGTAGACACCCATCAAACTCCCCTCAAAGAAGTTACGAAGAATGAAATGATTTACGTAAACAAATTAAAATGGTGGGGTTTGAAGCATCAGGGTCTTATGTCATTGCCAAACATTGAAGTTTGGCACTCGGATCAATTCTTTAGAAATTTCATAGTAAAGATCAATTCATAGTAAAGATTCTTTACCTAAACATTGTCTTTCGTATGCCTTAAAATTGTATAAATTCGTCCACCTATAGTATAAAATTCTGCCTGATCTTTACTATGAATGTCTGTTGCGGTCAAGAATCTTCATCCGATTCGCTGGAACTGCTCCACGACTTGTCCGACATGAAATTTGATGGCAACAAGGGGAACCTCATTTTGGTTCTCGATCCCTGTGAGTTTGGTGATTGTGGCCCATTATTTGCAGTTGTTGGTGCGTTCCTGCTTTGTTGGTTCCTAGCTATTTGGAGGCACGCCTGGTCGACCATGCCGAGGAAGTCTTTAACGATAACAAAGACTTGGAAAGGATCCTTCGAAGACCCCGCTTGATAATACTCTGTAGTTATTCTTACAATTTCCATCACTCTCTTTTTCTCTTCTCTGAACACCTTCAGTTCGGCTTCAGCATCGTCGATAAACCCTTTCATTTCTTGCTCGAATCCCCCTTTTCCATCGGCCATACATTGTGATACAAGCTGCTTGGTTTCTGCTACGCCAGCAGCAATAGCTGAGCATGTGTCTGAGAATGTGTAGAAATCTATAGAGGCTGCTTTCTTCACGTTGTAGAACTCAGCACTGAGGCCTCCTACCACCGGTAATCCGAGCATTATGTATTCATTCTTTCGATCCACCTTCGATGTCGAATTGCCGGTGATGCTATTGCTGCTGCTGCTGCGAATTAGGCTATGACTTCGGCTAATAAAGCATTTCTTTCCCTGTGACCGGACTACTTCTTCGACCACAAAGTGGAGTAAAGTAGTCTTTCCATCGGTGCTTTTAACGTCGTAGAGCTTAAGTAGCGACGTAAGGTTAAAAGCTTGAGCATCGCCTCTGGCAGTCCCGGCATTCATATGATTGCCGGCCTTGAGTATTGCTTCGAGGAGTTTCATGAACAGCCTTTGAGAACGAAGCTCCTTGCAGCCTAACTCTAGAGTTTGTAAACATTCCTTCATGTGGAGAATTTCCAAGTCATAGTTTGATCTAAACTGCATGGCATTAAGGCGTGTGAAGGCCGATGGAAGAACTTTTAAAATGTGGAACAAAAAAGATTCAGCACCGGCAAGTCTCGTCGGATCACCGTCGAAATCGAGGATCTGGGATTGTTCTTCTTCGTTGGGGGCAATTCTCACGAGCTTTTCAAGAGTATCAGCATCGAGACCTTGGCCTTCATTGAGGGCATCAAGCAGTTCATTACGAGATAGGGCTAGAGATTTAAGCACGATTGAAATGTTCTGGGATTTTCGGGCATCGAGAACCATGATCTGTGCTGGTTGGCTAGCGCTCTTTGAGTTGTTTTCACTTGTAGGAGATTTCTTATTGGTTGCCACATACCCGAATAAAGCCTCCATAAGATTATCATCAACCCTGAAGAAGTGAAGAATCAATTGCATTTTTTGGTCAGAAAAAGAGCAGAGTCGGCTTAATAGTTCGAGAAATGGTGAAGATGAAAAGTGAAAAACTTACGTAAAAGATCCGCCATTGATTTTGTCCCACACCATGGAATGATCGGCATGCTTCTTGTTCACCTTATCCCAGTGTAATGGCTTCAATTTCACCTGGTAATCGTCACCATCTCCAGAAGATTCCCCCGCTTTACACCTACCGGAGTTATTTCTGGCTGCCGGAGGAGGTTTCAAGGACGTAACTAAACCGCCGGCTTTCTTAGGTGGAGGTGGAGGCGGGGCGGGGGATTTTGGTGGAGGCGGCGGTGGCATTGGTGGTGGTGGAACATGGGAAGCTGAAGATTTCCCACGAAGCAAAGGAAATTCATTGGTCGGCTCTATCTTCTTGCTTCGATCTCCTTTCCGAAACATTCCACCGCCATCTCCGCCTTCTTCTTCTTCTTCATCCTTTGGAACATGCAAAACTTCTAGCTGGAACCCATTCATGGCAGCTTCGTTTTGAAGCTGCCTCCAATAAAGAACATCCAAGCCATTTTCATCCACGATTAAACCCTTTATATTGCCATCGACTCTAGCGAACTCATCCAGGGGCACCCTCGGCCGGGAACTATCCCCAACTCTCTCCCTTTTGCCTTGAGCAAGATCATATCTTCTGATGAAAAAGAAGAATACTGCGGCGATGACAATAGTGATCCCGGCGGTAACAGCTACTGCCTTTGCAATTGTACCGTCGGCTTCGTTCCCCGAAGACGATGTTGTTGTTGATGGCGACCACGGTGGTGGCGGCGTTTGCGTTGGGTAGAGGACTTCAATATTTTGAGGCGAAGCCTGGGAAGAAGAGAAAGGCAACAGAAGCAGCATGTTGAGAGGAATCAATGTTGGAAACGTGACAGCAATGAAAGAGCCGGGATTGAGGAGGAAGACGTGAGGAGAGAATTAAATGTAATGATTTTGGCTATGTTTTTGTTTCTTTTTTGTTGGTCGGATTGTTCTTTTTGGATTTAGTATTTTAGTTGTTTCTAAAGAGTTGTTACTCCGTTTATGTTCCGTTCCTCTATGGCCGCCGATTCTTGTAAAAATACGAGATCTGATTGATCTAATCCGACGATCCAATGACACGAACTAAAAAAAGGTAAATTACATGGGTGACAACCAAACAATGGTCATTAATTGATCTTGTCACCAAACTATTTTTTATCTCAATTCGACCACTAAACTTTTAAATTGATTCAATCAGACCACTCTCCGTTAAAAAAACAGACTTGCTGACGTGTCTGTTAATAAAATTGGCATAATTATATATTTGGTCCTTAATATTAGAATAATTATACATTTGGTCCTTAATATTTACATATTATATGAATTTAGTCACGATTTTAATTCAATTAAATAAATTTAACTATCCAATTAGAATATGACATGTGTCACCACCCTGATTGAAATGGAAAATTGAAGACACAACAATGCGCCAAAGGAGAATCGAACTTGTGTTTATGGGGGAGAATAATCAAGCGCGTAAACCGTTGGGCTAAGGGTCCTATATGATTCTAACTTACAACAATTTGTATTTGACTTGTAAAAGTTTGTTAATGATAAAAAATAAACAAATTATTTGTTTAAATAATTTTTTTTCTTTAACCGTTAATCGAACCGAAATTTATTTGAAAATTATTAACCGAACCAAATTAACCAAAATTTTTTCTTTAACATTAATCGAACCGAAATTATTTGATCGTTAATCAAACCAAAAATTATTTGAAAATTATTAACCAAAACAAATTAACCGAATTTTTTTCTTTAACATTAATCGAACCGAAATTATTTGACCGTTAATCGAACCGAAATTTATTTGAAATTTATTAACCAAATTTTTTTCTTTAAACATTAATCGAACCAAAATTATTTGACCGTTAATCGAACCCAAATTTATTTGAAAATTATTAACCGAATTAACCAAATAAATTAAATTATTTTTATTTAACAGTTAATCGAACCGAAATTTATTTGAAAATTATTAACCGAACCAAATCAACCGATTTTTTTTCTTTAACCATTAATCGAACCGAAATTATTTAACCGTTAATCGAATCGAAATTATTTGACCGTTAATCAAATCGAAATTTATTTGAAAATTATTAACCAAATAAAATAAATTATTTTTTCCTTAACCGTTAATCGAACCGAAATTTATTTGAAAATTGTTTACCGAATTGAATTAACCGATTTTTTTTATCATTAACAAACTTTTTGAAAGTAAAATATAAATTGTTGTAAATTAAAACCATTTGGGACCCTTAACCCAATGGTTTGGGTGCCTGGTTATTCTCCCCTTCAGATATAGGTTTGATTCTTATTGAGTACCCACAACATTCGAGTCGGGATACGGACTAAAAAATCTAAAGACCCAGATACCCGAAAACCGGGTATCAAAATTTGAACACCCCTAATTAAAACTATATCCTCCTGTGATAAGAAACTCTAAGTTCTTCAATAATTTTATATACCATTTGATAATATTTTAGGTAATACATTATATTTTTGTCTTAAATAAAGATTTAATTTTTTTAAATTTTAAAAAAATTAAATTTAACTTAATTAATATATTGTTGGTATAATATATAAAATGATGCAAGATTCAAACGTTTAACATCTTTTATGTATTTGATTAGTTTTGATTTCTATTAAGTACCTCGATTATTTCCTTATAAATTAAAATAATATGGATAAATTACATAAATATTCCTTCGATTATAGGTTACTATTTTATTAAGTCTTTCGATTATTAAAAATTATAATTGTCTGACTATAAAGTGTTGATTTGTTGAGTCACTCGACTATTAAAAGTTACAAAATGGTCACTCGACTATTCACTATGTTCCAAAATTGACGATATTCTGAACTAAACGTTATCCTACTGACTGTGACATGATAAAATTTTATCCCAAAATCTCAAATAACTATCATGTCTCAATCATCATGTTCCAACTTAAACAACATCTAATTTTTTAACGGAAAATAATGAGTTTGGAACATAATGAATAGTCGGGTGACCATTTTGTAACTTTTAATAGTCGAGGGACTTAACAAAACAACATTCTATAGTCAGAGGACCATTTTGTAACTTTTAATAGTCGATGGACTTAATAAAGCAATATCCTATAGTCAAGGGATCATTTGTATACTTTACTGGATATATAATTACTCTGTAGTATCAAATTTATTTTTAATTTTAATTTTTAATTAAATGTTAATTTTATAATAAAATGTTTTATATTTACCTCGTTTGAAAATAAAAGCATTAAATAGAAGTCATTCCTAAAATAAAATTCATTTGAACTGTTAGTATTGGGTTCAAATTGATTTGATAATTTAAACTTTAATTTAATTATTTAAAAAGAAAATAAAATATTGCACACTGCCTCTTATTGGAGGAGATTAAGAAGTCTATGTTAGATTAAAGTGGGAATAAGAGCCCTTGAACTCGATCGTTATACCTATTGTTGAATGCAGTGCAATATTTTTTTTCAAGCATGACTTTATGCACGCTGCTTTTAATGGTACTACTCTAGTTCTTGCAGATGATTGAGAAGGATGTAGGTAGTAATCTTGGAAAGTTGTCAGTTCGTTACTCGGACATTCCCTTAGTTACGAGGAGGTTTACTATATAAAATATTGTAAGCCTCTTGTGGTCAAAATTGAGGCTAAATCATTTAAAATTAGTAGAGTTGGTGGAACGACTGTCATTAAAGTAGGTACTTAGTTCTTCCAATCACTGTATTAGAGTAGGTAGTTAGTTCTTCAAATGACTGTTATTAATCGTATTAATCAAATGTGTGTAATTTTTTTTGAAAGAATAAATATGAGGCTGGAAAAGGGGCACGAATTAATTAAAATGCGATTTTTTATAATCAAGATTTTATTACCCAAAATAGCAGTAAGCTGCTAACAAAACAATCCAATCAAAGGAGCAAGAACGGGGATCTATTTACAACAAAATTAGATTATACCCCAAAAGTTACAAAGAGCTAAATTTATACTATCTAATCTATTAATATTCCTATTACTTAGAAGAGATCCAACTATCTCCTTAATAGTATTGATAATTCTCTCTTCGGTTCTGCAAATTCCTTTGAATATCCTTCGATTCATTTCCTCCCAAATGGTGTAATTAAAGGCGTACCATGATAGCTTAAGAATGCAAGAGATCAATGAATTACCTTTCCATGTAGATGTCGCCCATTCCAACAGGTTAGGCCAAGTCGAGAAATGCATGCTCAAACCAGAAAGTTGAATGATTGATCTCCAAATGGAAGCTGTCTTCAAGCACTCGGCAAAGAGATGGTTTCTAGTTTCCTTTGCTTCCGAACTGAAGATGCAGAGATCATTGGTAATAAGACCAAAGCTTTGCAGTCTGTCCTTAGTGGGGAGCCGACCCAGAATAACCAACCAAGAAATTAAGCTATGCTTCGGTACATGAAGGGGATACCAGATTAATTAATGCCATGGGACTTTAGTTTCTTTAGGACGAATCTCGTTCCAAATATCCTTAGTGGTTTTTGCTGCTGTTACAAGCATTGTTTGGGCAACTCTTCTGATTTTCAGCATTCGATTGAAGCTCCAGCTTGCATTTTGCGGTCCTTCCATGGTCCAGAAATCTCGTGTGGAATAAAAGGGTTAAAATGCTATTTGTTGTCCAAAGACTGAAGGAATAGTTTGGGGCTCAAAGATTTGGTGCATTGGAATAAGACTTGCTTGTTTATGCTCATCAAATCAATTTTAAGAAGGGAAAGTTTATTATAAATTGCATGGATCTACGAGTATGTGCTTAAGGGATATATCTTTTGATAAGTGAGTGTGAAAGCAGAGGGTAACCGGACTTGGAGAAGTTTATTGAAGCTAAGGATTACTACCAATCTCACTCTTACTAAGACTTCAAATGTTATTAGGCAGAGAAGGAATGAGATAGAGTGATGTAAGACTTGAAAATGAATTAGATCCGCCTGAAGTCCATCCGAACTTGAATTAAAATGGTCTTTAACTGCTTCAGACTTAAATTTTTTTGACCTGAACTGACATCGATTCGAACTGAACCTGGTGTCAAATCAACCTGAAAATGATCCTACCTGATTTGATCTGGACCCGGTCTGATTTGACCTAGACTCGACCTGATCCGAGTCGTAGCATCAAATTGACATGACTTGACATGTATCTGATTTTACCCGACCTGACAGGATCCGACTGAAACCTGAACGATTATCCGATTTTACATCCCTACCTACGTTAATGAAGAATTATTGATTTGTTATAAATTGTTAACATTAGTGATCAATTCGTTAATTTTAAAATTTTAATAGAAAAAATGAAAAACTTTAATTACCATTTAATTTAGTTTATTCTTACTTTAACTCCGGATTATTACAAATTTAAATATTAAAACATAACTATATCCAGGGCATTAGATTGAACATGCTTATAACAATTGTAATGAAATATTGGTTTATATCGCAAACTACATAAACGGTAAGTGCAACGAAAAGATCATTGCAAATCAAACTCTCCATCCCAAAGTTCCTCGAGGGTCTTGAAAGGACCGTCTTCGGACACGAATTTTTCAGCACGGCAGCATCGTCTTTGTGGGATTTGATGGATCATTTTCAGCTCATCCTCACTCAATGACCAATCGAATATCTCCAGGTTTTGCTTCATTCTCTCGGCGTTGAAACTCTTCACGATTACACTCACACCTTGTTCATAAGCCCATCTTAGACATACCTGAGCTACCGTTTTCCCTTTTAAATTGGCGATTTCCTTGAGAAGCTCACAGTCCATGACTCTGTTGCTACCCCAAGTGGTTCCCGCAGCTCCCAATGGAGAGTAAGCTGACAGAAGGATCCCATTTCCATGGCAGAACTCTTTCAGATTCTTTTGTTGCCACAATGGGTTCATTTCCACCTTCAAAACAAATTGAAATAGCATTTCACCTTACGGTCTCAATTGGCCTAAGTGAGAGTGTGAGAGAGGAAGAGAAAGAGAGAGTTACTTGATTAACAACTGGAGGAATCTTTGCGATTGACAAAATATCCGCCACCTTTTTGCAGGTAAAATTGCTGAGACCTACGGATTTGGTTAAGCCAAGCCTCTGGCAATCTTCCATGGCGGCCCATACGGAGCTTAAATCCATGGGGTAAGAATCTTCCATGGCGGCCCATACGGAGCTTAAATCCATGGGTAAGAAAACATATTCTTTGTCTCCTTCGCTCCTTTTCTTGAAGCTCATATGCCAGTGAATAAGATAAAGATCCAGGTAGTCCAACTTCAGATTCCTATAGTAGTTCAAAAGATGAGAAAAAAAATACAGTATAGCGATACACCAAAAAAAAAAACTGGGAAAGTAGTATTTTACTATAAGCTTCTCTTGAGAGCAGGAAGGACAAGATCGGCATAACCATCGGTGCACCACAACTTGGAAGTGATGAAGAGGTCATTTCGGTAATTGATTAAGCCAAGCGAACATTTGAATGAAAAAATATATTATCTGGATAAACTCTTTAGGTGAGTGTGTGACGAGTTTATTTTGTACGGTAGTATTTCCCGTAGATCCCAAATCAGTTTTGGAAATCATCTGATGGGCCAATTTTTTTACCGGATGACCTATTGGGCCAATTTTACCGGCATTCTCCAATTGGGTAAGTTCAGTTGGACCAGAAAATTTGTATGAATTTTTGGATATAAATATATTTGATCAGACAATCACTCATCTATCACGTCCTTATAACTTTGCAAAAGATGGTGAGGATTGGGATAATCATTTTAGAGTAATATGTTGCAACTTATGGTGAACGTGTAACCAAAAGATATTTAATGTTGATTATATCCAGCAGAAAGGTATTTTAGATGCGAGCAATAGATTATGTTTGATGATTAAGATGGCTCGTCAATTTGGAATGTGAGCTAACAAGCATACTATGAGGACGATTGTGTGGTCTAATTTAGATGAGGGACATAGACTAAGGTTTAAGAAGATGGGGCAAAAAGTACATCCACAAGGTTAGCTTCTGAGTGGAGAATTCTTTGTGACTCTAATGGTAATTGGTTTTTTTTATATATAGATATGGGTACATAATTATCTATCGTTCGGTGTTTGAAGTGGAGTTGTGAGGTGCTTTAATGTGTTGAATAAAGCTTGGGATGTAGAGATTATAAGGCAATTTTGGAACTTTATAATTTTGAACTAAAATCATTTGAGAGTCTTAAGTTTTCTAAAGATGAATTGCAAAATGAAATGTAAGCACTGACTGGAAATAAATTAATAGGAATAAATAGAACTTCGATTATGATGTGGAAGAAGCACGTAGAGGCAAAATCGTCTTGATTGGTGTAATCGTTGAAATGAATGCTATCTCCTGAAGTTAATAAAATGTGTATTAGTTCAATTAAAACATTTAAGATGGCAGTTGTGATATGGTAGTTGTGATGATTTGATAATCTCACATAAGCTTTTTCGATCAAGTGTAACATTGAGTAGTATACGCTTTGCTCCGAATTTGATAAATGATTATATATATATTGTGAATATGGAGTTTGATAAGTTAAATCAAACTAAGTGGAGCAATAAGATCACACTTTGGGATAATATGATCTATGTGGAAGCCTACGTGAAAAAGGTTATAAAATGTACTTTAAACTATGATAATCGAACCTTTCATGTTTTCTTTTTGAATTAATCCATTTGCAAACGTCAGGCAGAAAGATATGTTATAGAGTCTATGGTATTAGTATGCAACTTTTATATATACTTTGGTCTTTGACGAGGTAGAAGGATGTTGTCCTGATGGAAAGAAGAGATGGTAATTTCTGTATGATATTGATGATTAAGATTTGAATATTCGTATATTACTATATTATTGGACTATACTTTATTCTACTATGATATAAATTGAAATTCTATGCATAAATATTTTGAAAATCATTTTAAACTCTGATATAAATGAAATTTCTAAGAATATATATTTCGACAATCATTTTAAACTTTGATATAGACAGGATTATAAAATCTAATTTTTTAAATCATTCGTATATCAAATAATTTTTATAATTATAATTGAAATAAATTAGATTTAGTTATTAGAATAGAAAAATTATATATAAGCAATGAAAAGATAAGAGAAGTAAATAATCGTTCAACGAAAAGATCACTGCAAATCAAACTTCTCCATCCCAAAGTTCCTCGAGGGTCTTGAAAGGACCATCTTCGGATACGAAAACTTCAGCACGCCAGCCCCGGCTTTGTGGGATTTGATGGATCATTTTCAGATCATCCTCTCTGAATGACCAATCGAATATCCCAAGGTTTTGCTTCATTCTCTCGGCGTTGAAACTCTTCACTATCACACTCACCCCTTGTTCGTACGTACCTGAGGAACCGTCTTCCCCTTTAACTTGGCGATTTCCTTGAGCACCTCGCATTCCATGGCTCTATTGCTGCCCCAAATGGTTCCTACTGCTCCCAATGGAGAGTAGGCTGATAAAAGGATACCATTTCCAAGGCAGAACTCTTTCTGTTTCTTTTGTTGCCACAATGGGCTCATTTCCACCTTCAAAAACACATTGAATTTAAGCGAATAAGATTCTTCACCTATTACACAATCAGGAATACTTCCCATATTCTTTTTAACAACTCAGAAAAAAGAAACAGAAGAGAAAAATGGTTTGTTTAAAAATGGTGTATCAACTTGAGGAAGAATGGTATAGTTTAAATAGGAACTTGCGATTTAGTTTAAGCCTTTAATTTATTTTAAAAATGGTTAAATACTACTTTTACATTTGCATTATACCAATTCCTTTAAAACATAATAATAAATATTCTTTATTTATTTAAAACATAATAATAAAATTGAGAGGAAAGTACATAAATGATATCCCGACTATAGGAGTTACTTTTGTTGAATACCTTAACTAATAAAATCATATTTTTAATGATATCTACTGACATCGTCGTCGCTTTCAAACACTGGCTCGATGATATAATATTTCAAGCACTAGTTCGACAACATAATGTAAACGAAGAGTCAATCCACAAAATATAGCTCAGACGATTTTGTGATCAAATTTTATCATATTCTAGTTAACATGTTAGCGTTCAGCTCAGACGACCGCTAATTTTTTTAATGGAAAATGATGAGTTTGAAATGTATGAATAGTTGAGTGATCATTTTGTAACTTCTAATAGTCAAGAGACTCAATCGAATAACGCTCAATAGTCGGGAGACTTAACAAAATGTCTCTAATCAGGGGACTATTTTGTAACTTTTAATAGTCGAAAAATTAAACAAAATAACACCCTATAATTGGGAGACCATTTCTATACTTTACCCTAAAATTAATCTTTGATGCTTTATTAAACTTTAGTGTGCTTTTTTTAAATTGCACAAAAAGAAAAAATTGATTTTAATATCGTAGAAAAAAATAAAATAATTGATATCGATTTAATAATTATATTATTTTCTTTGTCAATTCATTCAATATAATTACAAACTTAAGAAATTAAAAACTATAATAGTTTTTAGAAAAGTTTGAAGGTTAAGGATAAGGAGCCATTAAATTTAAAAAGAATATTCGTTTGGCTAATTAGTTATCTCTATTGAAAGTATACTTTCGTTCCTCTAAAATTATATAAATTTGTCGCTCTTCAAATTTTAAAAATTACTCCTCTGAGATAAAATCATGTTGATTGTATTGATGCATATATCGGTTGATCCTCTTAAATACAATAAACTAAATTCTTAGATTGATGAGTTATCTCTAAATATTTTTGTTAATCCTCTTAAATATAATGATAAACTTTAATTTTTTTATCCTTTTAAACAAAAGGATATCTAATCATTAATTGTCAATAATAAATATAAATTAATTTAATTAGTTGAATATATTAACATTTTAATAAAACTCGAAATTCGAATCTCACCCCAGTTCCATAACCATTTATGGTCGAAAACTAATTTACTTTTAACATAATTGCACAATAAAAAATAGAATAAAATCTATATTTGGTACCTAAACTATCATTTTTGATCTGTTTTAGTACCTAAACTTTTAATTTTATTCAAAACAATATCTAAAGTTTAGTTTTTATTTTTTTAGTTCTATGTTTAAAATTTACTGTTAAGTTTTGAAAAAAATTAAAAATTTATGTATTAAAATTGATAGTTTAAGTATCAAATACGTAATTTACCCTAAAAATTAAAGATGGTCAAAAATCAATTAGTTGACCATAAAACCTCTGCAAAATAGTCAGACAAGTTGGCCTTTTGATTGTGATACTTATGTGATGGTTTCCCTAAAACAACAATGATTATATATAGATCTAATTTTCATACGATTATATATTATTATATCAGTTTTAGTTATTATTTTTTATGTATGGACTTGTAAATTTTGGATTTTACTTGTGTCGTAACCGATTTTCGTCCGGGCACGAATTTTGTACTTACTTGGCGGGAAAAGTGATGTGAATAAATGGTTTTTAAAATAATTTAGGAGTCGTCATCGACCTTTTGGGTTAGGTAGGTCGAATACCTAAAAATTATCTTTTAAAAGAGTTTTAAGAAAACATCAGTTAAAAGATGAACTGATATGCGTTTATAACCAAAAATTCGTTCTTTTTAATAATAAAAAGGGATTCGTGGTCGGTTACGTTTAGGGAAGGATTAGCACCCCTACAACGCCCAAAATTGGTATTTTTTAATTATAAATTATCTCTATTATTGAAAATTTAAAAATTCAAAGATATATTTAATTCATAATTCTATTATTTCAAATAATTTTAAGAAAATATATTAATATACATAAATAAGATATTTACTTATTTAGAAATATCAGAAAAGGGCTTCTAGGTGCTTTAAGACAACTCTTTTCTTTGATATTAAAAAATAAATAAATATCAAAAACATTTTATTTTAATATAGTAAGATATTTATTTATTCAAAAATATCAGAAAAGAGCTTCTAGGTACCTTAAGACAACTTTTTTCTTTGATATTGAAAAATAAATAAATAACCAAAATATTTTCTTAAAATAAAAATTTATTTTAATAAGATATTTATTTATTTAAAAATATCAGAAAAGAGCTTCTAGGTGCCTTAAGACAACTCTTTTCTTCGATATTAAAAATAAATAAATATCAAAATATGATTATTTTTCTTAAAAGTAATTTATAAAATTAAATTTATAAATAGGAAAATAGAATAAATAAATAAATATTATATATATTTATAAGACTATATATATTGACATAATTAATAAATAATAATAGTAATAGTAATAGTAATGATAATTAAATATATATGAACATAAATATATAAAAGTAACATATGATTAAATAATGTTTAAAATAAAATTAAAACATGGTATAAAAAAAATAAAAAGTAATAAAGCTTGTAAAATAAATGAAAATATTAAACTTAGGGACTAAATTATAATCTAATAAAATTAAATACCTAATTTGTAATTAATTATTTAAAATTACAGGGATTAGACATGCTATTTTGCCCATTTATTAATTTAGTGACTAAAATAAAATTATATAAAATTTTAATATCAAATTAAAATAACTTAGAACATACTGTTCAGGATTAAAATATTAATTATTAAAATTAAAGGATTAAATTAGTAATTTACCTAAAATATTTATATAAACATATTAATGATTAAATTATAAAGTACATAAAATTAAAAGGCTGAATTAAAATGATCAAAAATTACTTTTAGTGACTAAATTGCAAAGTTACAAAAGTATGAGTGTTGCGGAAAGGATTTTACCCTTATCAAATTACAGGCAAGCCCCTCATCAAAACTACGTCGTTTTGGTGAGGGTATAAATACCCTTTAAATGGCCCTAAAGGCCAAATTCTTTTCATTTTTTCATTTTCTTCTCTCTCTCTAAAAGAGAGAAAAAAATTTCTCTCCCCCTCCTCTCTAGAGCCTCCAGTCGAAGGGAGCTATGGCTCCGGTCACCACCGCCGGCCACCGCATACGATGGCCGGAAAATACAAAATCTTCTCAAAATATAGATCGGACCATTCTAAGACCGATTCCGACCCCGTTTTCCCTACAAACCTTTAATTTACGTAGATCTAAAAAATACCTTCGGGTATTTTGATTCTTTTCGCGGTGTAGGGAGGCTTCGACGAGGTAAGTTCCCTCTATCTCTTCTCTTCTTTTCGTTGTTGGTCGTCGTTGCTTGCTCTCGTTGCTTGCTCGTGGTTTTGGTGGTTGTTCCCTTTTTTTTATTTTGCAGATTTGGTGGCTTTATAGCCACCACCAAGGCTCGCTATGGACCAGTTAATAGGGTGATTTTTCGGTGAGTCACCAAACTATGGTGGTGACTCACCCTATAGCTTCAACGTGGAAGGGCAGCTGGCTTCTGGAAGCTGCTGGAAAGGGTGTTGTAGTAGAGCTGAAACGTGGAGGGGCTGCTGCAGTTGGAAGCTGCTGGAATTTGCAACGTGGAGGGGCTGCTGCAGCTAAAACTTTAGTGTCTACAGCTGCCCCTCTTTGCTCATTCTGTGTTAACAAGAATAGGGCAAAGACGAAAAGGCAATAAATTTTTGCTCATTTGACTTCTCTTGATTAGGACATAAATGTTGAACAAATTCTTCTCATTATGAACTTCTTCCACTGTAAATGACAATTCATCCCCTTCTATGATGAAATCTAGCAAAAGGTTGAACATTGATGTTGCTCTATATCCTTCTACGATAGAGTCGAACAAAATGTTGAATAAGTTCTTCTCATTACGAACTTCTTCTTCTTCAGAGGAGTTCTTCTCATTATGAACTTCTTCTGGCAAAGTTGATGTTGATCTACCTTATGTGATAGAATCAAGCAAAATGTTGAACAAGTTCTCCTCCTTCTTCAGATGAGTTCTTCTTATTATGAACTTTTTCGCTGGGGATGACAATTTATCTTATTCTGTGATGTAATCTAGCAAAAAGTTGAACAAATTCTCTTCCTTCTTTAGATGAGTTCTTCTTATTATGAACTTTTTATGGAAATGCTGATACTGATCTATCTCATTCTGTGATAGAATCAAACAAAGGTTGAACAAGCTCTTCTCATTATGAACTTCTTCTTCCTTCTTCAGATGAGTTCTTCTCATTATGAACTTTCTCTGAAAAATTGATGCTGATCTATCTCCTTCTACGATAGAGTCGAGCAAAAGGTTGAACAAGCTCTTATCATTATGAACTTCTTCTTCCTCTTCAGATGAGTTCTTCCCATTATGAACTTTCTCTGGAAATGTTGATGCTGATTTATCTCCTTCTGGGATAGAGTCGAGCAAAAGGTTTAACAAGTTCTTCTTATTATGAACTTCTTCTTCTTTCTTCAGATGAGTTCTTCTCATTATGAACTCTACTTGGCAATATTGATCCATCGAATGATGAATTCAAGCAAAAGGTTGAACAAGTTCTTCTCATTATGAACTTTTTCTTTCTTCTTCAGATGAGTTCTTCTCATTATGAACTTTACCTTCGTAATGCTGATCCATCGAATGATGAATTCAAGTGAAAACTTGAACAAGTTCTTCTCATTATGAACTTTTTCTTCATTCTTCAGATGAGTTCTTCTCATTATGAACTCGACCTAGTAATGCTGATCCATCGAATGATGAATTCAAGCGAAAAGTTGAACAAGTTCTTCTCATTATGAACTTCTTCTTCTTTCTTCAGATGAGTTATTCTCATTATGAACTCTACCTGGAAATGTTTTAATAATAATAAAAAAACATTCTGCACTGTAAGGCTTACAGTTGACTCGAAAGTTTTGAAAACATCAAAAAGCTCCCAAAGGCTTTTTGGAAACATCATGCACTATAGGACTTATAGATGACCCTAAGGCTTTGAAAACATCAAAAAGCTCCCGAAGGCTTTTTGGAATCATCATACACTGTAGGACTTACAGATGTGGGAAATAGTTTACTAAGTAAGAAACTATGAAAATCGTTTTCTTACTTTTCAACAATTTTATTTTTAGAAAAGATTGAATGAGAAACTATGGAAATCATTTTCTCATTATTTTTCAAATTAACATGTTGATTGGGTAACATGACCCAACCTCAAAATAATGTTCATTCTTGTGGATTACGTCCATCTATTCTTCAGATGTTGGCGTGATTCTTGTATTCGAGGTTTTGAATTCTACATTTTTCTTGTAAGGTATTGTTCATCATGAATCTTCTTTTTCATATGAAGATCTGCAAAACCTTATGTTTGAATGCAATCATATGTATCAATGTAATGTATTATCTATTGTGTAAATGATATTCTTATGAATGCATGAATATTGATGCAATCTTTATTTGACTTCAAAGTGGTGAACTTGGTCTTCCTTCACTTCATCATTTATTGCCAGGGTTACCTCTGGATATCAGTGTAGAAACTTATGCTATCAAGCTTGCATTTCTGCAGAATCATCTGATCAACTTGTATCTTTGTGTCTTCTTTGCTTCATTTAAGTCTCATAAGAATTGTTTCATTTGTGGAACTCTTGCCGTAGTCAGAACTATGACTTTGATGCCCCATTTTGTCTTTGGTAACACCAGCTTTCTTTTTCTAGACTTGTGTAGAAATCCAATAAAGCTTTCATCTTTGAAAAGAGAATCTATCATCTTTGAAGAGTGTAGATGTAGATATGCCTGACTCAGCAGGGATTAATTAGGAGAGTAGAGTCTGTTCTGATTTGACTCTTGAAACATATCACAAGGAGGATTTATCCTAATTCCTTTCATGTCTCCACATCTAATCCAATCTCGAATACGGCAACTTGGACCATATCACGTCGAGATGCTTAACAACAACCTGTCGTTCAACCTTAGTTGGCACCACTAGTTTCTTGTTTAAAATTTCAGTTCTCCTTCTGTGGAAAGAAATCTTCATCATATCTCATTTATAATCTTGGTGTTGAAGAAGACAAAATTTATCTTGGATCAATAAAGGAAAACCATATGATAACAACATTGGTTTAGCATCGGAATAACTGGTTCGTAAAACATTTGACAACACATTCATCATTTCTTGTGGTTTCTGCTCGAATTACTGGTCAATGAAGCTCTTTTCATGGTGTTCAAAGTTTTTGTATGATGTCACAAAACCACTTGAGAACAAAACTCAATGGGAATACAAGTGAAATACTGGTATGATCAAAAAGTTGGTCAAATTCACAAAATGTGCTGGTGTCGAATTGAATAGGAGACACTAATTGATCTCGATATCATCTCGGGCAAGGGAAAGTGTAATACTGATCACGTTTTCTTCTATAATGAGTGTTGTAGGAATTAGAAACACACCCACTATAAGAGCCATGTATGAAAAGATATCCGTAGAATTCTTGATGCTGGTGATGAAACGCACATGATAAACCAAATAGATGAAAACTCGGTTCAGTCTAGCTGGCAATGATAACCCCAATAACATCGAGAAAGAGCAATATACATGAGCTTCTCTCTTCAATGTCATCAAGTAAACAAAACTGATGTGGAAAACAACTTCGTAACCTCAACAGTATGGTTGAAACTAACTGACAGGAATCTCAAAGAAATATTTTCAATTATCACCGACACACAAAATGCCAAATTCAGATTTCGAGGTCTCGAAGAACTGATCCTTGGATCGAATGGTCTACAAAGGGACCATTTTTATTCATGCAACCATGATGTAGCTTAACAAAGAACACACTGTCATGTGACACATGGTTTAAGAAGATTGTGTATTTGAAACCATACTTGCTGAATAAATATTTGTTCAACAACAGGACCCTAATGCAACTTCCTGATGAACGAAGCAATTATGTGTTGTCAGATTGACTGTTATTGTTTCACCATTTTCATTCTTCATATTTTTCTGTCTCATTGGAAATATCTGCTCAAGTCAATGATTTTTAACACATGATGATGTGGGCCTTCAGCATGCCCCAGCATTTGCTGATACGATCGTTCAAAAATGCATCAACAGTCCTAATTCTGATTGAAATGGGCTTTCAACATGCCCCAATATTTGCTTCTTGTTAATATGAGCCTTCAAAATGCCCCACATCGATCTGTCTGAATAAACCTTTAAAATGCCCTAACATTTGCTGATACAGATGTTAAAAGTGTGCTCAACATTACTTCTTGTTGAGATGAGCCTCTAAGAATGCCCAAATATTCATATTGTTGTGAGCCTTCAAAATGCCCCAATATTCTATTTCTGATTGAAATGGGCCTTCAGTCTGCCCCAATATCTACTTCTGATTCAACTCTTAATGTATGTTTGACTGAAATGTCATGATCCCCACGAGGTTCAATTTTGACAATGCACTGTTATGTGTACTTGTGGCTTTCTTCATGCCCCAAATCTGCTTATTTTGAATACTCTCATTCTGGTGTCACTGAACAGTAGTGTTGTCAAGTAACTGGAGGAATTCTCTTCTTGTTGTCACAAAATTAAGAAGTACTCAATCATTCTGACAGAAACGTCTGAGATATGTGCCTCTTCTGAATGAGGTGACCATTTTATGTATCTGGAGGGATTTAATCAGACAGCAGTAAAAATAGCTTGGTAATCCGTTCCAGGCTGACACAGTGGCTTATCATCTTTCAGTGAAGGCCATTTCTGAAATATACTTTTCTGTGGGAGAGAAACCAATTTATGCAAACAGTAATCTGATGCAATATCAAGACTACATATACAGTGGTACAGGCTTATCAAAAATCCACACCCATGCAACATGTTGATTCTGATAACAACTCATCTGATTATGAAGCAATATTTCAGGATGATTTCACATATATTGATAGTTCTTCTGATATTGAGGAAATCCTGAATTCTGATTCTAATGAGGAGAATAAACTGTTATACTTGACAAAAATGGGATTCTCAGAGGCTGAGGCTTCAATAGCCATGGAGAGATGTGGTCCAGATTCATCAATTGTAGAGTTGATAGATTTTATATGTGCTGATCAAATGGCTAAGGCTGCTGACGTACTTCTTCCAGTAGAAGGTAGGAATTCATTATACAATGACCCCAATTACAAGCAAAGGCGAAACTTGGGTTATGATTTTTGAAAAGGAAGAAGCAGAGAAAGCTTGAAAAGAAGCTTCTTAATGAAGACGATCATGCAGTTCATCTTTTAATTCCAATGATTGGTTCTGGGGTTCCTACCGAACCAGATCAGATAACTCAAAGAACACTTCCAGAAGATGCTATTGGGTCTCCTTATTTCTACTATGATAATGTGGCACTTGCTCCAGTTAATGTTTGGACTGTAATATCACAGTACTTATTCAATGTAGAGCCAGAATTTGTAGATTCGAAGCATTTTTGTGCTGCTGCCCTGAAATGGGGCTATATTCATAATCTGCCAATTGAGAATATATTTCCTCTTATCTTGTTTTCTCCACGCACTATACATGATTTTTTCCATTGACAAAGAAATGATGGCCTTCCTGGGATCCAAGAATAAAGTTGAACTGTTTACAAACATGTACAAGAAGTGCCAAATTAACAGAAAGGATCCGCAAGGTTCTTGAAGCTTGTGATGATGAGCCATCTTTGAGTGTCCATAAGTATATTCTTGATTAATGCTGAAAATGGGATCTGGTATGGGTTGGAAGGAATAAAATTGTTCCACTTGAACCTGATGAGGTGGAAATGCTTCTAGGTTTCCCTAAAAACCATACACGAGGAGCTGCTAGAGACATGTTCTCCAGTGATATCAATGTCCTGTCTCTTTTCTCTGGGATCAGTGGTGCAAAGGTTGCCTTCTACCTGTCTTGGCATATTTTTGAAAACAGATGTGCAAGAACTGAATGGTGATTAATTAGAGCAATTGATGAGTAGATTTGGTGAATTCGACCTTGTTGTCGGTGGCATCCATTGTAACAACCTTACTGGAAGAAATAAACATCATCAGGATGAAATAGAAGATTTTTGTTGGTGCATTTTCTTGCAATGACTGCCACGACAATTGTCTCTTCTGTTGCTCCAATATATCCCACTCTTTTCGAATCATGGAACGGTTTAATTGACGGTAAAATTGGTCATCTTCAACTTTTAGAATCCTGTAACCAATGTTACCCTATATAAAAGGCCTATAAGGGTAGATTCTGTTCCAATGTCTTATTCTGTGCCATAAGTCCTCAAATTCAAATTCAGCAATCTTCTTAAGGACATAATGGATATCATCTTGACAAAGAAAATGATCGGCATAGAAGAAATATCAATGATGTATCAAGACTTGAGCTAGCATCACGGTATAACCAGAGTGCAGGTAGTGACTTGTTCATGGCTCTATGATGTAATCTTCTAGAGAACATGAATTGATGGTTGGGGAAAATAATCTGTCTGGTGATGCTTATCGCCCTCAGCATGAGATAAACGATAATATTTCTTGATGAGCTACTAATAATGTCATAAGAGAGTGTCACAAGTTCAATTCTCCAGACTTTCTGGCTTCTTGGACCACTTGCCTTCAAAAAAGTGAAGTGCTTCATTATTCTGGCCTCGTTCATTCTTTTTCTACAACAGAGGTAGAATAAGCAACAATTGCTTCAAGGACCTTCCTCATTTGAGACTGTCCTGTTTAAAAATGTTTTTTCTCCTTTCTTTATTGAAGAATGAAAGAATTTTGAAAAGTAACGCCCTTCTCAGGTTCACAATAAAATCAAATCATAAGCATGAATTCAAATAATATCAAAAGAATCAACAACTCTGTAATGTTTGAGAATTATAATTCTTTGACAAGTATCAAGATTTGGTTTGGTTTCAGGATGGCCTTCATATTTTCTATGGTTACATCTATTTAAGATGTCACTCATCTCTCGCTCTTTGTGAACTTTGTCACATGTCTCACTTTGAGGACTTGGTATTTTAACCGGATGCGTGCAAAATAACGCAACTAAGATTGCCAATCACTAGACCTTCTAGAATCCTTCCATTTCAATTCTCTGGAATCTTTCATTTAGACTCATCTAATCAAAGTAGTGCAAAAATATCGGTCTAAAAATGAAATTTCTGAGTGATTGTGTGAAGTTGACTATAACAGGTGTTTCACAACTCCCTTAGTCCATCTCTTAACACATTTGCCATTTTGGCTAGCTGAATTCAGCTTTATTGTATATAATAATCACCTTTATCAGGTTAATTGAAACTTATCCATAAAGCCGGGGCAATTAACCAATTGCTCTAGAGAGACAGTTATATTGCATATAATAGTATAAATAGATTAGCTGAATATTATCCATAAAGCCGGGGCGATTAACCATTTGCTCTAGTGGGACAACTCAAGCTTTATTGTATATAATAATATAACATGGGTATCCAAATCCAATTTCTTAAGCTTGTTAAGAAGAACCTGTTATAGTCTAGGTGTTTTGGTGGAATTCAGAAAATCTCTTCGTTAGAGTTCAATTCCCAAGCAACTGACTTAAACTAGATTTACCTATTTGTAAAAATTATGTTCATCATCGAACGTCATTAATAGAAAAATATTCTAATCGGTTTTGTAATGTAATACACCAACGATGCCCAATGATGTACGCTCCTATATATAAATACCAAGCTTTTTTGTAATTTCTTTCAATAGGAGTAGGCTATCTCATATTTGTAATAGGATAGTGTTTGGGTGTATTTCTTCTGAGGTAAGGTCAATGGTCCTTGTTTTTCTGGTTTTCAATCCTGATATTCTGTCAAAGATTATAACTCTAATCATGAAGAGCTTTTTAATCCAGTTGATATTCAAAGAACTGCAAGATTGCAAAATTGACTGAATGCTCATAACCTTAATAAGCAACACAAATTTATTTATTACACAAAAGGCGGAGAAAGGAACAAAAAACAAGTTTAAACAGGATGCTGAAAATAGAAAAGTACTACAGTGGTAGATAACAACTTCCACTTGTTTATTTAGCCTACCCCATCATTCCAATAATGTTGGGTGTGTAATTGGCCTAAGATTTTCCTCATTTGCCCCCCATTTCTTGATCATTTCTTGTGTCAACTTCTTTGGATAAACCTTCAGATACACAACTCTTTCCTTCTTCCTGAATAGTTTCCATCATCATCCTTTTCTCCCCTGACTGGAGATTGAGCTCATTTCTAGATCCAGAACAACTTTTACTAAGGATAACAGCTTTGTCCTGATTCTGATTATATATTTCGGTTGTAATTGGAGTAGTATTCACCAGACTCTTTGTATTGTACACTGCCTCACTTGTTCTCAGAAAATCTGATACAGGTGTTTGAGGTTTCTTCAGACTTGCATCTTTTTCATTCATTCTTAGACCTATAGGCCAGTCTCGAATTACCTCTCCTTTTACTTCTTTATCATTTATAATTAGGGAGGTATTGAAAATTGAACGTTTTATCTTTGGCTCAAATACTTCATTTTCTTCTTCCCCTGCAACATGTACTTCATTTGTTTTGATACTACCAACTCCATTTTGATGTTTAATTCTCGATTGTTTGACCAAAACAAACTGGTCATCCAATTCTATGATTCCATGAACCAAGAGGTCTTGAACTCGTTGTTTGAAGCGACCACACTTTTCAATGGAGTGTCCTTGGGCTCCAGCGTGATAATCACAAGAGAGTTTCTCATTATACCAACTCGGGTATGGAGGCTTAGCTCGACATGGAGTAATAATCTGGGCTTTGAGTAACTCAAGATATAACTTTTTGCATGAAACTGAAGGAAACTTGGGTAGAATTTCCCCTGACATCACTGTCATATTACAATTGTTTACTCTGCTTTCTTGAAGACCTTGTGATTGTTTGCTTTGTTTAGCTTTCTTCAATGGTACTGAAATTTCTTTCATGCTTCTCTTAAACTTGATCTTTGTCGCATTATCTAGGGTCATACCCGATTTTTTGGAGATTTATCGAATTTCCACATTCCCCGACAAAGTCTTGGTCATTTGTTTCCATTGTATCAGCTACATCATTCATAATCCCATTCAAATCTTTCACAACAGGATCCTCTAAGGGTTTCTCTCCATGGATTATAATATTCATCAGGTCCATCAATTTGGTCAGTTGTTCCTTTGAATCATTCTGGAATTTTTTCACTTGATCAGTCATCTCTTGTTGAGTCTTGATAATTTGCTCTTGTAATTTCTCAATTCTACCAACCCTTGCTAAAATCTCATTCATAGCTATTATCTCTCTTTAGGAAGACCAAGTTAGCTCCACTTTGATTTCAAAAATTCTGTCATGGAATCTTCCCCGAATTATTCCACATGTTTAAATGTATGCAAAATATTTTTAAACAAAATGTAAATATGTAAAGATGTAAACGCAAAAAATGAAAATATGAATACGAACGTAAAAATGCAAATATAAAAATGTGAATGTAACCATAAAAATGTAAATTGTGCAATACAAAAGCAAACATAAAAGTATAAATGCAAAATGAAAAATGCAAGGATGCAAAATGCAAATGTATGTATGAAAAGGTGTTACTCAAGAGTGATCATCTTAGAACAGATTTCATTGAACACAAAAGTTTCGGTACATCAAACAAAACTTTATATATAGGGATATTTTTCACTTCTAACTTCTCCAAAGACCAGTTAGTTTCCATTCATGCTCAAAAGTTGAGTCTTCAGTCTGCTTCATCTCCTTGTAAAGTCAGCTAAATCTATCATTTAAGAACCATATTGCTTGTCTGGACTGCAACTTCTTCCATGACATTCTCTTTCATCTTCTGTGTCACTTCTCGAAGTTGCTCATTTCCCTTGTAAGAGAACCTTTCTATCCAAGAAGTTCTTGAACAAGATCTTCATATATGTTGCAGTTCTTTTTCAGTTGCAGTTATTTTTCAGCTTGGTGACCCCTGTGATCCACTCTTCTGGGGTGTTTCCTATGCCAGCATTTCGAAAGGCTTGACTGATCTTCTGAAAATCTTCATGCATGGTTTTCATTTCTATGCTCAATTTCTTGTTTTGGTCGTTCAAGTCCTTCAAATAACATGCTTGAGCTTCATAAAAACCTCCACTACTCTGAATGCCCTGACTGTTGTTCTTACCATAGATTGCTTTTGGTATCAATCTGGTAGGATCTTTGTGTAAAACTTTTGGTATTAATATAACCGGTTCTCTATGTACAAAACCTCCCTCGATCGTTGTAGTTTCTTCAGGATGTTTTTCCTTGGCAGCATCATATTTTGTTTGATCATAAAACTTTTTGTCCATTTACGATTTCTTTCCAATTTGATGAACAGTCTTTCAAGTCAACACCTTTTGATTATGCCATGATCATACAATGCAAGCAAAAGAAATCAATATGAACAGATTAGAGCAATGTAACATGCATGAAAAAATAAGAAAAAATAGAATAGTTAGTACCAACTAATGGGAAAAAAATCTATCTATCAAGGTATAAATCTTAACCTTATGCTTTCTAGTTCCATGCTTTGTTTGGAAAATTTAACCTAACCGCATGATTTCTAGTTCGCATGCATTTATTTAGGAAAAAAGAAAAGGAAATAAAATAAATTAAAAGCTAGAGCTTATTTCTCCTTTGTGTATATCTACTGATAAAATTTCGGCATGGTTTCAGATCGGGAGAGTTTCTAGGGTTTATTATATGCAGGTTTTCAGTTCTAGGAGTAAAGGTACTCGAACTGTCCTTGTTGATGCCCCCTTGGGTTGTCAAACCCTCAATCCTAGTCCATCACAGACTTAAGCGGATCGAGTTCAATTCGAGGGGACACATTTCTTTATGTCTGACACGGAGAATAAATTCTCACGAAGATATAGAGCATATGAACCACGAAAGCTACTTGCTAGGTCTGACACGGAAAATAAATTCTCACGAAGACGTCGCTTTCACTCCCACTTAAAAGGGACAAACTCAATTATAGAGCTTTATGTTATGCAATGCAAGTGTTGTGTGTGAGGAGAAATGTTCAAACCTCTAATAGATAAATAAAATAATTAATACCTGAAAAAAAATATTAATAAAAAAATATAAAAATAATAAGTAATAAAAAATTTGAAAGAAAAGAATTAAAAATTAAATAAATGAATTTTTAATTTCTAATTAATAGAGACAATTTACAATTGATTTTAAAGTTTGACCAATCCCCAGCGGAGTCGCCAAGCTGTCGTAACCGATTTTCGCCCGGGCACGAATTTTGTACTTACTTGGCGGGAAAAGTGATCTGAATAAATGGTTTTTAAAATAATTTGGGAGTCGCCATCGGCCTTTTGGGTTAGGTAGGTCGAATACCTAAAAATTATCTTTTAAAAGAGTTTTAAGAAAACATCAGTTAAAAGATGAATTGATCTGCGTTTATAACCAAAAATTCGTTCTTTTTAATAATAAAAAGGGATTCGTGGTCGGTTACGTTTAGGGAAGGATTAACACCCCTACAATGCCCAAAATTGGTATTTTTTAATTATAAATTATCTCTATTATTGGAAATTTAAAAATTCAAAGATATATTTAATTCATAATTCTATTATTTCAAATAATTTTAAGAAAATATATTAATATACATAAATAAGATATTTACTTATTTAGAAATATTAGAAAAGGGCTTCTAGGTGCTTTAAGACAGCTATTTTCTTTGATATTAAAAAATAAATAAATATCAAAAACATTTTATTTTAATATAGTAAGATATTTATTTATTCAAAAATATCAGAAAAGAGCTTATAGGTACCTTAAGACAACTCTTTTCTTTGATATTGAAAAATAAATAAATAACCAAAACATTTTCTTAAAATAAAAATTTATTTTAATAAGATATTTATTTATTTAAAAATATCAGAAAAGAGCTTCTAGGTGCCTTAAGACAGCTCTTTTCTTCGATATTAAAAATAAATAAATATCAAAATATGATTATTTTTCTTAAAAGTAATTTATAAAATTAAATTTATAAATAGGAAAATAGAATAAATAAATAAATATTATATATATTTATAAGACTATATATATTGACATAATTAATAAATAATAATAGTAATAGTAATAGTAATGATAATTAAATATATATGAACATAAATATATAAAAGTAACATATGATTAAATAATGTTTAAAATAAAATTAAAACATGGTATAAAAAATAAAAGTAATAAAGCTTGTAAAATAAATGAAAATATTAAACTTAGGGACTAAATTATAATCTAATAAAATTAAATACCTAATTTGTAATTAATTATTTAAAATTATAGGGATTAGACATGCTATTTTGCCCATTTATTAATTTAGTGACTAAAATAAAATTATATAAAATTTTAATATCAAATTAAAATAACTTAGAACATACTGTTCAAGATTAAAATATTAATTATTAAAATTAAAGGATTAAATCAGTAATTTACCTAAAATATTTATATAAACATATTAATGATTAAATTATAAAGTACATAAAATTAAAAGGCTGAATTAAAATGATCAAAAATTACTTTTAGTGACTAAATTGCAAAGTTACAAAAGTATGAGTGTTGCGGAAAGGATTTTACCCTTATCAAATTACAGGCAAGCCTCTCATCAAAACTACGTCGTTTTGGTGAGGGTATAAATACCCTTTAAATGGCCCTAAAGGCCAAATTCTTTTCATTTTCTTCTCTCTCTCTAGAAGAGAGAAAAAAATTTCTCTCCCCCCTCCTCTCTAGAGCCTCCAGTCGAAGGGAGCTATGGCTCCAGTCACCACCGCCGGCCACCGTATGCGGTGGTCGGAAAATACAAAATCTTCTCAAAATATAGATCGGACCATTCTAAGACCGATTCCGACCCCGTTCTCCCTACAAACCTTTAATTTACGTAGATCTAAAAAATACCTTCGGGTATTTTGATTATTTTCGCGGTGTAGGGAGGCTCCGACGAGGTAAGTTCCCTCTATCTCTTCTCTTCTTTTCGTTGTTGGTCGTCGTTGCTTGCTCTCGTTGCTTGCTCGTGGTTTTGGTGGTTGTTCCCTTTTTTTTTATTTTGCAGATTTGGTGGCTTTATAGCCACCACCAAGGCTCGCTATGGACCAGTTAATAGGGCGATTTTCCGGTGAGTCACCAAACTATGGTGGTGACTCACCCTATAGCTTCAACGTGGAAGGGCAGCTGGCTTCTGGAAGCTGCTGGAAAGGGTGTTGTAGTAGAGCTGAAACGTGGAGGGGCTGCTGCAGTTGGAAGCTGCTGGAATTTGCAACGTGGAGGGGCTGCTGCAGCTAAAAATTTAGTGTCTACAACTTGTATAACTCCCTTCTCTAATTTAAAATAGAGGTGATGCAAAACGAGTATAGGTGTATCCAACGTTGATGGTACGAATCAAGCGAACCTTAATAATTAAGATATTATTATTTATTTTTGAGATTTTTAGGTTTAAGCACCGCTTATGCAAAATTATGAATGTTCATTATTAAATATTTGAAAATTTTTAAATAAATACTACATTCTATTCACCTCATATTCATAAAAAAAACGTGATTTTAAAGATCATATATATATATATATATATATATATAGTGTAGTGGTTATCGAGAAGACCATCACTGTAACATTCGACCGATTAAAACAGTCAGCGAGGGGTTAGCGAGACTCGACCAGCAGCATCAAAAGCGCTCAACCACAAGGCAGACAGATACCAACGAAACAATAACAGCAGAATCAAGCCACAGAGAGAATGGGACGATACAACACAGCGCAAGCAGTACCCTAGAGACCTATCTGCAATTCTGCAGGATCCTCCACTGCAAATCAACCGAAACCTATAGCAACGCCACTGGGGCATCTCACAAAATCAGTGACCGATGGGAAAAGAAAGGGCCACTTACAATTACACCAAAATCCGATCAACATTAGGGCCGACTCAAAACAATTTATCACCATCACAAAAACAATTATTAAACACTACTCCATTCCTACCAACCCAGACAGACCATATAATTCCAAAGAAAGCCAAACGCCAAACTGGCCTTAACGGTTTTTTGATCGGTTGATCATTCCTCCAGCATAGAAGGGACTTAGAATTGCTTGGGATAACGATGTTAATGTTCCACAAATTGCACCAGCCACACACCCCAAACCACCTCGCACTGACAAAAAAGATGATACATCGACTCTGGTTCTTTATGGCACAACATACATTTTCCTGACCCCAAAATCTGCACTCCTCGTTTCATTAATTCAAAAAAGTATTGGGACTTTATGATGAATGAGTTTCCATACGAACGTTACAATCTTTGAGGGAGCAGTCTTGGACCAAATTAATCTCCAATCCGGATCCTTCTCGATACCCAAACTAGATACATAGGAACAATATAAGCTCGGTGCGTACTGATGACCCATTCCAAACCAAACGATCTTCAACTAGCGCCCCTTGCACAACTTTGTTGATCGTAGCCATGAACTCGTCCCACAATCTTAATTCTCAGTCAAATAAAACTCTTCTTACTTCAATATTCCACACCCAAGAACCGTTTACTCTTGACCCAAAGTCACTCACTTTCACTACAATTCCAAAGATCCGTGGAAACAACACTTTTAACGATGGCACTTCAGTCCAAGAGTCCTCCCAAAAATCAATACTCCTCTCATCACCTACCAAAATTTTGTGTATATATATATATATATTCATCTTAAAAAAAATATTTTTAAATTTGTCACTGATAAAACGAAACGCACAATAGAATTTAGTACATAGAATGTCAACTATGGAACGATGATGAATTAGCCAACATTCTTCTTTATTCCATTTCGTTTTCATTCCTATTATCGGCATACAATGCTTTAGATAAGTAAGAATGTCCCCTTAAAATTTAAAACTATCATATATTTTAAATTTTTTTCTACGTATTTATATTGAAAATATGTTTTTGTCCCCCTAGAATTTTTTTAAGTTCAAGTTCGCCCCCTCAATATAAAATCATCCGTCCGTCCATGATAAGACAAAAACAAAGCTAGAAATTTCAGGGGTTTAGAAGAAAATTGTAATTAATTATTGGATTGGAAATTTAATTTTACTAAAATGGGCCTTTAAGACCTCTTTTCCCTGCTCACTCATAAACAATTAACACTCAAGACAGATTTTCTCCATCATCACAATGACAAACATGATATTAATTAATAACAAATTTAGATATTTTATGCAAAGCAAGTAAAAAAATACTTTATTAGTCAACCATTAACACCTCTAAATTGAACAATTTCCAAGCAGCTGACTCCTGAAAAACCCAAAAGGAATTCTTTCAATGCCGAAAACAAATTGTGTATGAAAGCGAATCCAGCCACTTATGTTAAAACATTTTCTTATTAGTGTAAAAGTATCCCGTAATACTTTTTTTAATTAATTGTCTAAAAATATCAAAATAATCATTAAATTTTTATTTAGGCCATAATTTTATAAAGGGTACCATAGTTGGGGAGAAATTTCTCCAAATCCTAGGAAATATTGTTCAGCCACAAAGCAATTGAGAAACTCGGGTGAAGTAATGTTCCTTCTTTCGATCACTGCAGTAATCAATTTGTAATAAAAAAAAATTAATCTACCATTTTGTAATTTTCTAAATTTCAATGATTAAAATTATTTTTAGGGTAAATTTCGTGTTTAACATCTAAATTATCAGTTTTGATCCATTTTAATATCTAAACTTTCAAGTTTTTTAAGACCATACCCAACATTTAGTTTTTGTTTCGTATCTCGCAATTAAAAACTTAACCACACTATATTTTTTATGGATAAATTACATCATTCATCATTCAACTATTTTTTACTCCTATTTTGGTACTAAAGTTTAAAAAATCAATTTAACTACTCAACTTTCAAATTGCTCCTATTTTAATCACTCTAATTTATTTTATTAATAATTTTTGTGACATTACATTTTTATTATTATTTTATTGATGTATAATTAAAAATAAAAAATTAAATTTGAAATTTAGAGTGATTAAATTAGGAGTAATTTGAAAGTTAAGTAATTAAATTAAAAAATTTAAACTTTAGTGATCGAAATAAGAGTGAGAATATAGTTGAGTGATAAATAGAACAATTTATCCATAGAAAAGGTATCACATGCAAATCACTCGTTAAGTTTTTAAGGGCGATGTAATAAAACAAAACACATAGCTTTTCACTTCTCGTCTTGTTTCTCCAGGTTCTTGAACTCCTTCGCCTTCTCCTTTCATTTACTGAGGTAAATCTTTTATCTTCGCTTTCATTTTTCTTCAAAATCCATCGATCTGTCATCTGTCGCTTTTAATGCTTGAGTTTGATGTTTAAATGATTATGCAACTGAGATCTACAAATATAGAAGTATCTTCAGTGTTAAATTTAACTTGATCTACTTTCGTTGTAGCTAGATCTTTACTTAGCTTGATCCGCTTCATTACAATTGCGATTTATTCATAGATCTTACGAGAATTCAATTTTTTTTTCATTTATTTTTAACTCGATCTTCTACCAACCTGTCTTGATTAATGCTTTCATCGCATAAATTTTAATGTGTTCCAAAGATATTTTTTCGAGCTTATAGAAAAATTCTAATATCGATTCTTATTTCTAATTGATTTACTTTGTTAACTGATAATTTAAGTATTAAATACATAGTTTACCCTCATTTTTAACATAATATCTACTCTATCCTAAGACCATGTTTGGTTCACGTCATATTCCATTCCTGCTGGTAATCTTTTTTTCCGGGTAAACATACCCATGTTTGGATGGAGTACATTCCCAAATGCAGGGAAATAATGAATACCAACAGTGGTATTTTTTTCCTACTTTCCCGGGAATGTCATACCCCTATCTCTCTTAGGCATTTGCTTATTCTTGGTCCGTTGTCTAAATTACCCTTCTCCCCGCTTGGTTATGGCTGAAAGAAAATTGTGATGAGGAGAATGTCGAGCGTAGTTTGGTGGAAACACCCTGTCCCTTCTTCTCAGAACTTAAAAACGTGAATGGTAGAAGAAAAGAAAGAAGGAAATTTGGCTCCTTACTTGATATAAAGAAAAGTAAGCTGAAGGGATTAAATTTGGAATCCTTCGAACTGTTCGGCCGGTCCGAATCAGATTCTGAGATCAAGATTATGTAGAAAACTGCTAAGAGGGAGGCAGTAGAGACGCTGAAATTGGGTAAAAAGCTGGGGATTCAGGTAATTGGAAATGAACTTGAGGTAATTAAGGATTTGACTCTACTAGAATTTAATAGTAATCTCGATTAGAGGGGGAGGAAGGGTTGTGCAGCCATTTTTTTGGGTAATTCTAGCTGTATGTTTTGATTTTTGTTTGTTATTAAAGGTGTTTCAATGGGGTAAAGAGCTCAAGGATAGTTTATCCCATGGTACACCGAATTAATTTGTAAATCTGATGTTCGTTTTGGTGGAGTTGTATTTTGCTTCTAAGGTCATTGCCAATACACAATACTTGAAACCAAATTGTTAAGGTTTGTACTAGTGTAAGCTTGACAAGACGGTTGGCCTCGATTTCGATGGTTTTATTTGGATTGATCATCTTGCGAAGGAAGGTTCTTGGCTTTGAGTGTGAAAGTTTTCTGGTTTTTGATTTGCTATCAAGGTTATGGGTAACTTTGTGGGTAATTTTTCTGGGATAGGTTATGGTTTGGGAAGTTTTAAGGTTTGAACATTGTTTTGGTTTTTACTCACCTGCACATAATTCTTGAGTAAGCAATCTTACATTGTGATTGGAGTATTCTCTGAACGGTTAAGAACTTGTAGTTATTGCTTTTACATTTCCATAGGTATATGGAAAATGGTTCACTTGCAAACATTATCAAGCCAAATAAATTTTGGTCATTTCCAGAATCTTTGGTGGTCGTTTATATTGCTCAGGTTTGTTTTATTTATGCATTTATTGCTTCATTTTGTTGTAAAGTATCATCGAATATGCTGGTTGTTAATCATGTTTTGGAAGGTTTGGTTTATCTACATGAACAAGGTGTTATCCATCGGGATATTAAAGGTGTTAATATTTTGACCACTAAAGAGGTAACCCAACAACTATTTCTATATCCTTAGTGAGTTTTATTTACTATTTCAGGGTCATTTTTTAGTGATTATATTGTGATAAATTTGAGCATGGTGACAGATATACCGTTTGGCCTCCTTAATATTAGGCTATCTAGACAAGTTGAATTTGAATTCATACGTTTCCTTTAACTTGACTACTTATATGCTGAAAAATATGCTAAGATAAATGAAATTGAATTGCTTTACTTTCCTTGAGTGAAACATCTGCAGAATGCTGAATTTTGGGCCATATCTTATTGCCCCACCTCAGGGTCCTCGGTTGTACAAATTCATTATGTTTTATCTTCACAATTTTGTGTTCAGATTGGTTTTGATAGTTGTGCCGCTAGGTGTGGAGTGTGGACTCTCTTGGTTTCCCCCACAACTTACTATTAACTTAATTTCTCTTTTCAGGGTCTGGTGAAACTTGCAGATTTTGGTGTTGCAACGAAACTAAATGAGGCTGATGTTAACACATAATCAGTTGTTGGAACACCATATTGGATGGCCCCAGAGGTACTGATAATTGGAATGTGGCTATTAATTGTCTATCCTGTTACTTTTCTCCATGTTTTGTGTTTGTTTTTTTAGTTATATATTGGATGTTTTTCTTACAGGTTAAATTACATTTCAGGTGATTGAAATGTCAGGGGTTTGTGCAGTTTGTGACATTTGGAGTGTTGGTTGTACTGTATTTTTCTAGGAGAATCATTTTGGGTCAAGTGTAATTCCTTTGTTCTCTTTTTTGGTTAATGATTGAGTGTAGGCTTTGATTATGCAGAAATTTATCACATCAAATACGAATATATATTTAGTTTGGATAACCAATGTGATGTCGAAAAGAGTGATTTATAGATCTTGGTTGTTTACATCTTAGCTATGAATCTGATGGAATTGAAGGAATGCATCATAATTGTTCGGGTGCAGGATTAAAAAGGTCTGGTATATTAGTTAACCAGGGTAGGTTGTCGAGGATTGAGCTCTCATAAGCTTGGGGGATGAGATTAAGACTTTAAACTTCAACTGAACATGTGGTGCAGTGACAAAAATGACTTCCGTCGAAATAAAATCCTGATTAACACCGTCTAAGATGAAGCTCTCGAGGTCTCTGCTTTCATGTGTGTAAAGTGTGGTCGTTTATAAGTATTTTTAATGCCTTGAAATCTTGTTGTTTTGAAGTCAAGAGGTGTAAGGCTCTTTGTGGCTTCTCTCTGCTGGATAAAAGGTTTTGAAGTTATTGAGATTATTGTTTGTTCTGTTGTTCAAGATGTTCTTTACTTGTAGTTTTCGCTACTGCAAATTAGTTTGCCAATACCATAGTGTGGTCTTGTTGTGATATTGTTATGCTGGTTTTGGCTGATAATTAGCGTACATGTGGTGTTAAATTAGTTTGTGTTTGTGTTGAAAATATTTTGATATTTCGATATAACAAATTAAGTTAAATGAATTTTAAGATTTTCCAAAAAGATTTTCTAAGTATATTCGATATAATTATTCGAATATCAAAACATTACTCTAAATATTTCAAAAGTCATTTTTAATCCTTACTCAAGTGTAAAATTAAGTTTTAATCTTAAAATAATTTCAAAATAATTTTACAAAGTATTTTGAACCGTTTCAAAGCCAAAAATTCCAGATTGCTCAGAGGGAACCGATTCCCCCCCAAGGGGGTACCGATTCCCCCTGAATGGTTTAGCTGCGAGAATTCCAGTATGCTCGGAGGAAACCGATTCCCCCCAGGGGGTACCGATTCCCCCCACTGTTCAACGGTCAAAATATTTGAATTCTACACTTAGGGAACCGATTCCCTATGAGGGGTACCGATCCCCCCACGCTCCAAACTGTTTTATTAATTAATTTCACACTAAAACAACTATATTATCTTCATTAATGATCCCTAACATTCAGAAGTGATTCAAGGTGTATTTAAGCAAGCTTAGAAGCCATTGATCAATAACAAGAAACATCAAGCAACTGGAATCAAGAGAGAATCAAAGAGAAATCATCAAACCTCAAGTTTGAGCATTTTAAGCCTATTTTTCATTCAATGTTCATTTTGCTTTCAAGAACACTTATTGTGCTCAATTGTATTCATTTTTTAGTGTTCTTTTCTTTGTTCTAGAATTGTGCAAACAATCTACCTTGTGAGGATTTCCTTGTAAGTTTGCAAATTTGTATTGTTCTCTTTGGGAGAGAGTGTTCTCAAGAATTTGGGGTATAATTCTTGAGGGTTTGTAAGGTTACTCTTTGTCCTCAAAAGAAAGACAAATTAGTGAATTTGTGGAAAATCCTTAGTGTGGATAGCTAAGGTAGTGGATGTAGACTTTGGTTGAGAAAGTCGAACCACTCTAAATTGCTGTACAATTTCTTTCAATTTTCTGCAAAAGCTTCCACCAAAATTTTTATTGCCAATTCACCCCCTCTTGGCCGATTCCGTCAATCGATTAACTCAACAATTGGCATCAGAGCCTAACTTATTTGAAGGTTTAATTGCCTCTTGAGTCGATCCGGGAAGAGTTACATCGATAATCAAAGTCATCAATGGCCTCTACTTCAAACTTCGACTCCGGTCTCGATTCGATGCCCGTCAATAAGCCTCCTTTCTTCAATGGGGCTAATTATGCCTATTTGAAAAATAGGATGATGTACTTCATTCAAGCAAGTGACATGGGAGCATGGAATGTCGTATAAGAATGATACTTCAAGCCTCTCACTCATCCAAGATTATGGAGTGAATGAGAGACAAAAATGTTCCAGCTCAACTCCAAAGCCATTCATATCATATTTTGTGCTCTTGGACCAGATGAATACGGAAGAGTTTCATCTTATACAACCGTCAAAGAAATATGGGACAAACTTCAAGTCACACATGAAGGTACCGATGAGGTAAATAAATCTAAAATTAGTATTTTAACGCATAGCTATGAAAATTTCAGGATGAAACCAAATGAAGATATCAAAGCTATGACGGATAGATTCTCAACGATTGTCAATGGTCTTAAATCATATGAAGAGATCATTTCAGATGAAAAGCTTGTGAGGAAGTTAGTCTACTCCCTCCCAAAATCGTGGCAATCAAATAAGACGGTAATCATCGAGTCTAAGGATCTAACGTCCTTAACTCTTGAAGAGCTAATCGGTTCACTCCTCACTCATGAAATGATGCTTGAAGATGAGGTGGACCTTGATAAGATTGAAGAGACACCAAAGGAGAAGGAGAAGAAGAAAAACATTGGAGTTGGTCTCAAATTCACAAAAATTAGAGTGATTAGGATGAAGATGACGATGACGAGGAAATGGCATTGTTTGTCAAACTGTTCAGAAAAATGTTGAGACCTTACCTAGGAAGAAAATTCAAACGAAATGAAGGCCTAAAAAATGAACCAAAAAAGAAGGACCCGATCATTTGCTATGAATGTAAAAAGTCGGGGCATGTCAAATATGATTGCCCACAATTGAAGAGAAAGGGTCAATCAAAGAATAAGCACAAGGCTCATGTGGCTACATGGAGCGATGAAGAAGGTTTCGATGAAGAGGAACAAGAAGTAGCAAACTTGTGCTTGATGGCATTCGGGGAAGATTCTAAGGTAACCTCTAACTCATATGATTTTGATGATTTATCCTATGATGAGTTATTAGAGGAATATAATGGGTTGGCTTCGGATTATGAGAAATTGTTTTTAAAATATAAAAATGATGTTTCAAAATTGAAAAATGAAAATAAACTCATATCCAAAACCAACAACGATCTTGAAAGTAAAATCAAAGATTTGCAAATCAAACTAGAAGAGTTTGAAAAGAAAAATTTGGATTTGCAAAATTTACTTTCAAAGGTCAATGATGATCATCAAAAGAAAATTGATGATCTTAAAACTTCTTTTGATAAAGTTGGAACAAAACGTTTTGAAAATGGAGAAAAATCAAAATCCAACTTTGTTAGAAAAAGTTTTAAAAACTACAATCATAGAGGTCCCCAAAGAACCAATAATAGAAAAATCGTTAGAAGTATATGGGTTCCTAAAGAGCTCATTACTACTAAAGATAAGGATATCCTACACAAATGGATACCTAAGGGGACTAGGATTTTGGAAACTAATGACTATGGACCCAAAAGAATTTGGGTACCAAAAATTAGAAATTAATCTATGTTTGTAGGAAAAGGAGCATTGCTACAAGGCACGGGAAACAAATCCAAATTCATGGTACCTTGATAGTGGATGCTCAAGACACATGACCGGAGACAAAAACCGGTTCATTGAGCTTAACGCCAAAAATGGAGGAGAAGTGACTTTTGGTGATGATTCAAAAGGTCATATTGAAGGTATTGGTACTATTGGTAATACCTCTTCCATACAAATTAAGAATGTTTTATATGTGAATGGATTAAACCATAATCTATTGAGTATTAGTCAATTTTGTGATAAGGGATTCAATGTCATGTTTGATATTAATGGTTGTAAAGTCATTGACATTGCATCTAATCAGATTATGCTTGTTGGTCATAGAATAGGAAACATATACATGGTGCATTTAGATTCTATTGATATGACTAATTTGTGCCTAGTTGCTAAGGATGAACATGATAGTTGGTTATGGCATAGGAGACTAGGACATGCTAGTATAAGTGTTTTGCAACGGCTAACTCAAGGTGATTTAGTTCGAGGGTTGCCTAAGCTTAAATTTGATAATGATAAAATCTGTGATGCTTGTGCTAAAGGAAAACAAAAGAGAGTTTCTTTTAAATCTATTAATGACGTATCAACTAGTAGAGTATTACAATTGATCCATATAGATCTTTTTGGCCCAACTAGGACTACTAGCTTGGGTGGAAAACAATATGCATTTGTCTTGGTAGATGACTATTCTAGATATACTTGGGTTCTATTCTTAAGTACTAAATATGAAGCATTATAAAAATTCATCATGTTTTCAAAAGTAATCCAAAACGATAAAGGTTACTCTATAACTAGTGTTAGGAGTGATCATGGCACTGAATTTGAAAATCTTGGATTTACTGAGTTTTGTAATTCTAATGGTATTAGTCATAATTTTTCAGCACCTAGAACCCCTCAACAAAATGGAGTTGTTGAGAGGAAAAATCAAACTTTAGAAGAAATGGCTAGAACCATGCTTTGTGAAAATAATTTGCCAAAATATTTTTGGGCGGAAGCCACAAATACCGCTTGTTATGTTGTAAATCAAGTAATGATTAGGCCTATTTTAAAGAAAACTCCATATGAAATTTTCAAAAATAAAAAGCCTAACATTAGCTATTTTCATCCTTTTGGATGTAAATGTTTTGTTTTAAACAACGGTAAAGAAAACCTTGGCAAATTTGATGCTAAAAGTGATGAAGGATTTTTTCTGGGTTATTCTTTAAATTCTAAAGCTTATCGCGTATTTAATAAAAGAACTTTAGTTGTAGAAGAGTCTATACATGTTGTTTTCGATGATAATCCCCTTCCGAGGAAGAATTCTTGTGTGAATGATGATGTAGGTATTATAAATACAAATGACGTTAGAAATGACGTTGGAGAACCATCATCAAAGGAAGAAATGAAAAATGAGGAAACTCATGATCCTCTTGAAAATCTAACCATTGAAGAAAGGGAAGTATCTTATCAAAGAGAGTACAATTATGCCAAAGATGGTGAGATTATAGGTGATCCATCCAAAGGGGTAACAACTCGATCTTCTCTTAGAAATATTTGTAATTATGTTGCATTTATTTCATGCATAGAGCCTAAGAATATTAAAGAAGCATTAAATGATGAACATTGGATTATGGCTATGCAAGAAGAATTAAATCAATTTGAGAGAAGTAAAGTATGGACATTAGTTGAAAGGCCTAGTAGTAAATCTACTGTAGGTACTAGATGGGTGTTTAGGAATAAGCTTGATGAGAGTGGTAATATAGTGAGAAACAAGGCTAGAATTGTTGCTCAAGGGTAAACTCAAGAAGAGGGCATAGACTATGATGAAACATATGCTCCCGTGGCTAGGATGGAAGCAATTAGAATGTTATTACATGTTTTCATGAATTTAAATTATATCAAATGGATGTTAAAAGTGCATTTTTAAATGGTTTTATAAAGGAAGAAGTGTATGTGGAACAACCTTCAGGTTTTGAAGATTCAAAATTTCTGGATCATGTTCTTAAATTGACAAAAGCGCTTTATGGTTTAAAACAAGCTCCTAGAGCTTGGTATGAAAGATTGTCAAATTTTTTAATTGAAAAAGGTTTTTCAAAAGGGAAGGTTGACACTACATTTTTTTAAAGCATAAAGGTAAAGATTTATTAGTAGTTCAAATTTATGTTGTTGATATAATATTTGGTTCTACTAATGATGTTCTTTGCCAAGAATTTTCTAAGCTAATGCAAAGTGAGTTTGAGATGAGCATGATGGGGGAGCTCTCATTTTTCTTGGGACTCCAAATCAAGCAAAGAAAAGATGTCATCTTCATCAATCAAGCTAGTACGTCAAAGATATGCTCAAGAAGTTTGGACTGGAAAATGGCAAATCTCATGACACTCCAATGAGCTCTTCAACAAAGCTTGACTTAGATGAAGGAGGTAAATGTGTAGATGTTAAATTATATAGGTCAATGATTGGCTCTTTACTTTATCTAACTGCAAGTAGACCGGACATTATGTTTAGTGTTTGCTTATGTGCTAGATTTCAATCATATCCTAAGGAATCACATTTACTAGCTGTTAAGAGAATCTTTAGATACCTTAAGGACACTCCTAGTTTAGGACTTTGGTATCCTAGAGACTCTAGCTTTAGCTTAAATGCCTTTTCTGATGCGGATTATAGAGGATGCAAATTAGATAGGAAAATCACCTCAGGTACTTGTCAATTCCTTGGAAATATGTTGATTTCTTGGTTTTCAAAGAAACAAAATTGTGTTGCATTATCTACCACTGAAGCCGAATATATTTCAGCTGGTAGTTGTTGTGCACACGTTTTATGGATGAAACAACAACTTTTTGATTATGGAATTGAAGTAGGTACTATTCCTATCAAGTGTGACAATACTAGTGCTATTTGTCTCACTAAAAATCCCATCAAACACTCTAGAACTAAGCACATTGAAATAAGACATCACTTCATTAGAGACCATGTCACTAAGGAAGATGTAGTTCTAGAATTTGTTGATACTTTGCACCAATTAGCGGATATCTTTACAAAACCTTTAGACAAGGAAAGATTTTGGACACTTAGGAGAGAATTAGGTTTGACCAACCTATCTTCACTTAGTGTTTAAAATAATTTTAGCACTTTTAAGACTAAATGAAAAATGCTTAGAATAGTAATTTTTGATTGCATTCATTGCTATTAGTTAGGGGGAGTTTATGATTCTTGATGAAAATTAACTTTATGTTCAAATATAGTTTAAAGATTAATTTGATTGTTTGAATGTAATTAATTTTCAATATATGAGTTGACTATACCACTAGAGAAAATTGATTTAGCATTTTAAGTGTTTAAAATAGGATTTTAGCATTTTGGTGCAGAGGGAATCGATACCCCATGAGGGAACCGATTCCCCCTTTGAAGGGGAACCGATTTCCCCCCATAAGGGAATCGATACCCCCTTGGGGTTCTTGTTTTATCGGGCAGAACCCTTGGTTTTGGCTCAAGACCTCTATTCTCTTCTCTTCCGCCGTTTCCCCTCTCTACTCTCCCTATCTCCATTCTTGCCTCAAAACAACGTTTTTAATCGGAATTTTCTTCAAATGTCATCTTCTAAACTTGCTAGCATCATTAAAATCGTGCAAACAACATCAAAATCCACTCAATCTCATCTTTCAAGGTAAATTTTTCTAAACTCTCTATTTCATTGATTTTGAACATAGGACTAGTTTTAATTAGTTCTAGATAGAAATAGTGATCGGGCATTGATTGTTTAGTGATTAGAAACTAGATATTACAACTAATTTCATCAAAAACACAAGAATTTTCCAAAAATTTGAAATTTTCAAAATAAAAAAAAATATTTTTTAAATTATTGTGTTTAAATTAAATTATGTTGTTGTTATGAAAACTATACATATATTGTTTTTCAAAATCTTATTTTTCAATAGTTTTCAAAAACTTTGCCTATTAGGATTGATTTAAAGAACCTTGAAATATTGAGGACTCAATTGAGTTTTGAGATTGATTGAATTGCATACATGTGTTTTCTAAATTGTAGGTTATCCATTCTATTCCGATTTCCTAAACCATGTCCAATCCTAAACGTGCTAGGTCATCATCTAGTCGCTCACACCGTCAACCAAATCCACCTCCAAATCCTCCTCATATTCCTGAAATTCCAATTCCTAATCCTAATCCAGTTGATCCCAATATAACTATCCAAAATTCATGCTTCAATCATCCTGGTCCTAGAAATCATCGTTTTTGGTATTATCAATATTTCGACTCTTACAAAATTAGAGAAGAACGTATCCCTTCTCGTTAAGCTATGTTAGATATTAATTTTAAATATCTTCCTCTTTTACAAGAGTGGAAATTTGAAAATTTTGTGACCTTGAACCTATAGTTTACCATCAACTTGTTCACATCTTTTATTCTAATGCCGTTTGTGTCAAAAACCGAGCTCAAATTGAGACCATAGAAGTTCGTTCCTACCTCCTAGGACAATTCTTACATATTAACTCGGATTACATAGCCAAGGCATTAGGATTAGATAACGATGGTATTTCAAATGAAAAACAAATTTTAGGTTCTTGTTATAAAAGAAGGGATAGTGCGAGTGTCTTAGACCTTCATGAACGTTTTCTTCATCTAATAATTTCTTGGTGGTTTCGACCATCCGGAGGTTGTTATTCTACTCTTAGAGCCTTGGATCTTTGGTGGTTACATTGTTTCGAAAACAGTATTAAAATAAACCTACCTCATATCATTTTTGTTGAAATTGTTGAAACCGTAAATCTTGTTCCTAACAAGAAACTTTGTTATCTCTAGTTTACGGTTGCATTTTGAGTAATCTATTTTCTAAAGCCGGGCTTAGAGTTGGTATAGATGAAACAAATTAATCTTCTTTCCTTAACGAGAGCGGGATGGATAAAGGATAAGGAAACCGGTAAATGGGTTCGATCTTCTGAAAATACTCCGGGAGCTAGTTCTTCACGAGCTCCACCAGAAGCTGACAACGATCCCGAGCTTAAACAATTAATGCGAGACATCGATGAAGCCGAAGATGAGCCTGAACAGCCCGAGGAGCAAGCACAACAAACGCATCAAATGCCTCCATATTTTCAATCTTTTATGGAGACATTTGATTTCCGATATGCTACCATAGATTCGCGCTTTACTTCTATAGAGTCCCATTTATCCACAATGGGAGCTCAACAATTAGAAATTCTCCAAGAGATGCGTACAAACAACGCTTCGATGAATGAACGTATTGATGCACTCTCACATGAGATGGCCACTATGCGAGCTCGTTTTCCTCCTCCCGATCCGGATGTTTGATTCTGTGTTTAGCTTTAGAACTTTGAACTAAAAGATTATTGTTTCAACATTTTGAATATTTTGGAATGTTTGATTTTATGGATTGTTATACTTTGGATTTGTTTGGATGTTTGAACTTATATATTTGGTGTGGTTAAATTTATTCATTATTGCATCATTTACATCATGTTAGATATATGACCAATTTTGCCATGTGACATTAATTATGAATATTGATTATGAAATTAATGGCTAACGTTTCTCTTGATTGTGATCTTAGCAGCTTAAACCTTGTTTAAATTCTTTAAAAATGTTTTTTTATTTAACAAAAAGGGGGAGAAGTGTTAAATGTTTTAAATGGGAGAAGTGTTAAAGTAAGGGGAAGTAATTTCAAAACTTGATTTCAAAATCTTAAAATTACTAAAATGTTTTGTTATATCAAAAAGGGGGAGATTGTTGAAAACATTTTGATATTTCGATATAACAAATTAAGTTAAATGAATTTTAAGATTTTCCAAAAAGATTTTCTAAGTATATTCGATATAATTATTCGAATATCAAAACATTACTCTAAATCTTTCAAAAGTCATTTTTAATCCTTACTCAAGTGTAAAATTAAGTTTTAATCTTAAAACAATTTCAAAATAATTTTACAAAGTATTTCGAACCGTTTCAAAGCCAAAAATTCCAGATTGCTCAGAGGGAACCGATTCCCCCCTGAATGGTTTGGCTTCGAGAATTCCAGTATGCTCGGAGGGAACCGATTCCCCCCAGTGGGTACCGATTCCCCCCACTGTTCAACGGTCGAAATATTTGAATTTTACACTTAGGGAACCGATTCCCTATGAGGGGTATCGATTCCCCCCCCACTCCAAACTGTTTTATTAATTGATTTCACACTAAAACGGCTATATTATCTTCATTAATGATCCCCAACGTTCAGAAGTGATTCAAGGTGTATTTAAGCAAGCTTAGAAGCCATTGATCAATAACAAAAAACATCAAGCAACTAGAATCAAGAGAGAATCAAAGAGAAAGCATCAAACCTCAAGTTTGAGCATTTCAAGCCTATTTTTCATTCAATATTCATTTTGCTTTCAAGAACACTTATTGTGCTCAATTGTATTCATTTTTTAGTGTTCTTTTCTTTGTTCTAGAATTGTGCAAACAATCTACCTTGTGAGGATTTCCTTGTAAGTTTGCAAATTTGTATTGTTCTCTTTGGGAGAGAGTGTTCTCAAGAATTTGGGGTATAATTCTTGAAGGTTTGTAAGGTTACTCTTTGTCCTCAAAAGAAAGACAAATTAGTGAATTTGTGGAAAATCCTTAGTGTGGATAGCTAAGGTAGTGGACGTAGACTTTGGTTGAGAAAGTCGAACCACTCTAAATCGCTATGCAATTTCTTTCAATTTTCTGCAAAAGCTTCCACCAAAATTTTTATTGCCAATTCACCCCCTCATGGCCGATTCTGTCAATCGATTAACTCGACAGTTTGCTTGTTGCTGGTGGTGTGTCCTGTTTAGAGTTGTTGTCCTTGTGTGTGTCCAAGAGGTTTAAGGGTTGCTAGTGATTTGGGTTTAAAATCCCAGATTGTAATTCTTATGTAGTTTAGTTAAGTTTTATTCTCTTGTTGCTTGGATGTTATATGCTTTAGGTAGTTAGCAGATTAGTGTTTTCTTATGCTCTGGTTCAAAGTATTCTTTTCCTCTAATTAGGTTTATAGAGGTTTTTATTGAGGCTTTGAACTAGATTGACCTTTATTAATAAAATTTGACTTTTGTCGATAAAAAAAGTAACCAAAGTTACGTTCACGATAATTTCTATTAGATAGGTTTGTCCACTTTGAGATTTTAACAAACTTGTTAAGACAATATGATGAATCTCGAAACACATTTATTTGTTATTTCGATTTTCTCACAATTTCTGAATTATCTCGGATTAAGAAATGTAGAAGAATGAAATAATAACATGTCTTAAGATTGTTTGAAAAAATTCATTAATCCGAGAATGAAATGAAAAATAATAATGATTGAAATATCATTATAAAATTAAAGAGAAAGAAAGAATTTACTTTGTCTTAAGATCGTTACGCAAAATAACAATTTGAGACAAAATCGAACATGAGAAAATAAAATAGAAGAAATTAAAACTTCTTAACACAAATAAAAAATAAATGGAAAAAAACATCCAGTGAATGTGTCACGTATAAACTGAAGCTAGTTTCCACAATGTAAACATTTAATTAAATGTTGATGTAAAATTTTAAATATTTTTACATAAATTATGTAAAATTTAATATTAATTAAAATTAAAATAATACATGATATATTTAAATACTCAAGTAATATATTATCAACAGATAAAATTTTATATAAATAATTTTATTTAAATATTTAGAATTTCACTTGTTAAAAAATATAGACCAATGACAATTTGGTAAAATATATATTCCGATAATATTTTTTTATTTCAACCAAACATTATAATCTTACATTCCTGTCAAACTAACTAAAACAGTAATGTAACATTCTCATTAATCTATTCCTGATAATCTTTTATTCTCACTAGTAATCTTACATTTTGTGAACCAAACGCATCCTAAAAGTTAAGTTAGCATTACCTACAGTGACGACTGTGATAGCAACATTCTGTGGAACCCGACCCATCAAGATTGGAACATCGAAGCTTGTAAATCAGTCCCGTGGGAAAACAACAATCACTAAAAACTTATCCGGAAATCTCCTGTCATCATTCTCTCCAAAAAGAAGACCAGAATATACATCAGCGGTGGTTAAAACATACACATATAAACATGCGTTAAATGCATGATTTAATATTATCTTAATGGACATTCAATTCATCTTCAGCTTCTCCTAAAGTGTTCTTTTAATAAATCCCAAAGCTTTGAACTCAAAACTATTCAATGGAAGCATCTGGTTTCATCTCAATAACACTGCAAAAATAAAGATGGCGGATTGCTTTCTGCTACTAAGCCTTCCTTCATGGTGAATTGGTGATGTATTTATGGAGATGCTGACATAAACCTACCCATCGAATATAAACTTGTCCGGCACTGTTTGTTTTTGATGAGCTTTGATGATAATGGGAGTTATTCCATGTCATTTTTCTTGCCACAGAGTCGAAGAATCTCAACGTGGCTCGAACCATCTTCATCCGGATTCATTGTCGGCCTCTTCCATCTCTTCTCAACCGAGTCTACCGTCAGTTCCTTCACTTGCTTCGGCGTCTCACCGACCCGATGAAGAGATCACCCGAGCTATTCACCGTAAGTGCATAGCCACCTTTAAGAACCAGTCCTTTGTCTTCACCGTCGTTCTCACGGGGAACGTGCTTTAAGGTGGCTCTTCGAACGGTGAGATTCGAGCGTGGAGGCTGGACTGTTCCGAGCAAGGTGATCGAATTTATAATACTGTGGCTGCTTGCCGCAGTGCGGTTAAGTCCATGGTGGTTTTAGGGGATAAGCTTTTCAGTGCACACCATGATAGCAAAATCCGCGTTTGGAGGATTCATAAACAAGCACTGCATCGCAAGTATAAGTGTTTAGCTACTCTCCCGACGTTGAACGATCGGTTCCTGAGATGTTTATCGGAGAAGAATTACGTACAGGTCCGGCGTCATAAGAGAAGCACGTGGATACATCATGTCGATACTGTATCTGCTCTGGCGATATTGACAGAATGCTCTTTCCTTTATACTGCCTCATGGGACCGGACGTTCAAGATTTGGCGGACGTCGGATTTCAAGTGTCTGGAGTCGGTGCAAAACGCGCACGAGGATGCCATAAACGCCATAGTTTTGTCGAAAGATGGATTCGTTCATACGGGTTCAGCAGACAAGAGAATTAAGGTATGGAAGAAGAACCATGTAGGGGAGAAGAAGAACAAACATTCGCTGGTCTTAACGCTTGAGAAACACAAATCAGCTGTCAATGCTTTAGCTCTCAGTGATGACGGGACCGTGCTTTATTCCGGTGCATGTGACAGATCGATTCTTGTTTGGGGAAGAGAAAGCGGCGGAGAAGACGACGGTGAGTGGCGGATGGTGTTGTTGGGTGCACTTAGAGGTCATACCAAGGCGATATTGTGCTTGTCCGTGGTGAAGGATACGATATTCAGTGGATCCGCTGATAAAACTGTGAGGATTTGGAAGAGAGGAACAGACAAAAGCTATTGCTGTTTTGGAAGGGCACACAAAACCAGTTAAATGCTTGACGGCCACAGTTGATGAATGTAATACTAATACCGAAGAAGGTGCTTCTGAAACTATTAATTGTATGGTTTGCAGTGGGAGTTTGGATTATGATGTTAATGTTTGGCAAGTATCAGCTCCTGTTTTTTGATCTTTTCCCTTGTATTTGTGATGTAGGAAGGATAGTTTCCATAGCTTATACAAGATTCAATAGCTCTAGGAAAACTGTAACTTGAATTGTATTTATAAGCATTGATATTAATTCATGTGAGTTCATGTGTCTGCAATTTATCTCATTGAATTAAGTATGATCAATGTTATGCCTCTCTCAAATCTCTTTTACGATCTTTTATATGATTTTTGATCAATCTCATCTGTCAAAGTCACAATTAATTGACAACTGATCATATTAATAGAATTTATTTATCCGGTTGACCTACGAGTAGCAATGATAATTCTACATCTCGCATCCACACTAAGAATCACTATAAAGCCTCCTAACCAAGACCAAGAAAAGGATTTGAAACCTCTTTGCTTATTCTTCTGCTATGTTCTCATGAGAGAGGAGACTTTAACACCAGTCAAGGGTCACTTGACCACCAACTATGAGTACTCTTTGCTCAAATAAATTAACCATCGTTATCCATTTATTTTATCAACAATAAAGAATATAACCAAAGTTAATCAATAATTAGAAAACTTGGAATTAATTGAAACAGAAGCATTGATATTTGAAATTGCTGCAACAAGCGTTTCAACTGTGTTCAGCAGACCCTAAGAGCTCTGATTTTGGACGGATGGTGCTAGACATATCTGGAGAACAACAGCAGAATATGAATGCTGCTGCATCACTGAAATAAACAATGATTTGAAAATTCCAACAGGATATCATGAGTACTTAATTTGTTGGTATTGATCATATAATTCCTATTATTTTACTAAATCTTTCATTAATCAAAAGTGGTGGTGGGGTTCAGTTAGGTTAAAAGTCATCTAGCAGGCATTTGTTTATTGAGCCTGCACTTAATCCTCGATAAACTTTTAATTTTTACGTAAAAGATAAATAAGATGTAACTTTGGGAAAAGGGAAAAGAATCTCGATTACATAAATAAAGATGATCAACTTGGCATTCATCTTCTGGGAAAAAAAACCTTAGCTAATCAGGACTGAAACGAGAGGTAAGCAGGTTCATGGATCATTATTAAATGAGGTAGTTGTATGGTTTAACTCTAAATTGAATACATAAAATTAGATTAAGAGAATCGTTCTTCTATGTAATATCCGATCTATATTAACCAATCAATAAATTATAAAAAATGGTCGTAGAAATAAAAGGTTATTTGGAGGTCGAGATGATTACCAATCAAGAAACAATATTAAAATTAAAATCATACCAGGCTTTGGGATTATTTTATAAAATGAAGAGTCGTGGGTCGCCAAAAAGCCTGCCACAACAGTTGGTGAAAACACATACAGCTGGGCTAAGTTTAAGACATGGTTTATTGAGATTGAACACAGATCTTGATGGTCTTATATGCTCTATAAACCCCACTTGGAATATCATGTATAAATTATAAATTTAATATTTATTAATATATTTTTATTTGATTAATTTATATTTTTAAAATTTATTAACTAAAATAATACGTAGATAAATATAATTAAATTACATAAATTAAGACTTTAAATTAAATTATACAATTCTGAAATGAATGAAGATTAATTTAAAATTAGATGCTTTTTAGAGATTAAATTAAACAAAATAAAATTGAATTACTTGAAAATTCATTTATCTTCTTATTAATATAAGATTACTATTTTAATAAGAAATGTCACATGACATGTTCTAATTGTCTAAATAATTTTCCTAACTGAAATTAATGATTGTAGATGAAATAATAATGAAATTAAATATTAGACGATAAAAAATTAAAAAAACAACTTGATAAAACATAGGGTAAACCATCTATTTAGCTACCCACCTATTAATTAGTTTCTGTTTGAGTCGTTCAACTCTTATTATTTTCAAAACCATAACTAGTATTTCGTTTTGATTCTGATTTGGTCATCCACCGTTAAAAAATTAATGGTGGTGTCGACGTGTCATCGTAAAATAATGTCACATCAACATTAAAAATAATAAAAAGATACCACGTTTAGACCACTGTTATTCTTTTGACAATGATGACTAAAACATAATATTAGATATAATTTTAAAAAATAATAATAATTGAATGGTGAAAATAAAAACCTAGCATTAGGAAATTTACCCTAATATATATAATTTACCATCTATAAGCCCAATAAGAAAGCAAATATGTTTAGCAAACTGTGAACCCAAGTCAACTTTATACAGTGGGTTTGGATTTTGCTAATGTAAACCACTGATTTATTGCACTTTCAACCCACGTTTCCACCATCATCGTCCCTACTAATATTGTGGACTTTTCAAGAACCTTCACTCCTTTTCTTCTTCCCTTCTAGAATCAAAGAAATTACTTTGAAGAATATTCAGGTAGTTTTGACAAAGTATATTATTGCAGGCCAGGTAAGTCGGTAACTAATTAGGTAAAAAGCACACATATTCCGGTGAATTTGTTACCGGTGGTGGAGCATAAGGGTGAAAGAATTTATTTTCATACCAAAATCCATGACTCTTGTCTGCCCCATAAAATGGAGTCATAATAATTACTTCGGCGGAGAAAATGGATTTATACCATCATGTTTCTTCTCATCGTGAAAGTAATTTTATAAATACTTTATGAGTATTTTCAAATTCACCACCCAACTCACCATCTGGGTAAAAAATTTTAAATCCACACATGCCCATGTAAGTACATTTTTAAATCTATTTCCACACCCACTACCTAACTGGAGACATACCCGATTAGACCCGCCTGACAGCATATATCTTATATAATATTAAGATTTATAAATTAGTCTCTAAAATTATACCTAAATTCATAATGATCTAAAATTTAATGGGCATTTAGTGGGCAGGCGGATGTGGGGTGGGTAAGGTCTCAAACCCATCACCCGCCCAATATCCGCGACGGGTACCACTTTCTAAATTCACACCCCCCACTACCCACTAAAATTATACTCATCCCCGTCCCAATTGAAACGAGTACGATGCGGAATATACGAAACTGTATCCGTTTTCCATCCATATATATATATATATATATATATATTCATGTGTGGTTGTGATAATCACAATACAACATATTTATTTTGTGTAACTTTATTAATGTCAAACACAAAATTGTCACGAAATAGATTAAATGTCAATTCTTTCCCCACCTGCCTTTTCCATTTTGTCGCCGATATTTGTGATCTTTTTCTAATGAAAAGTTGAACAAATTCTTAAATTACGCAACTAGAAGAATATGTGGTTGGTTTGAAAACTATTTTTGGAAGCTTGCTGAGCTTCTTTTTGATCGGCACTTAATACTTTGGACGTATTTTTTTGCTCTTATTCACTATAAATTCCATGGATTTTCAGAGGTTATTACAACCGCAGTCATGTTCTCTATCTTGTCTCCACTTAGCCACTTCTAAGCTTTAATCAAGATTTGTTTGAATATGAGATACAATTGGGGTTAGTTCTTAAGCTAAAATCTGGTTTTGAACATATATACGTTATCACCGAGTTAAGATAATTTTGAACATATACTACCTTATAATCATCTTTCAATATACATTTTTTGAAAATATATCTTATTTTTTTAAAATAAATGAAACACAAAGGAGGATGTTAATAATAGTAATAACAAGAAATAAATAATAAAACAAATAATATTATAACACGATAAAAGACTAAATTGAAAATAATCCCAAAAATAAAAGAAATAATGAGAAAATGAGAGTGAAGCATTGGTCAGGTTATCATTAGGTCCAAGTAGAGTCGTCTAAGACATTTTCAAGCCTTGAGTGAAAACTCAAAAATATGTTTTTATAAAATGAAAGTATATTTCATTTTTTTTAACAATTAACTCAATATTACATAAAAAAATCATAGAAAATGATTAGATTTTGTGAAAACACGTTATTTTATTATTTTATTAAGAAAACACCTTAAATAAACTAAGAGAATAATATAAAAATTGAAAGTGTGTATGATACATAGCTTGATTTTGAATAATAATTAACAAAAAAGAATTGTATATTATTTTATTGTTAGATTAAGATTTAAGAAGACTAAAAATTAAAGAATATTTGATAAACTAAGATTTGAAAAAAGAAAAAATGATTAAATTTAATTCAAAATTGTATGAATTAATAATAGAATGAAAAAAGAGGGTCAAAACTAAAAATTTTATAAAATTATAAAATTAAGAGTTATCATTATAAATATAAAAATTAAGGACAGTAATTATAAATATAAAAGAATTGAGGGTCTTGAAAAGTTGCTCAAAATTCAGGTGCTTCCCTTATAACTGGCCTGAGTTCAGCCAGGCACGGACCTCAGTGCGGGTCGAACTCGACTTAGACATTAATTAGTGCGTTTGGTTCACGGAATGTAAGATTACAGTGGGAATGAAAGATTATCAGTGAGAATGTAAGATTACTAGGGAATAGAATTACTTAGAATGTTTTATTTTATGTTTGGTTGGCTTAGCAGGAATGTAAGATTACCGTGTTTGGTTAAAGGAATAAAAAATTATTCGAATGTATATTTGACAAAATTGTCCTTATTATATATTTATTTTTTTAACAAGTTAGAAAATATTTATATATTTTCTTTAAAAAATTTAAATTCATAAAATTTATATACCTTTTTTTACAAAATTGAAAATATAAAAAGGTTTAATGAAAGGGTAAAATTTTATTTTAACCCCTGAACTTATATAAAATTTTAATTATAGATTTTTTTTGTAAATCTAAAATAGTTTAAGGATAAATTTGTAATTAACCTTCGTAGAATTTTTATTATTCAATGACGGAATAAGAATATTTTTGTAAGAAAAAAAATTAAGGGCATTTTAGTCTTAAACGCCGGTAATCCAACAATACCTAAAGAAAAGATGTAATGACATTCCCGGTAATATACTCAAAAAATCACTATTTGTAATCTTACATTACCGGAAATGGGATTCTCGGCTAACCAAACAGGGGAATGTGAATTTCATTCCCATGAGAATCTCACATTCCCTTATCCAAACGCGTCAATGTCTTTTTACATTTTTTCCCCGGAAGAAAATAATTTCTATATTCTCTCTCATCGGTTTGACTAAAATCGTCGCTGGCCATCATGTACAGCGCCGTCAATCGTTGTCTACCTCCGTTGGTCGATCGCCACCGTCAATGACAGAAATCCTTAAAAGCTTCTTTTCTACTCTATTTTCTTAAACCTAAATCTACCTTTAAAATCCACAAAAGTATTTAATTTTTCGCAAATTTACAAAAAAAACAAATACTATTAATTAGGGCTTTTTCAGTGTATGATATGGAATAGAGCGTGATGAACATTTATTGTTATCACTCCATATCTGATATTTAAAAAATTTGATTCAGACTCATTTTGATTTAGATCCACTTCTTCAGAAGAAAAAAATCACCTTATTTAAAATGAATCAATATAAAATGGCTTAATACCAACATAAGTGCCCAAATTATACCTAAATTCTTGAATAGATGCCTAAACTATTTTTTTAATCATCCGGGTGTCTAATGTTACGAACGTTATCTATTTAGGTGTATATGTCAGCAACGACGTTAATTTCTTGTTAAATGACATGTTTCACAATACGGTTTTTTTTAAAAAAAAATTATTTAAAATTAAAAAAAACTATACATATTTTTAAAGAAAAACATAAACATTTTAAAATAGCTTAAAAACTTTGAAAACATTCATTTCAACCCCTAAACTCATGCCGGCCATCACCCTTTGTTGTCGACGAAGCTCCACCCGCCTCATTTCCCTCCGACGACCAAAATCCCCATGAAATCGTGACCGATCGACGACGAATCAATGTTTTATACCATGCGATCCTAGGATGAAAATCGCAATCCCACGCGGTCTCAACGGTCAATCGAGATAAACTATGACAGCGTATGACTAGGAGGATAACAGGGGCTACATCGGCGTTAATGGTCGAAAAGGGTGGCGACAACGGGTTAAGGATAGGATTTGACAATTTTAGGTATTTTGGGGATTTTTTATAATTTAAGAGAAATTAGAGTTTTTTATAAATATAATAATGTTTTTAAAAATTAAATTTCAAACTCACCAAATTGTGGCACGCTTCACTTAATGAGGAAATTAACGCCGATGACGGCCCGAGCACCTAAATGTGTAACGTTTGTAACATTAGACACCTGGATGAGTCAAAATAATTTAGGCACCTACTTGAGATTCTTTTTTTTTTTTTTTTGCTTAGCAAGAAATCATTTTATGAATAATCGACTGGAAAGAATGCCTCGTTAAAAACTTTATTAAGAACCTCCCTATTCGAGAATTTAAGTATAATTTAGACACTTACTTTAATATTAAACCATATAAATTTATCGGATAATTCAGATTTTATCATATTGTAAAAAATATATCATCATCATGTTTCGCAGGCAGCCATCATGATGATTGAAGAAATCTAGCAGGTGAAGCAAACATGAAATGATGCCATTTCCGGTGAAATTTTATGCGTGTTTTACAAATTAATCTTTGCTGAGTTCATGATCACATTGTATTACAGCAATTATTAAGCGAAATCTTAATTATGGTACACCAAGATAACTAAAATATTCAGACAAAATTCGCTTGCCTAACACAAACAAAACAGTGCAACCCAGCAAGTGCTTCGGACAGTTTGAGCATCAACATTCAACCAGTACTCAAGTAGGCTCACATTGATTAAATTTCAAGATTCCAAGCAAAACCATATCCCTTTCATACAATTTCTTTTCAAATCTTAATAACGATTGTTCTAATAAATGAGGGATAAAAAAGATTGAACGGGAGTCACGTCTTAGAAATTTCAAATTTTTTTTATTTACGATATTTTTTTATCCTTTAAAATTTTATAAATACGGTTTCATTAAAATATTATAAGTTTGTCCCCTCTAACATAAAATCATGTCTCCCTCATTGGTTCTTATCCATTTTATCGAGATTTGGATCGAGTATCAAATAGTGATATGTATGATATTATTATATTTGTTTTTTTTTAAATAAAAATACTTAAAATTGGGTTAAATACGGATTAAAAATGTTGTTTCATGATTCATTGAACAATAAAACACAAAAATACTTAGGATGCAGCTTAGATTTTTTTTTAATGTCAAATACTAATTAATTTAATTATAATTCTTAGATTTAATAATAAAACACATAATACGTCTAGTAAGGGAAATTTTATTCGAATATTAGATATGATAGCATTAGAAGATACAACCATAAATTCTGAACATGAATAATTAAAGAAATATTAAGGATTAAAAATTATTTAAATTGAAAATCAAATGGACTACATACAAGATGTTATTTTTTTTGGAGTTTTAAATTTATTATTATTATTTTTAAAATTTCACATATTTGATTGTAGAGAGATCTCTATCTATTAGGTTAAGAGCAAAAAGAAAAGGTGGTTTGGGTGGTGCCCATTATAATTTTCTCCATGTGAAACAAGGAAAAATCCCTTTGGTAAAACACTAACAAAAAGGAGAAGAAGAAAGGTGCAGCAATCATCATGTCCTCTCCCTTCTCCTTCCTCTCATCATTAACCCTTAGCTTTCATCATCGCCACTCCATGTTTTGCTATCTACCCACCGCACAAAAACCACCGCCTCTCCCAACCCACCTCCGAGCAACACCTAAAACAAGAAAGAGAAATAAAGGAAAACTCAAAATTCCAGATGAAGATGGCTTCAATCAAGAAGAAGAAGCGAAACCCTAATCCCACCTGCACCTGCGTGTCTAATCTGAATTAAGGGTTTCTCTCTTCTTCTTCTTCATCATAAATACTTCTTTTTTCTTCTGTTCTCTTCGTTTCTTGGGGAATTGAAGCATCATGGTCCGATTGTAAGCTACATATCAACAAAAACCTAATACTATATATACCAGTTGTTTCCTTTATTTTCCTGTACGGGATTTCTCTTTGATTTCTACAGCATCTGAGATCTTAATCTATGGTAGAAGCAGACTTTGTTCGGCTTTTGGTTTAGATGGTCGAAGATGGCATGAGTTAACGTTGTATACCATGTATATGTTTGATCATGCCTCCCTCTCTTTATCTCTGTGTGTTCTTCAATATTTCAATAGTTCTTAAGTACTGTAACTTCTTTCTGCTTTTTTGTGTATTTCGATTTCTTTGACAATAAATATTTTTCCTTTTACGATCTTATATTACAGAGATTTTCTATATTTCATATACTACGCTCGAGTCTAGTCTAGTGCAACGATCTCTTGGGTTAGGGTTATGAATGTTTTCATGGATCATGCATGTGAAGCAAAGATTAACTTTTTAGTGAAATAAATGACAAATAATAGCATTTATGGATTTTATACTTTTAGATTTAGGATCTGTTGTCAATAAGGTAAAACTTTTAAGTTTTACATTTTTTTTCTTAAATCCATGGACTAGAAAATATAGATAGTTGAGATTAATATAAAAAAATTGGAATTTTATTGAAAAATAAGTGAGTTATTCTCATTTAAGGGTTTTAATTTCAACCATTAAATTCAATTAATTAACCCAACAATCCAAAAACATATAAAATACTGCATAGGTGGATTCTAAACTCATAATTTTGTATTAGCAATAAATGATAGCTAGGTCTTGACATTGTAAATGAATTACTTTGTTTTTTAGGCTTTTTGTGCATTTTATCTCTAAAACTCATAATGAAAAGTATATTTGCCTGTATCTATGCTTTTATCCCTTGCTGAAATGCTTTGATCATGTGCTAGAGGTTGACTTCACCTCACCTTCTTCCTTTTAACTGTTAGCCTTTTCTTATCAATCATTTTCTGTTTTTCCCATTCTTTTAGGCCTACTAATACCACTATTCTTACTTTTTTTTTTGAATTAATCACATGTATTCGATCTATTGACCGACTAATCTAAATTGGATACTGCAGAAGCGAGGGCGACCCTCCCAACCCGGTTTGCTCCATTTGCAAACGTTAGGGTTCAAACCTATAACCTTACTTGAGGAATCTAGTGTCTTATCCACTAAAACTACTTTAATAATGGGTTTATCTTTGAGTTGAGAATATTTATAGATTGGAAATAAAGAGAAATTAAGGAGAACTGAGTTTAATAAGCTTTTATTTGCTTTGGCTGACTCAAATTGGGTCCTTTAATTTCACCTCGAAGATGATATTTGGTACAAGGTCTAATTCTGCTCCTCATCCCTACATTCTTCACATATTTGATATTTAGTACCTTTAACTTTAATTTCCGGAATTTAATCATATCCTCATTTAATTTAAAAATTGAAGTACAATTGATAATACGGTCAAATTAAGTACTCTGGTAAACTGGATTTTATGTAATTTTTATAATAAAAATTACTCAAAAGCTTATATGACACATGTAGGAGGCCAAATAAGAAAATAAAAATGTTGCTGAGCTAAAAAGAAAAAGGAAAAAAATATTGAATCCAGATTGTAGGACTTTTATAATTGATATAATAAATCATCTGCTTATATAATTAACTAGTTCTATAAGATTAAAGAATTTATATTAATTACCAAAATGAGTAAAATTATGATCTATAACTTACAATAAAAGCAATCCCACACAATGGAATGTAATTAACTGTTTTTTAAGGTGAATGTGGTTAAATTTACTTTAAGGCTAATCGAGGTAAAAAGTGGCTTAATCTTGTAGAAACCCAATAAAAATTGAGTTAGGCCTAGGCCCAGAAACTGTTTCAAATAAACATTTCGAACACATTTATTATATAATTAATGAGTGTAACAATCATTTATTATATTTAACCAAATGCTATTTTGAATTTGTTGTTCGATTAAATATAATTAATGAATAAGGATTTTCCATTTTACGACCATGTTATATCTAACATTCATGATCTCTAGAGATAACAATCATCCATTTAACCATTTGTTATATCTAGCACTCGTGTTCAATATATGAATACAAAGATATGACCTTCAATGATCTTAAAAAAACTTTTAAAGGTATTAATTATATTTATATCAGACATATATTTATACTGAAAATCACATCTGAATCTAAATTACATACACTCTTTAGTGGAAGCAAATGGTATTAAACCATGTGATGGTCCTGATGGATGGGCAGAAAGAATAGAAGAAGACTAGGGAAAGTAAAAACTAAAAGCAGTGAAAGCAAGACCTTTAGATCATTAGCCTTCAACGACCAACATGAATAAAAGTACATCAATCCGCACACAACATTTGATTTGTCTCGTCAGAAATTAAAGCCCTTTAGTCTGACGGCTGACTAGGGTGGGTGGGTGGGTGTGCAAACCGGGACGACGGGCTTTTTCAATTTTTTTCCTACTAAACACGCGCATGCACGCACACGCCGTGAGCAGCGACCACGAAAGATCCTGGTTTCCTCGTATGCTTTGTGCTCTCTTCCAATTCTATGAATTTGGTGAATCGAGTTTTGTCCATAGATTTTATGTATTTGATAGTTCCAAGTGTTATAGATTAGGGATAGATCTGAAAATTAAAATAATATTTGATCGAATGTAATATATGATTAATGAACTCAGATTACATGTGATTATACATACAATTTATCAATTAATCAAAGCTCACATATTCTTCACTTATGTACGCAGTATGCTCCAAAGCAACGTTTTGGCACCATGATTAGTGATAATTACATGTGTAAGCTGAAGATTGCAGCAAGCTTTGAGAGATGATTAATATGAGCTTATTATTGACAATGAACTTTGGATCCGCTAACTTCAAACTGATTATGCTTCACCAAATGTTTAACCTTGAAATTATTACAACCTAGAAATACAAACCTTATTAAACTTGGAATCTATATGGAGGACAACACTCTTTTTATTACCGAGTTCGCTTGATGAAACATAATTAAAATTGTATTATTTCATTATATATACATACAAGGTAACCTTACAGCTTTGCATCGAACATTACTTTTTTATTTTATTTATTCAAGTTTTTTGCCTTAGTCAACGTTGGCATTCTTTGTAGTTTCCTTTAAGATATTTTAAATGCATTTTGGAAGAGAAATAGAGATTAGATTGGATGGAAACAGGAATTTGGAGGAGTGGGTCACCTTTTGTTCCTCAATCAAAGCAGATGGATGATAAAATGAATTGAAGCAAGCTGAAATCAGTCAATCAACCAACCCCCCTCCCCCCACCCACTTTCTCACCAGTTCCCCTCCATAATGCCCTTGTTCTCTGCCACATGTTAGCATCCTCAAAAATGTTTAATGAAAACTAATAAAAAAATAACACTAATATGAAATAAACTTATAAAGAATCCAGTTAGTGACTTTAATGGTAAAAAATATTATTATTTTAAAGGATTTAAGTTCGAACATATGCGACTATACAGTTATAAAAAGATATTATCTTATAATCACTTTAAAAAATTATTCAAAAATAGATATTTTATGTATGTACATTAATGAATACTGAATGGACTAAATTATAACAAGTTATATATGATAATAATATAAATATTATGCAAAATACAAAGAATCAATAAAAGCATGCCTACATGAAATTCCTCTCCTAAAGAAAAAAAAGTTAAGTAGTTTGAATAGGGGTTGGAGAAAACAAATAAAGGGAGAGGAATTTAGGCACCATGAGAGAGATCTATAGGTGGACTTTACTCAACCAATGAGAGAGCAAGCAATGGAGACGTTGAAATAACAGCACAATCTTATACGGTTTCTAAAATTGTCCCTAAAGGTAAGAAAAGTGGGTCCAAAACAATAACAACTGTCCAACACAAATGATTTTTTTAACTGTTAAATACAATAATAATATAGGTTGATGACTTGATTCAACTGAAAAACATATGCTTTTGGTATTAAATATAGGCTTTGCCTGCTCTAAGAAGATATGGCCAGATCTCATCTATGACCCCTCCATGCATTATAGTATATATGCTTACATCATTGCCCACTTCTTTATATTCCTTTCTTTAGCAACTACTCTCTCTTATTATTTTCTAATCCTATTCACAAAAAATTGGTCAATTTTAACATATTACCCCACCCTCCCCCATTTTGTCATGTCTCTTTTAAAATAAAAATAAGATAAACACAACCCTTGGTCATACCAGTATCATGAACAATTATGTTAATGCCTTAAATTATCATATCAACATCATAAGTGTAATACCCTAAATCCCGAGTCAGTAGTTTGAGTCAACTTGAAACCCGTAAATCAAGCCCATTAGATTTCCTAGACCAATTCTTAGGCGTATTGGGCCTAAGGTAGGCCCAAGAGTTAAATATGAGTGATGGTTTTAAGTTGGGTTTAAAAGTTAAGGGACCACAAGTGTAGTTTACCCATAGTTTGTCTTAAAGGATAAAAACCCCTTAAACCAAGTGATTTTCACATGAAAACAAAGCCTCCCAAAACTATCTCCTTTTCTCTCTTCTTTTTCCTTTCCAAGAGCAAGCAAAGGTAGAAGATTTAATAATTCCAAGTCTAGTTTGGAGCAACCAAGGTAAGAATCCTAATCCTCACCTTTCAAGCTTCATTTTGAGCCCTTAATCTTAAGTTTTGAGCATGGTTTCAAAAATGGTTTTTAGGAAGGTTAAGGGAATTAAAGGATTCAAGTTTATTTTAGTAAATTTGAGTTGTTTGGAGGATCATTAACCTTGTTTTAAGCTTTAGATAAGTTAGTAAACCCCTTTTTCTTATATTTCATTAGCCAAAGAGGTGAGAGAAAGTTCAAGGGCTAGAAGTAAGCAGAAAGTGAATCCTAGTTGATTCGAGAGAAATTCTAGCAGCCCAGAAGTCATGTAACACACTCACACCTTCCTTATACCAGTTGTAAATCATTAGAAATATGTTTTAGCTAGAAAGTTAGTTGAAGCATGTTTAGTAAGTTTTCATGGTGGATTTTATAAATTATGTTGTTAGTTTGTATTAAAGCCTTCTTATAACCCCTATTGATCAAATAAGACTAAATAACAAATGGGAAACCTCTAAGTGGGAAATTTGGGAAGTTTGAGAGGTCATTTCGAGGTTAAATAAGGCATTTTCGAGCAGGGGTATCAGTACTGTATGAGTCAGTACCGATACTATTCTTCAGGCAGTATAAAAATTTATTAAGTTTAAAGGGAGTGTCGATACTCTCAAGAGGAGTATCGATACTACAGGGTTGGTATCGATACCGGGTTTGCAAATCAGATTCCAGTAGCCATTTTTGGTATCGATACTCTAGGAAGTATTGATACCCAAGGTCTCAGTATCAACACTCTCATATAAGTATCAATATTTCATTTTCCTTTTAAGGCATTTCAGCAGGGGTATCGATACTTTTGGGTAGGGTATCGATACTAAAAAGATGGTATCGATATTGTAAGGTCAATATCAATACCCAAGATTATGTTTGCGCTTTAATTCAAGAAGAGTTATAAAAACAAGTGAGGTTTTCCAAAAGCTTATAATTTCTCTCAAATAAGACTACAAGTGAGGACAATAGTAATGTTAATTCAAATGTAGAAACGAGATAAAGTATGATGAAATAAGACTAGCATTGTTTGAATGGTCGTGAAATGATCATGACACCCGAGTTCCTTTAGAAAAGCTAGCAGTATCAAAAGTATAGATTCAATATGGATATATCCTTTAGGAGTGCGTAAGACACTTTAAGCTGACTAACTAAGGCAAAGACATGATACTAACAAGGGGTGGGTTAGTCGACGGCGTGATGTCTTATGCAGAGATTCCGAGGGCCTCATCATCAGTAGAATAGAGAGGTGTGAGCTCCGAAATGCAAAACCCTCAGCCATACCATGATGTCTACTATAGAGTAGAAAATGGGTATACAAGTATACTCATTAAAGAAAAGCAATAAACTTGATAGCTTAAGCCTTTCAGTGATATACAATTAGTATGATTTAGTTGTTAGTATGGCACTGAACTAATTAGCTTAACCTTCGGATGTTTCCATTGGCAGGTTAGTAGATTGAGCAGCCGAGGAGTTGTATACTGACCGAGGACCATATCAGAGCATATTAGAGTACGTCTCAGCGTTTTTAAAGGGCATGTATATTTGTAAAACATTATTGTCTAGTTAAGTTGTAGATTTAATTTTAAGTTGGTCTGTATTATTTTGGAGCTCCCCAGTGTAAAGTTTTTATTATATTATATTTTTTTTATTTTATGGTTGCTTTAAAGTTAGAGTAAGTAAGAAAATATTGGTTAGCCACTTCGGTGGTTCCGTATAGCACCCTAATTGATCGACTGTGTGTTGTACTGGTTTAGGGTGTTACATTTAGTTGTATTAGACCAAATGTTTAGGTATTCCTATGACTCGCGAGTCAGTGTCGATTAGTGTCGGTAAAGAGTTTATGAGCATACATGCACTAAAGAGTTATGTCGTACTCATGTATTTGCAATAGTAGTAGTAGTAGTAAATCCTCATTTTCTTCTTAATCTCATATCTTAGATATGGGTGAGAGCCCAGGCCCAGTAGAGAGGGTAGAGAAGAGAGTAGAGCTTCTTTAGCTTATGATTCAGGAGATGAGTTCGTCCCAGACTCTGAGCATGGAGAGCCTAGAGACGCAGGGGTCGATAAAGCGGCATTCTTTAGAAATTTAACCTTTACCTTGAGGCAAATAGTAAGAGCCAATCCCCAGACACCTACTACCCCACCTGTTCAGCTAACCCAACTAGTTCCTCCAGTAATAGCACCTCAGGAAACCACAGCAGAGAGGCTCCGGAGGTATCGGATCACCAATTTCTTTAGGTCAGGAGATGATGATCCAGTCGTAACCGACCAGTGGTTAAGAGAAACCTTTAGGACTCTTCGTTAGCTGCATCTCACACATGAGAGAATGTTAGTGTGTGTCATCTTCTTGCTGAAATATGACACGATTAATTAGTGAGAGACAATGAAAATGTCGTTAGAGCCTGAGCGACCTACTTAGGATACATTCCTAGAGGAGTTTCAACAAAAGTATGTTGGAGTGGCCCACATGGATACAATGAAAGATTAGTTCGCTCAGTTGACCCAAGGGAACATATCAGTATTTGAGCACGAGGTAAAGTTCATCCGATTGATTATGTACATCCCAAAGTTAGTTTCGTCTAAGTATTATCACTACAATAAGTCTCCGACTGGATATCCTAACTCAGTTAGCTGTCAATCTATCGCGAGTTTCCGTCGAGCTAGTTCGTCAAACAAAGGCAGTAGAGAGAGTGTTCAGAATGAGAGCAGTAGAAGGTTCTACCTCTAGTCAGGGTAGAAATATGGTCGAGTAAGCATAATCATCCTCACCATCCAAGAGGGCGAAGAAGTCTTAGGGGTTTAGGAGGGACCCATCAGGTCAATCTAGTAGATCGGCACAGAGTTTGGCTGGGAGTGAGAGTAGGTCTAGTTAGCATAGGAGGCCATTGTCTACTACATCAATGGCTAGTTTTAAAGATCGTCAAGCTCACCTTCTCAGCCCAATTGTTCTCGTTGTGGTAGGAGACACCCAGAAGTTTGCAGTTTTGGGACTCAGGGTTGTTACCATTATGGATCTTTGGATCATTTTCTTTGAGATTGCCAAAAGCTCAAAATGAAGCTCCAACTTTGACACAACAGTCAGATCCGACAGTTCAGATTGTAATACCTCGAATCCCTGGTCATTAGTTATAGTCAAATCAAAACCCGTAAGCCGAGCCCATTAGATTTCCTAGACCAGTTCTTAAGAGTATTGGGTCTAAGGTAGACCCAAGAGTTAAAACTGAGTGGTGGTTTTAAGTTGGGTTTAAAAATTGAGGAACCACAAGTGTAGTTTACCCATAGCTTATTTTAAATGATAAAAACTCCTTAAACCAAGTGATTTTTACGCGAAAACGAAGCCTCCCAAAATTATCTCATTTTCTCTTTCCTTTTTCCTTTCCAAGATCAAGCAAAGGTAGAAGCGTTAAGAATTCCAAGTCTAGTTTGGAGCAACCAAGGTAAAAATCCTAATCCTTACCCTTCAAGCTTCATTTTGAACCCTAAAAATATATTTTTAAGAAAGTTAAGAGAATCAAGGGATTCGAGTTTATTTAGTAAATTTGAGTTTTTTGGAGCATCCTTAACCTTGTTTTAAGCTTTAAATAATTTAGTAAACCTCTTTTCTTATCTTTAATTATCTAAAGAGGTGGGAGAAAGTTCAAGAGCCAGAGGTAAGGAGAAAGTGAATCCTAGTTGATTCGAGAGAAATTCTAGCAGCTCAGAAGTTAGGTAACACACTCACAACTTCCTTATACCAGTTGTAAATCATTATAAATGTGTTTTAGCTAGAAAGTGAGTTGAAACATGTTTAATAAGTTTTCATGGTGATTTTTATAGATTATGTTGTTAGCTTGTATTAAAGCCTTCTTATGACCCCTAATGATCAAATAAGACTTAATAATAAATGGGAAACCTCTAAGTAGGAAATTTGAGAAGTTTGAGAGGTCATTTCGAGGCTAAATAAGGCATTTTTTAGCAGGGTATCGGTATTGTATGAGTCAGTATCGATAATGTTCTTCAGGCAGTATAAAAATTTCTTAAGTTTAAAGAGAGTATCGATTCTCTCAAGATGAGTATTGATACTACAAGGTTCGTATCGATGCTCATGTATCAATACCGGATTTGCACATCAGATTCCAGTAGCCATTTTTGGTATCGATACTTCCTTTTTCTTTCAATGCATTTCAGCAGGGGTATCGATACCTTTGGATAAGGTATCAATACTGAAAGAGTGTATCGATACTGTAAGGCCAGTATCGATACCCAGGGTTATGTTTGGGCTTTAATTCAAGAAGAGTTATAGAAGCAAGTGAGGTTTCCCAAAAGATTGTAATTACTCTCAAATAAGACTACAAGTGAGAACACTAGTAATGTTAATTCAAACGTAGAAACGAGATAAAGCAGAATGAAATAATACTAGTCTTGTTTGAATGCTCGGGAAACGATCAGGACATCCGAGTTCATTTAGAAAAACTAGCAGTGTCGAACGTATAGGTTTAATACGGATATATCCTTAAGGAGTGCACAAGGCAGTTTAAGCTGACTAACTAAGGCCAAGGCCTGACACTCACAAGGGGTGGGTTAGTCGAGGGTGTGGTGTCCAATGTAGAGATTTCGAGGGCCTCATCCTCGGTAGACTAGAGGGGTGTGTGAGCTCTAAGATGCAGAACTCTCAACCGCACCATGATGTCTACCATAGAGTAGAGAGTGGGTATACAAGTATACTCACTAAAGAAAAGCAATAGACTTGATAGCTTAAGCCTTTTAGTGATATACAATTAGTATGATTTAGTTGTTAGTGTGGCGCTAAACTAATTAGCTCAGCCTTAAGATGTTTCCGTTGGCATGTTAGTAGATTGAGTAGCCGAGGAGTTGTGTAGTGACCGAGGACTAGATCAGAGCATATCATAGTACGTCTCAGCGCTTTTAAAGGGTATGCATATTTGTAAACATTGTCCAATTAAGTCGTTGATTCAGTTTAAAGTTGGTATGTATTATTTTATAATGTAAATATTTTATTTTGAAGCTCCCCAGTGTAAAGTTTTTATTATATTATATTTTTTATTTTAGGTTGATTTAAAGTCTAAGAAAATGTTGGTTAGGCACTTCGGTAGTTCTGTGTAGCACCTTAATTGGTCGAGTGTGTATCGTACTAGTTTAGGATGTTACAATAACAGTCAATATTCCATTTTATTGGTCAAATAATTAAATTAGTTTTTTTCAATTTAAGAGCCACAATAAGTGTTAAAAAATCAAGAATACATTAATTTATTTAGAAAATTTGAAGGTGTAAGATACCATTAAATCATTAAATTTTAATATAAAAAGAAACTTTCTTGTTTATATTTGAACAGATAAAATACCTTTGGGGGTGGAGAGAAGGATATTTGCAAGGAAGCTTCATCAAGTGCTGAATGATCTCATATATATATATATATATTTAAAATTGTCAAATTAATCCAACAATCATGATGGATTAAAAATGAAAGTGGAGTTTTTTTTAATTATAAAATTGGAGACCAGGCATAGCATTATTAAGGAATCCACTAAGAGATTAGTGGGTTTAATCAAATAAAAAAACATTTGGATATTATGGGATTTAAGACACAACAGGGGATTTGGGATATCTTGCAAAGTGGCAACCCCTTTCCTACCATGTAGATTACGTCCCCTTGCTTCTTTGACTTTTTTGTAAATCATTTATTATTATAATCCCCTCTTTGAGAATGGAATATTTGTTTTAAATGTGCAAGAGTTACACCTAATTGATTGTCTTTAATCTGGTTTACAAATTGGTTTGCAGACCATAGAATTCATCGTTTAAATTATACAAATGAACATACTGAATCCTCTTTGATTTGAGAAAGTTTGAAGTGTATCTACTACCAAATGGACAATTTTATTATTAAACCAGTAGGGATTTTTTTTCAATATTATATTGAATTATAGGCGGCTTCTCTTATCTGACTTTTCTTTTTCTTTTTTGTTTTGATTTATTTTCTTTTTGACCCATGTTAAAGTTTATGCTGTTCATGATTATTATAAAATTATTCCAGTTTTAGATGCATTGAAAACCTTAGATTGGAGAGTTTATAAAGGTAGACAGGCCGGACAATTCATAGTCATAGGCTCTTTTGATACAATTTTCAAGAGAGATGGAGAATTATACATGTGCGGAGAAAAAAGTTAGGTTGTTCGGGTTCGAGCTCGATCCGAGTACTAACAATGGTTGCTCCGTGAAAGTTTGTGTCGAAGGAGACGAGAGTGTGAATTCGTCCGCTACGGAAACATTTAAGGAGAAAAGCTCGACGACGACTGCGGAGGGCGACGACAAGAAGTTCGAGTGTCAGTATTGTTACAAGGAGTTTGCCAACTCGCAGGCGCTCGGAGGACATCAAAACGCGCACAAGAAAGAGAGGATAAAGAAGAAAAGGCTGCAACTTCAAGCCAAGAGAGCCAGCCTCAACTGTTATCTTCAACCTTTCCGAAACAGTCTAGGTCTCGGCTCTCTGTGGTACTACGATGCGGCTCCCTGTTACGGTACCGATTCCGGTCCTTACGAACAATCTCAGATAAGTTTTGGTCAATTCGAGCACGACGGGTATGTTAATGGCTCGAATCCGTCGAAATGGCACGCTTTGCAGTCCCAGATGATCCCTTTCCAACAAGTTTCATCCATGTTCACGTTAATACAAGGTGACAATCATCACAGATCGAGGGGAAAAGGGCATGTTTTCAAGCCTACGTCTTCATCTTCATCGAAGCGAAGCTGTAAATCATTGGATCTTCAGTTAGGCCTCAGCTTGCAGTCTACGATACAGAGTTCCTCTGGTGGTGGCATGTAGCACGTACATATACACTGAGGCATCGTACGTACCTGTGTCAAATATGTATATCCATACCAAATACTTATCCAACAAAGACGCAAACACGACACGTATCCGGTAGTGCTTGATAAGACATCAAAAAAGGAACATAAAACAAATATAAGGATATGTTTGAACACAACTGAAACATGTCTGGACAAGATCCAATATAGAATGAGAGTTTTTTTTTTTTTTTGTATTTTTTTCTTTCTGGCATGTCTTGCATGGAACCCTAATTAATAGTATATTATTTATTACTTGGAGTGATTGTCAATGTACAACTTGCACATTTTTTTAGAAAGAAACAGTAAACTTTTCCAGAAAATTGCACTTTTACCAATTGTCAATAGATTCAATATCAGTTCACCTGCAATAAGCTAGTTTTGTTAATTAGGAATGACTGAGCCTTTAGCTGATGATACAAGTTTTTTTATTTCAAGGGTTATCTATCATTGAACAAGATGAACCATCTTTTAATTAATTGCTGCAAAATACAAAAGTTGTCCTCAAAGTTCCAGTAGACAACTTATCCATTAAATGCAGAATTTGTTCAGTTCTGAAATGATTTGTCCTCCATTTCTTACAAAACAAGTTAGATCTACACTATTTTTCTTTTCCAGCACTTAACATGAGAAATTTAATTATTCAGCGTAATTATATTTTTCTTGTCCAACACTAATTTTCTTTTCCAATTTATCCCATAACACTTTAATTAGCATCGTCAGAATATAAACAATATCAGCAGTCTAACCAAATATAATACTACTAATAATGATAGTTTATTAGATGCGTAAAGGAGGGTGGTGTATGATTGTATACTCCACCTATTTATTAATAATTTTAATTAATTAAAAATGGCATGTATTAACCTTTGTCACCTTGCTTATATAAATAATTAAATTCTTATACTATATAGTATAAAGAAAATAGATAAAGCACGTTAGCTATACCCATATTATACTATATAGTATGTAATCGATTACTTAAAATAAATTCTTATGTAATATAAAATTTATAATACCAACAAAAAAATGTCGTATATGTTTAACAAATTTTAAATACATTTATATTGATTTTGGTCAATTCGGTGCTTGTTTAGAAAGTTATCTTATTAAACTCAAGTTTGTTTTACTACAATATTTTTCCTTTAAAAATAAATTTCTAGTTACATAGCGTAACTTCTACAAAAACCTTATAGTATTATAAATGGACGTACTTGATTTTAATTTATAGTTTAGTGCAACTGATTGGTATAATATTATTTTAGATCGTTAAAATGTGCATGACGTAAATGAGAAAATTTAATTGGAAGGTTTTTTAAGGATTTGAACAGTCTTTGTATAGAGACTATACACATATGCCATCTATTTTCTTTTTCTTTTTTTTCTTAAAAAAAACATGTGTCTTACATTAAATAAACTTGCAATGCATATTCTTCCATATCCGGCATTAAAATATTAAAAGTGATAGTGGTACGTATACGTTAGCATTAGGGGTGTTAAGAAAAAAATTGAATCCGTTAACCATAACAGTTAACCGATGTAATCGTTTATTTAATAGGTTAATTAACTGAACTATTAATATTAAACGGTTTTGATTAATCGAACTGTTAAAAATTATGATTAACGGTTAAGGTTGCAGTTACGAATTTTGATAAATGGTTAATCGTTAATAAATTAAATTTATAATTATATTTCGAATTTATTATATTTTTACATAAATAACTTAATATAGTTCTATTATTTATAATTTATATATATATTTAATAAAATTTGTATACAAATAACTTAATATTTATTTTTTATTTTTTTATTTCCTTGAAAATATAGAAGCATTCTTACATCAATATAATTATATGTTTATTGTTAGGTACTAAGATATTGTGAGATATACATACTTACATCGGTGTAAGTATGTGTTAAGTGTTACACTTTTTTATTTTATTTACTTACACCGTTGTAAGTATGTGTTAAGAGATACAATTTTTATTTTATTCACTTACACCGGTATAGTATGTGTTAAGTGCTACATTTTTTATTTTATTTACTTATACCGGTGTAGTATGTGTTAAGTGATACACTTTTTTGTTTTATTCACTTACATCGGTGTAAATATGTGTTAAGTACTACACTTGTTTATTTTATTCACCTACACCGGTGTAAGTATGTGTTAAGTGATACACTTGTTTATTTTATTTACTTACACCGGTGTAATATGTATTAAGTGCTACATTTTTTTTATTCACTAACATTGGTGTAAGTATGTATTAAGTGTTACACTTGTTTATTTTATTCACTTAAACCGATGTAAGTACGTGTTAAGTGCTACATTTTTTGTAGTATGAATTATGAAAAAAAAATTGACAAATAATTTTAATAGGTTAACCTGTAACCGAATCGTTAATAACGGTTAACCGTTTCTTAATAATTAGGTTGCGATTAAAAAAAATATCATAAACGTTATAACGACTAACCGACCGTTTAGGTTAAACGGTATTGTTAAACGTCCATAAACGGCCCTAGTTAGCATGGAACCAAATTGTACAATGGAACAAAATTGTAGAGGGCAACAGAAATTGTTGGGCACCCATGTGAACCATGTGCCATTTAGGCCTTGGAATTGTGGGCTCTCTTACTATATGTAAATGGAAATTATTGCATGTATTGAAAATGGTTTGGTTGGATTGGATCCTCATTTATGAGGGAACACATTTAGCCGGTTAGTTGTTTATTTTTGTTTTCTTATTTTTTTAAAAATTATGAATTTTAGACTCATTAAAAGCATTTATTTCCTTACTTTTAAAATTTCTCTATTTTCCACCTTTTTAAATAAGATCTTGATTAGATTTAGAATTTATCAAATCATCCCGTAATATAAGGATGTAAGGGATGTGTTTTGTGGGATTCATCTTGTTTCGTATTTAATGGATGTAAGGGATGGGTTTTGTGGGACTCATCTTGTTTCATATTTAATTGGATGGAAATGATAATAGGTTTTATGGATAGTGAGATGGGATAAAGAAAATTAGGTTTGATGAAAATCAGGCCCGCTTCTAAGATTTTAATGGCATATGGAGAATATAGAAATTAGGCCCTTAATAACAAGTATTGAAAAAACTGAATCATAAGAACAAACAAAATTAAATAAATTTGCTTGTAATTTGATTTTTTATTATGTTTAATAAATTATCTAATAAATACATTAAATTTTGAATAGAAAATAATAAGAAATTTTATTAAACACCAAATTACTTATACAAAACAAGCATGATCCTCTTTTAAAAGGGTATATGCTAGATTTTAATCTTCTTCATCTTGTCAAAAAAAGATAATAAAAAAACAATTAAATGAAAAGTAAAAAAGTAATTTAAAAATACCACATGAACATTGTTTGTTAAATTTCTAATGGTGAATACTAAAAGAAGAAACAAAATGTAAGATTAAATATGATTTTGAAAAAAAAATTAATGAATAAGACAAAATTAAAATAATAAGTCAATGACTATATAAATTATTATTATTTTTGGACCCTAAGGCAAGAGAGGCCCTGGGCAAGTGCCCCTCTTGCCCATGGTGAAGGACGGGCCTGATGAAAATATGGGAGTATAAATTTCTACTCAGCTTATATAATTATTTATATTTAGATATTATGTAAAAAAATTATTTTTAAAATTATTTAACTTACGTTGAAGTTATATTTTAATTTTACATAATCTTAAAATATATCCTTAACATTTAACTAAATAATCATTTTGTCTTTTATTATTTTCTCTAGTATTTTGACCTTCAATATTTTATTTAAGGACAAATGCTCTCTAATGTTTGACTAAACAATCACTTTAGCTCTTATTTTTTTGGGGAGTATTTTGGCTCACGAGGTTTTATTTTAGAGGGGAAATCCTATTTTAAAGCGTTAATCGTTTGTTGACTAAATTTTTTTTTCTACGGAGGGACCTTTTTACCTAAAAAATGAAACAACTAGGGATAAAATGCTTTAAAAAAGAATAGGGCCCGAAGTGATTATTTAGTGAAATGTGGAGAGTATTTTTTGTTATTACGTCTTTAATTTATCAATTAAAGTGTCTAGACGACTTATTATTTTTTAAAATGGTGATTGTTAAAATAATGTTACATATGTGGAGGACCACAGGACATATTTTATACTTTTTTGATAAAAATGATTTATATTAATTTAACTTATAAGAACTCATTGAGTGATTTTAATAGTAAAAGGAAGTGTTATTTTCTGTGAAGATTCTGAGTTTGAGAAATTACATATGTAGAGTGTGTATAGCCAATAGTTAAGAATTTTTTTTAACAAATATTATCTTATAATCACATTATATTATTAAAATAATTATATTACATGAAGGGGGTCACAAGACAAATATAAAAGGGATTAGGTATATCTTATTACCCACGTAAAAGATTGAACAATAATAATTTTAATCTTATAAACGTGGGGTAAAAATACTTTTAAATTTTATACTCTCACCATATCATATAACGAAATAAAAATCTTGACAGAATAAGTACACATTAAAAACACCGTACACTCGTACCCCCCCCCCCCATTGACATCCTAATAAAAACATTTAAAAGAACTTGCGTTAACACACATATTCAACACTTCCGAAAAAAATATTATAAAACGTCCAAATAATTGCACTATAAAATTTTAGCCCAAGTGCATAAAGTGCCTATCGTTGGCCATCAAATTCAAGTTCAAGTGGCCCAAATATTTATCTTTGACCATCAAATATTTAAGTCGAAGTGGATCAAAAATCCTAGTCCAGTGATTACAGACCACAAAAAGTTTAAGCTCAAACTGAGCGTAAAACTTATGAAGATTCTTCAATTCTTTTTTATTAAGTTAAAGTGATTACAAAGTATTATATATTTTAAATATTATAAACTATTTAATAATGAACATTTAATCACCATATGATTCCTTTAACCACTAAAGTATGTTGGTTCGTGAAAAATACTTGTAGATTTTGGTAAGAAGAGGTTGCATGCAATATTTCATCTTCGAAAAAATACCATATATAATATAATATAATATACTCAATCAATTGCTAAACAAGTTAATTGGAAGACAATGATTTTTAAGCTTTGTTTTTGCAGGATCACGACTTCACATTTTCTCCGAAAAATGAAGCCCACCTTCATACACCGGATTTTACCAAATATCATATCTATTTGCATATTTTCATTACCGGATAATTCAAAGACAGCTAGACGGAGTAGTTAAGGTAGAGACAATGTTTTTTCTTCTTTCTTTCTTTATCAACTGTCCTGAAAACAAAGAAAACGATAGATAAACTGCCGAGACATAACGATTGTTAATTGGCATGGAATCCTAGTGCGAAGAATCGAGGAAAGGGAGAAAGAGAGGCGGCACTCTCTGACAGTATTATTGATGAAAGGCTATGTTCTCAATAGAGAACCAGCTCTATTTATACAAGAATAATATTGAGTATTGGAGGAGTTACAACGGTCTAACAAACCTAGCCGTTTCTCTACCAGAACTCAACCAACGTACGTAAAAAAAATTATTAAGCTAAGGTGATTACAAAGTAATATCCATTCTGAATACTCTCAACTATTTGACAATAAACGCTCAATCACCCTGCTGCAGTTACTAATGTTCGAATTCGTGACCTCTAGGAACAACGGTTTTTTTAACCACCGAGATAAGTTGGTTCGTGTCACACTATAAATTTTTAAATTAAATCAAATAAAATTTAAATTATTAACACTAACGTATAAGAAAAATACAGAAACTTAAATCACCTTTAAATCATTTGTTATACATAAAATGTTACACAAATCATTGCCCTACCGCATACACAAAGACCAAAAAATGTTATGTAGTTGAATATAATGAAAAAAAAGGGTGGAGCCAATAATTGGATTAGACTACTAGCTTTATAAATCAAACATCTCAATAGAAATTGTGGTGGTCCAAATGATTTAGAACCTCACATTGAAAATCAAAGCTTTCGCTAATCATAGAACGCACAAATACCATAATTTCAATATATATATATATATATATATGTGTGTGTGTGTATTATCCATTAAATCCATATCCAGCATTAATTCAATTTGACAAGGATGTTTCATCTGCAACCCAATATTATATGACACAAGTAGCTTCATTTTTGTTTATTTAGATTTTTAAATACTACCATAAATAAACATGTCAATCTACATTTGTTTTTGGGTAAACTATACATTTAGTACCTAAATTATTATTTTTATTCCATTTTGATACCCCGTCGTTAAAAACTTAACAGTACTATTGATGTGTCACCATAAGGTAAACGCCACATCATCATTGAATAAAATAAAAATGATATGTCAGTAGTTATGTTAATTTTTTAACGGCAGAGTACCAAATTGAGACCTAAACTAAACTTTGGGTATGGTAAAAAAATAAAGTTTTGGTACCAAAACATAACACGAGTGATAGTTTCGGTACAAAACTTATAGTTTACCTTTTGCTTTTTTTTTATTATATATATATAAGCATTAAGTTAATCATTCATAAATGTGTACCAAATTTTACTTTAAAATGATTGGTACGTGTGCACATTGAGTAAGAAACAAATTTGTCTAAATTACAAAGGGAATATTATTTATAAAAAGAGAGAGGAAAAATTAGGGTTAGTTTGTAATTATCATTCATTTATTTTGGTATAAATTCCTTTCTTGTGTAGAAATTATACTTTTTAAAGGGAAAAGATTAGAAAACATCAACTCTTTTGTACCTCTCTTACTTTATTCTCTGTGTTTTCTTACATATTTATATAAATAATTTACAACTTGTTGGAATTATACTTTTTTGCTTGAGCCTTTTATCTATAATCCATTATTAAATTGGGTAAACTACATGTTTAGTACCTAAAGTATAATTTTTTTCGTTTCAGTAAAAAACTTTTAATTTTTTTAAAAATCATACCTAAAGTTTATTTTTTGTTTCATTTTAGTACTCCGCTGTTAAAAATTTAGATACTAAAATGAAACAAAAAGTAAACATAAGGTATGATTTTGAAAAAAAATTGAAAGCTTAGAACAAAAGTGATATTTTAGATACTAAACATGTAGTTTATCCTATTAATTATGATCTTATCTTTACGATCAATTTTAATACAAAATGTATCAATTTGTACATTCCATTTTAGTTATATGTTTCTATCAAGGGTTAGTAAATGGTTGATTAAATAGAATTAACCAATTATTTTAACTTGAAATTTCAATTTATTTAGTAAATTAATTAATTTAATTTTAAGATTTTTGGAATTCAAATCAAATCAAACAATTTAAGTGATAAGTTTTTTTTAATAATAAGTTGCTTGTAGACGTATAGTTCAATTAACTTAAACATGCAATTGATCACTCAAATACAAAATAATTTAATTCACTATTTTAATTAATTACATATAAGCGTTTATTTCACAATTGAAAAACTTTAATAATAGAAACTCTTTTGAAAGGTAAAAGTAAAAATAAAAATGATCAGTTTGAATTATTTAATTATTTTTTATTTAGTTAATTTAATTTTGACAATAAAATTAATTTGATACGAATAGTTTAATTGATTTATTCAATTATTAGAATATAAAAAAGTAAATTATTTGAACGGACGATGTGCATCACATTCTTTTCATCTTTTGATTATGCCAATCATTCCTGCAAATTGTGAAGAATCATAGAACAATGTCCTTCCATCTTTTGAAAAATATACCCGCCGTTGTTATTATGGGAGCCATTTGGTTCGAATCAAATAAATTTAGATCCAATCTAATTTAGTTTGATTGATTTTCTTTCATTGTTAAATCAAGATCTGATTTATAATAAAAAATTGATTTAATCCTTTTTCTTTGAATAATGGCAATTAATCCTTTTTCTTTGAATAATGGCAATTATATTTCACTCATAAAAATAAGGTTTAATGCCTAAATAAGTGCATAAACTATACATTTTGTGCCAAATAAGTGCCGCCCATCCGGGTGCTAACGTTTGTAGGTGTCCGGACCGTCAACGGCATTTGTTTTCCCCGTTAAGCGGTACGTGTCACAACCTTCTAATTTTAAAATTTTTATATAAAATTAAAAAAATAATATATATATATATATATATATATATATATTTAAAAAACATAAATTTTGAAATAACCCCTAAACTTTTAAAACTATATTGCAACCCCTAAATCCATACCGATTGCCACCCTTTGCCTTTAAAGAAATTCCACCCGACCTCCCCTCTGTCTGGTAACCAAAACACTTATGAAATCGTGACCAATTGACGAATGAGCTACGAAAAATCGACGTTTTAAATCCTGCAAACCCTAAGATGAAAATCGCAATCTCATGCGATTTCGATGGTGAATTGGTAACAACTACGGCGACATATAACTAGTATGATGGCAAGGACTACGTCGACAGCGGCAGTCGTGGCCGGAGAGGGCGGTGTTGGTGGATTACGGTTAGGATTTGAGATTTTGGATTGTTTTATAATATAAGAAAAGTTAGGTTTTCTTTATAAATATAATAATATTTTTAAAAAAATAAATTTCAAAATTACCAGGTGCTGATACATGTCACTTAACAGGAAAAACTAACGCTGTTGACGGCTCGGGTAACTAAAGTGCTAACGTCTCGGGCAACTAAAGTGCTAACGTTTGTGACGTTAGACACCTGGATGGGCAAAAAAATGTAGGCACTTATTTGACACAAAAGGTATAGTTTGGGCACTTATTTGGGCATTAATCTTAAAAATAATGAAATGAATCAAAATTAAATCTCATCCAAAGATAGAGAAAAAATAGGGACAACATACACCAAAAACTCCTGGATAAAACAAAAATATTAAATTAAAAGATGCGAAGAAACATATAATATTTTATTTAGAATGATGTCAAACATCAAAAGAACTAAATAACCTTCATAAAACTCATTGTCTCTTTCGAACGAGACACTTTACGAAATGATAAAAGAGTGGTGAGCGAACCAAATAATTTAGCATTGAAAAAGTGTACCAACACAATTTATATTGACAAACAACCTTTTACCAAAGAAGGGATCTAACAATACATTATCACCGATAAACTAATCAAAATATAAATGTCGTGAGTATTTTTTTGCGAGCACTAATACGACTACAAAGATATATGAAAAATGTATCAAAAACCATAAAGAATGTATCACAATAACATAGAAAAGTGTATAACAAGATAAAAAATATTTTTTTAAAATAAAAAAATCTATAAAAAAATTAAAAAAATAGTATGAAAAGGAACAAAAAATCATAATCACAGACGATCATCAACCAATATGATGATTGGTACCGTCGTTAGCTAAAAGAAATAAAAGGGTAATAAGAAGGTGACGCGGAAAGATTAAGAGAAAATTTAGGTTAGAGAATAAATAGAACTCTATCAATTAAATAAAGTCATTTCATCTCCTCTTATTTAATCTAAATTAAAATAATATTATAAATATTCATTATATATTTAATGATAATCACAATAATATTTATCTCTATATTATTTTTTAACTTTGTACTTATTTTACTAAATAAAAATGATATATATGTATGTATGAATTAAAAAACCTCATAAGTCATATTGAGCAAATGAAATTATTTTAAATATGAATAGATCGAATATAAATAAATAATAAATTTTTAAATCATTTTTGAATGAGTAAAAAAATATGAACTGACCATAATTTTATTTAGGGTAAAGTATAATAATGGTCACTGAACTTTTTTAAAACTTTTATTTAAGTCCCCCAACTTTTAAAACTTGCAATACAGTCCTCTAACATTTAGTTCATTTGCAATATGGTCACCGACCGTTACACTGCAGTTAGTACGTTCTGAACTTTTCAGGTGCATACATTTAGGTCTCTCAACTTTTAAAACTTGCAACACAGTATTCAATTTCATTTTAAACCCCAAATTTCAAAATAAATCAATTATATTTTAAACACTAAATTTTAAAATACTTCAATTTAGGGTTTAGAATATAATTAAAGTATTTTGGAATTTAGGGCTTAGAATATAATTGAAGTGTTTTGGATTTTTGAACATGAATTTGTTATTTGACAATGTTTACTTCAATATAAATTTGAGGTTTGTTGCATACACATCCAACAGCTGCTGTACTTTAAACTGAAAAGTGCATCTATCACGTTTATTGCATAAACCATTGAAGTAAAAGTAACAAGGCCAATTTGTCTTGTTCGTAGTTGTCGCACTTTGGTATGACAATCTAATAGGTTTGGATGGAACTTGAGCATGCACATCCAACGACTGCGAAAATAGTAAAGAGTTTTAGTTCATAGGACTACAACATGTAGCCAAGCAATAACTAAAATAAACCAAGAATATCAATTAATAACTCATTCAAAAGGAGGACTTACTAAATAAAGGGAAAGAGATTCGGTCATAGTCGCTCCAAAAGCTAATGCATCAAATGGGTTGTTTAAGAGACATTAGATGCCAAATACAACATTACCAGTTGCAAATGCATTAATGGCCTACCCTTTTAACATATAATTGCTTTTAATGCTCCATGTTTATTGTTCCTCAATAGCCAAACATGATGAGAATATAAAGCAGCTAGTGGAACTAAAATCATAGGACCTCATAATTCTTGTAAATTCATGGCATGACAGCAATAAAAGACGTTGTAAAACATAGAGGACACTGCAACAAACATATATATGCCAGAAATGAAGGTGTAAATATGCAATGATTGAGCAACATATCAAGTAGCTGCTCTAAATATAATACCCTTTCATGATGCCTTTCGAGTTGCTTGCATGTAGAATTGTCTTCTAAAGCTATAATTCAATACAGATTCAACTGTAAAATTTCCAAAACATGTAAAAAACCCAATTTGTTCACGATATATCAGTCCTATAATCAACATGAACTTATTAAAAAGAATACGAGCTCACAGGACGCCGAAAACCATAGGTCGGATCAATACAATTCCCAATAAACTAGTACCAGCAGTCTCTCGGATTGAGTCTGGCGATTTCACTATGTCGATACTCACAACCAATGAAAAACCAAACAAGAAGATCAAAAAAATTTAGCCTAAGATCCTCTTTCACTTCTATTCTGATGGACTAAATATCTTTCATAAGGAGTACTAAAAGTTTTGATTAAGAAGAATGGAAGAAAATTAGATGGTTTGGTTCAAAACTAACATTGAATATCCAGATCCTTGACATACAGTTCCAGAAACATAAAAATTTCAACAAAAAAACACACAATGCGAGTTGAAAATGGGAAAGTGCGAAAGAGGAAAAACTTACTTTTGCATAGCCCAAAAGAGAAAATAAATACCTTATTGCAAGTGAGAGGATATGCTAAGAATAAACACAATCAGTGTTGCATTCTAGAAATTCTTCCTCCATTTTTTCTTTGTAAATAATAAACTGAAAGATAAAGCATTGTTTGGGTTTACAATTTTACATTGCGGCAAATTGAAGAACAAAAAACTAAACGAGAGTGCATCTGAGCGAAAGAGACTGAGAGGTGAATGCGCTGTTTGGGATTTCATTATATTTGGTCATCTGTTAGAAAATCTTTAACCACAAGGATTAAACGAAGAAATTATTATATACCAATTATACAAAATAATTCCAGCTTTGTGGGTGACTTTCAACAATAATATTTAGTTCATCTTAGTAATATTTGTCAACTCTGCATTTCTAACCCCATTTTTTTCTCACAAGCATTTCATCGAACATCTATGCTTCACTTGAGATGACTTGTATCTAACATTACATCTTGAATCGTTGATGGTCCCGATAGTCCCTTGGTTGGGTCTTCTCTCAATGAACCCTTATTCAAGTCAACACCTCCACATAATTCAAAGTTAGATTAGAATTTCCCATCCATCCCCGGCTGAAAAGTTACACTGGAAATGAGAAGAGATAAGCAAAAAAGAAATTTCGAGATCGAAAAGGAATTTGGGGTTTAGAATAAAATTAAGGATTGTGTTGTAAGTTTTAAAAGTTGGGGGACCTAAATGCAAGTACCTGAAAAGTTCAGTGACCATATTGCAAACGTACTAACGGCAGTGTAATGGTCGGGGACCATATTGCAAAAAGACTAAATGTTAGAGGACTGTATTACAAGTTTTAAAAGTTTGGGGACCTAAATAAAGCTTTAGAAAAGTTCAATGACCATTATTATACTTTACCCTTTTATTTATTACCCTCTCTAGTATGCACCACCGCTTCAAAGGTTTACTTGTTAAAAAAATGTAAGTGTTAAATTAAAAGAATAAAACTAATTTAGGAATAAATCGTAAATGATGTGTATATATAAATTTAAATACTTTAATTATTAATTTGGTTACATTTTTTTAATTTTTTATAACAATTGTTCCATTTGCATTTATAATACAATTATAGTTATAACTTCAATTTTTCTAAAAAATAATCCTCTCAATTAAACTTTTATTGGGTTGATAAGAATTAAAATCTTAAAATTTTAAATAAATAAATTCGACTTTGAAAATTGTAGTATATAAATTAACTCAAGTTTTATTCGTGCACGTAAGAAAATGTTAAGATTAATGGTGTGTTTTGTAATTTACCCGGGATATGATTTCGAAATAAATTTTCTCGTAATTTCAAAGCGAAAAGGAAGAGAATATTACCATTCACCTAAGTTCCCCTCCAATTTTTCGCCCCTTTGTTTTATCTTTCTTTCTGCCCCACAATGCTTCAGCTCGGAGGTCCAATGGAGTTTTCTCTTTCTCTCTTCTCTTCTAGATGCCTCTGAATCATTTTATTCTTCTTTTTCCATTTTCCTTTCTTGACCCAGGAAATGTTGTACTTGGTTGAAACGAGGTGAAAATCAAACGGAGAATAGTTTTCATTTGGGTTTGGAATTTAGTTCAATTTTTGGATTTTTAGGGTTCCTGAGGGGGCAAAACTAAAGCGAAAAGAAAATTCCGTTATCGTATTTTTTGTTTGGTGGTGTTTTGGTCAAATGCCGCAGCATCGGTCCAAGTCGGAGAAAAACGACGGAATGGCGATGCAGCTTCGACGAGACCCCTATGAAGTACTTGGAGTCTCGAGGAACTCTACGGATCAGGAAATTAAAAGCGCGTACCGGAAAATGGCTCTCAAGTATGTTTATTTTTTTTCATTTTATAAGTTGAAAAGTATTGAAATGTTTCAAACTCTCGCTCTTTTTATTGAAGTTTTTAGTGGTTATTATAGAATAGATCAGGGTTACTAATTTGAGCATAGTGATAGTTATTAGTTAATTACAGCATAAACTCGCACGCATACATGGAGCACACTGGTGGAATAAGTATTGGGGACTTGAATTTAGAAGTCAAATTGTGATCGACAATTGGAGCTTTATGAGTGACTGGGATTTGTTTTGGTGGTTTTTGCCTCCTTTTGGTAGCGTGTAGGAGTCTTTATATCATCAAAGAGCAAGTAGCTGTCGATGACTTGACCAGGCTTCAGATTTTTGAAGTGGGTATTTGTCATTTCGATAGATTCAGCGTTGGGGTTCTATATTGTAATGAAATCAAGGACGAGACAATAGCTATGGTTGTGATAACTAGTTTTAGTTATCTTGAAGAGTGGTAAAAAAACAGATAAATTATTGCCTATAGTAGTCTGAGGAAAAAGATAACCGAACGCCTTGGAAGGAGCTTATTTCCAGCATGAATCAAAAGAATTGATTACTTGCCTCAATGGTTTCTTTCAGGCGAACAGATGTTAGAAACGAAAAATCTGATTTGGGACACGCAGTTTGGGGCTTTGACTATTTCTGATATAGTTGGACTCATTCATTATATACATGTTTATATTTTGTTATTGTACAAATAAAGTTCCTATTATAGTCTTGCTTTATTCCGGTTTGTTGGGTATTGGAGATGCTAATCTTGTGCTATTTCAGGTACCATCCTGATAAGAATGCAAATGATCCTGTTGCAGCTGATATGTTCAAGGAGGTCACATTTTCTTACAATATATTGTCTGATCCAGATAAAAGGCGCCAGTATGATACAGATGGTTTTGAGGTAAGATATGCATGCCGTTAATTTCTGAAATACTTTTACTCTGATGGTTATCTGCCCATGTTACTTGAACTCATGGCCGAATGTTGCATGTATTTGTCTGACATGGGTATGATCATTTTTTCTAAAGTTCTTTCCTTAATATTTTTGGACTATAACCCCATACCTGTGTTTGAATATGTCTCGAACACAAGTATACTGCAACTGTCTCACTGTTACGCTCATTCAGGTTGTATAGGGAAGCCACAAAAAGTAGGCTGTTCCATGCTTCCACTCCTTAACACCATCATGCACCACTAAACTAGATTTTGTCAATGAATCATAAATTTTGTTGATTGTGATATTCTTTCATTTGAATAGGCTGTTGAAGCAGATAACCAAGAGTTGGAGCTGGATCTTTCAAGTTTGGGGCTGTGAACACCATGTTTGCTGCACTTTTCAGGTAACTCCTTGTCCTTTATATTATTTAATATTTCCCACTTTTTTGTGTCTTTATGAGTGTTATTCTTTGGGTATACATTTAACTAATTCCTGTAAATAGCAACTTGGCGTGCCAATTAAGACCACTATATCTGCAACTGTTCTGGAGGAGGCACTTAATGGTGTGGTCAATATTGAGCCGCTTCTGCTGGGGCAACCTGTTTCTAGGAAGGTGAGATGATTATATTACAGTATTTGCTAATTCTTTATACTGTTTTTAATGCAGTCACCGAAACTTGCTGCACCTTTAACAGGTTGAAAAACAATGTGCTCATTTCTACTCTGTCAAAATAACAGAGGAGGAAGCTAGGGATGGGCTTGTTTGCCGAATACAATCACCTGATAAAAGCAAGTTCAAGGTAGATATACAATGAGTTAGAAACTGGTGGATTCAGCATTTTCTGCACATGCAAACTAGTTTTTCCTTTTTTTTGGTTGGCGGAGGGAGGGCGTTGACAATGATAGAAACTGAGATTGATTTCATTTTCTCTGCACCGATGAACAATATTTGAACTGTATCCATTTTGAGCCTTTTGGAATGTGTGTGTAATATTAGCAATTAAGTTCACGAAATTTTATGAGTGCAGGCTTGGTTTTAAAAGGCGCAGCCAGGCACTGAAGATGGCGCCCGCCTGGGTTGAGGCGAGGCGAGATACAAGAGACACACGCCTCTGGGTGCTGTGCGCAGCGCCTTTGTGCCTTTCGTTTTTATATTACTATTTTAATAAATTGTTTTAGTTTCCTTTATAACTAGGATAGTGCACCGACCAGGTAGTTCTTTTGCTCTAATAATAATAAAATAAAGCTAATCTATAAAATAATAGATTGATAGAGTAAATAGGATAGTGCCACCACCTGTCCCCTCGCTTTCTTTTTTTGTTGTTGTTATATTCTAATATAATAAACTAATATTAAAAATGTAATTAAAATATAAATAGGATAGTGCCACCGCCTGTCCCTTACTCCCCTCACCTTAGGATAAGTGTCTCCCATTGTTTTTTATTCTTTGTTAATTTGTGTGTGCAACACCTTATCAAAACTTTCCCAACTCTCTTATGTGGTCATTTATTCCTGGAGTTGTCTTATGGACAATATGGAAAACTAGGAATTATATTGTGTTTGAAAGAGGGAAGCTTGATCGAGCAAAAATATTCTTTCTAGCAAGGTGTAGGCTTGCTTCATGGTTTCTAGCTAGGGAAACTCATATTTCTATTTCCAAAGATGCTCTTATTGTCGACCCGTCCTTAGTGGATTCTTGCTCGTCTCATACTAATCGGGTTTCAACTAAGTTTCCTTGGTCCCCTCCTCCAAAAAGGGTTTTATTAAACTTAATGTGGATGCGGCTACTTCTAGTGATTGGAAGAGGAGTGGTTTAGGTGGTGTTCTGAAAGACATTTCTGGTTCGATTCTTGGCTCCTTCAAAGAGCCGGCTTGTCTGGGACCTCCAACTTTGATGGAATTGAAAGCTATTCTAAAGGGGTTATATTATTATGAATCTATTCGCCACAGATTTAAAGAGAGATTGATTATAGAGAGTGATAGTAAGGTGGCAATTGGTTGGGTCAAGGATGTTGGTTCTTGTCCTGTCGTTTATGTTCAAGTTGTTAAGGACATTATTCAAAAGCTTAGTGTTTATGAAGGTCTTATTAGATGGGTTAGTAGGACAACCAATATAGAGGCGGATGTTCTAGCTAAGGCTGGTATTGGTTGAGAATTATGTTCTGTTTAGGGTTGTTTCTTTTTGGCTTTTTATCTCTGGAGGGAGATTAGACTTTGTATTACTTTGTAATGTTTTGAGGTTAATGAATTCCTAAGACACTCTTTTCCTCCTTCCGCTGATTAAGGAACTATTTTCAAGTTCCATTAATCATGAAGGGGGTTTTTAGTGAGGCCTACTATTCCTATAAAAAAAATACTTTCTTTTAAACTTTTATTAACATAGTCATACTTATATTAACTTTAAAAACAAATCATTATAATTTATTATTTATAATAAGAAAATATATAAAATATTAACTAAATCAGAATTTATATAATTTTTTAAATAAAATAATAAGAGATTTTATTAATTTACTTTGAAATTAAAAATTGTTCATTATATTTACATATAGTACAAACAGTGCGCCTCGCATACAAAAGGCGCGCGCCTGTGCCTTGCGCCTAGGCTCCAGGGACCTTTTGTGCCTCAGTGTGCCTTTAAAAAACCAAGAGTGCAGGAATTTAAACGTGAGATTACGTTTCTTTGCTTTACACCAAATGATGTAATAAAGGTTCCCCGTTCTCCCCACCATAAAAGAAAGAGGGAAAAAATGCCCCAGAAGTGAAGAATTGAAGCCCTTACTCTAAGCCAGAGAGTATTAGAGATGGTTTTTCATCTCTTTTATTTAGGTACCTAGGAATAGATAGATGCAACTTTGTTTGTGATACTAAGGCAGGTGTAGATAGTTTTAGTTTGTGGGCTAGGGTAACGCTTTTGTGTAGTTTTACTGTTGATATTGATTTATAAGTGGCATTGCTTCAGTGTAGTTTGAATTAGATCTGGTATTGTTTCACTTGAATTCTATTGAAACCCTTGTATTAAAATAATTTTTTCTTTTGAACTGTTGTTGCATGAATTGCTAAGAGATAGTCTTGAGATCCAATGGACAATCATATAGGGCTTTTTCTTCTTTCAAATATTTTTTTTAAAAATATACTATATAAACTTTACTGATTAGTTGTCTGGTTTACCAGGAGGCTCGGAAAAATGAAGTATGATATCTTTATCCTTTTTTATGAGTCAATAATTAATCATTGTTTAAATGATTTGTTTTATGCAGCTATTGTATTTTGATAAAGAAGAGAATGGTGGATTAAGCCTTGCACTGCAGGTAATGAGGATCTTTCTTTCCCCTTTCACATTTTAAAGTTTTTGAGTCGTGCACTGTTTGGGTGCTTAGCAAGTTACTTCTGATGAACCATCAACAAGTCTTATAATCTCCAAAGTAAAAGCTATTCCATTCTGTTTATGTGTAACATGTAGATTTTCAGTTTCATAAACTGCTATGTATCGGTTATTGTACAACAATTTAAGTCTTCTCCCTTGACAATATTGAGTAAACAACAACAGTTGATAATTAATAGGACATATTTCCAGAGAGCAGATTGGAGCAAAGCAAGCTCATAACTAATAGAACTTTAAGCATTTTAGCCACCTATTCCCTTTCAGAACATTGTTGAGGCATGAGTAGAATTGGGTAAACTTTTTTCTTGGGTTTTGGCCGCTGTATGTAACAGATTGTCGCATTTGTTTTAAGACTCAAAGTTCTTGGGCCGGACCTCACTTAAAATCATGCTTATGTTACTTAACTGTGTTGAAAATACTTTTTGTTTCTTTTTGGTGTAGGAGGACAGTGCAAAAACAGGAAAGGTTACATCTGCTGGAATGTATTTTCTTGGCTTCCCCGTCTATTGCTTGGATCAAACAGTCAACTCAGTGAGTGGCTATATCTAAATATGACATTTGTGCTTCAAGCTGAAGTTTGATCTTGTCATCCTTTATGCGGTTTCGAAATGATACACTGCAGGTTGCTGCTGCAAAGGATCCAGATACAGCTTTTTTCAAAAAACTGGATGGATTTCAACCATGTGAAGTAACTGAATTAAAACCGGGCACGCATTTTTTCGCTGTTTATGGTTCGCTCCTCCATTTCTCTGCCCCTCAAATCTCTTCTATTTGTTGGTTCACATGCACGGATGAAACTCACCACCTTTTAATATTCGCAAACCCTTTTCCCTAGGTGACAACTTTTTCAAAAGTGTAAGCTACACTATAGAAGCTATTTGTACTGCCCCTTTCGTAGAGGAGAAGGAGAACCTTAGAGCCGTGGAAGCTGAGATTTTGTCCAAACGGGTGGAATTGTCAAAGTTTGAAACTGAATACAGAGAGGTATCCACTTCCTCACATGCAGTGTATATGCTGGTATTGAACTTATGTACTTCTTGATATTCATGTAGAGTGCTACAGGTCCTGGCACAATTTACCGAGATGACAAGCAGATACACAAAGGAAATGCAAGAGGTGGGACTAACTTGTGGGAATTATGATTCTAAGATCCATGAGAAACTGAAATTTAAAGGTCAATGGATAAATTTCTTCGAACAAATCCTATATTTTGATTTTGCAGATTGACGAGCTTCTCAAACAAAGGAATGAGATTCATGCCTCCTACAACTGTTCCTCCAAGTAAGAGAAGTTCGAGTAGGAACAGGAGTAAGGGTGCCTCCAAGGAGGCCAAAGAAGATGGTGAAGTGAGAGAAAGGAAACATTCTACAAGGGATAGAACAAAGAAGAAGAAATGGTATAACATCCACCTAAAAATTGACAAGAGAAAGCAGCCATGCTGAACAGATAGAGTATGAAATTTTGTTTTCTACAAAATGCTTGCTTCTTTTCGGATGGAAAGCTATGATTCAATTAAACCGTGCCAAATGTGATATCAGGATAAACAAGTCTGCAACTTTGGCGCTGTACGAATTACATATCAGACTATAATTTATTGCATCGGTTCAACATTTGTGCAGGTAAGCACCACACTGCACCGTATTTTGTTGATCATTGATGTGAAAAGATGGTTAAGGATGACAACTCATTGTTATTGTAAAATTCTTTCCTTCCCCCCCCCTCTTGGGTTGTATTTGTAATTTTTCTGCTGTATTCTCGACAATCTTGTATGATTCCTTATTGATGAACACTATGCACTGGTCAGGGTCCGGACCGAGGAGGTAGAAGACACTCCCCGCCCAGCCCTTACTATTGGCTTCCCTAACCCTAACTGGTGCTAATTTTTCTTTAGTTCCAAGAGAATTGAACTTACCGATGTGTAGTTTAGTATGAAGAATGTTCTTGTGGCAGGGTGTTAGAGAAGAAACCATAAAGGTAAATGAATTGAATTAATAAATTTATAAAATGTAGTTCTAAGGAAACTGATCCTTGGATTATCGAGTATGACGATCTGCCTAACCAAGTCATTTGATATGGTCCTCGAATCATTTATTTACTGTTATAATATCGCTACCATTGCACGTTGCAGGTGGGATTTCAGTAGCCATGATTTTCCAGTCGAAGTAACGAGGGACAGACGCAGAATTATTGATAATAATTTTATTTTTTAAAAGATATCTAAAATAAGTGATCATTTAAAATTTTTCAAGAGAGGTGACTGCCTTTATCCGCTCATCTTCGGTCTATCTTTGATGGTAACATCATAACAACTGCCGGAACTTTCTGCTTTTTGTTATGCCAACGATCGAAGTGATGTTCTTTATCGTTATATTATCAATTGTTTCATTTTATGTAAATAAAAGTGTGTTTAAAAGGGAACATTGATACATGAAAAATTTTCATAAATTAATCATATGGACGACACATGAATGGAAGAATAGAAAAAGAAACAAAAATGAGGAGCAAAATACTAAACACATTATTCAGACAAAACAACACCGGCAAAGGAGAGAGACTGGCAATCAGATTATTCTGTTGCAGGAAGATCAGGCTCTCTCCCCCGCAACAAAAATTGCAACCACCAAAGCAAGGGATCCCTCCCAACATGGTGGTCGGAACCACGAAATTGTCGATACTCGCAGCTGGTTTCGGCAACGTGTACGTGCCAGGCGACATGGCCATGTCAGGTGTGTGCTCGTGCCCCTCATGGGCGGCAACAAGCATGATCAGCAAGCCCAAACATGCAGCAAAGAAGGCTGATGTAACTGCAGAAGCCATATTTTCAATTGCAAGGCCTCAAGATAATATGGGTTCGATTTAAATAGATATGTAACTAAGTTGATTACTTCTTGGTTTGACTTTAATATTTAAATGAAAATATTATAAAATTTGAAGACGGGACAACACGTTAGTAATGGTAAGAAGTTCGAATTGTACTGTCGTTTACTTGCTGTTGTACGAGCAACCTTTTAGTTCGTATTTTTCAAGTGTAAAGTATATAAATAGTCTCTTAATTTTTAGGACGCTTGCATTTTGGTCAGCAACTTTTGAAACTTGCAATAAGTCATCGAATTTTTAGTTCGTTTCGATAAACGTTACCTCCGCTAGTTTTTTGCTGACTTGGCAGTTAACTTCCCGTTAATCCCATCTTCTTCATGTTAACTCTTCTTCCTTACTGATACAACCCATGAAAGCGAAGAAGCTTGGTTTCCTCTTTTAGGGGAGTTGCTTGGACACTCCAGTCTGTTAAAGATGATCAAAAGAACTAGCATACAGATCAAACTTGCATAAACACCTTGCAAATAAAGAACACAAGTAGACAAAAAGCAGTCATTGAGTAAAACAAAAAGAAACAATGTTCTTTCAGACCATGCTAAAGCTTGTAGCATCAACTCAGAGAAAAAATGCTCCACTATTTGAACGAACAACTAAAAAACAAGAACATGCCTCACAAATATGATGACCATGAAAGCCATTTACTGCAAACCACACTGCATTTTTTTACGGTTAAACACAAGATCCTCTCTACACAACTTTTGCCTCCCCACATGTAGAGGAGAAAGCTTGATTCGTGAAAGAAAAAGGGAAATGGAAACATGAACTGGAAAGCCAAATAATTTGTTAAGAACCTCACTATTATCTTTAACTAGTCAATCGATCAAACCTCGAACGGTATTAGAGAATGTCTAAGCAATCAATTACAATCATATGCAAGTAATGACGCCTGCATTTCTGTCTACTAGCTATATACTTTCACAATTAATAAAGGGGTTTATGGAGTTTCTTTCCATCATTCACTAATGTCGGTGAATCAGACAAACTGAAAACAAAGGCCTGGTTTCGAACCAAACTGATCAGTTCAGAAAATAAAACTGAACAACCAAGTACAAACTTTACCCCCTTTCCTAAGTTAGCACTTCAAAATCATTCAGCAGTAAGCAACAAAGTTCTCAACATTTTCTTTTTCCACAATGTACTTCCTTAGACAAAACTTTCAGAGAGAAAGCAGCAAAATGGCAATACTCAAAACAACTTGATGAAAATCTACAATCATTCAAACTACAATAAAATTCCAAATTTTCCCTTATTTTTTCATTCTTATACTAACTAACAAACAACCCAATATCCTAAATGTACACCAATCAAATACCGCATTACAAATTCATACACCCCCAATCCCCAATTAAAAAAGAAAAACAAGACCAACCCATTGTCAAGAGCCTCATTCAAATCAAACCCACCAAAGGAAAAAAAAGTAAAATAAACACACCCAACTGAAGAAACCAAATTCCCAAAAATAAATATAATTTGATGTGATGAATAAAAAGTACCTGCAATAGTAACAGCAGAATCATCATCTTTAGCCAAAACCTGTCTAGAAGCTTTGTTGCACTTTTTGACATAAAGAACAAGCCATGTGCACAATTCTAACAGCCAAATCCAACTCTTTGCCGTTCTTTTCATTCTCCTACGTCATATCGGAAACAATCTTCCTCAACAGCAAAACGAAAAAGAACATTCCAAAGTGAACAGATGAAGAAGAAAAGCCTCGGGTTTTTTGCAGAGATCTTCGGGGTATATCTTGCTGTCACTGATTTTGACGCGTGTTTCAATGCAAAGGCGTCAACGGCTTCGGCTCCTTGAGTTTTGGCTTTAAAGTTAATATGAAGAAGAAGTAGAAGAGGAGGAGGGTGGCAACGGGAGGTTAAATGCCATATCAGCAAAAAAAGTAACATACGTAACCGCAAGACTTTACTGAAAATAAATTAAAAGTTTGATGATTATATTATAAATTTTAAAAGTTGAGTGATTAAAATATAAGTGTCTTAAAAGTTCGAAGAATATTTATATACTATACCATTTTTTTAATTCTTTAATTTGAAATTTTTTATTTACTTTTAGATTATTTGATACTTTAATATTATGGATCAAAATAACTTAAGTATTTAAGTAGGAAATTTTATCAAATGTAAGGATTAATATGGACAATAATAAATTTCAAAGAGTAAATTGAGAAAATTATCAAGCTCAAAAACTAAAAGTTATTTTTGTAGACACCCGTTTTTATCTAAGTCTACAAAAATATTATTATTATTATTAATTATTTTTTATTTATAATATTTATTTACATTTTGCAGGCTTAATTTGCAGCCAAAAACCCAAGTCCAAATTACATGCAACACAGGCCCTCAACCGAGGCCCAAAACATCACTCAACTATCACCCTAAACCCAGCAAATCCATATAATTACAAGCAATTCGGTTCAAGCCCAGGAGCAGATTCAGACCCGATCCGAACTGGCACAACACCAAACCCTAACCCTAGGGTATCTCATCAGCTCAGTCGCTGCCAACTCTTCAGCTCCCCGGCACGTGAGCTTCACCGCCCCTCTCCCTGCGCGTGTGAGCCTCCACCGAGCGCCTCCCGAGCTGCCATCGGAGTCGATCTGCACAAATCCATCAGCAGTAGAAATGGTATGGAAATCAGGAAAAAAATAATAATCAAAACAACAACCAGAAATCCCGAGGTAATCGGGGGTTGTCAATCTAGTCGAAATAGGGTATTCGTACCCTATTTCTTCCTCAGTAGCAACAGAAGTCAAAATCCATCAAACTATCACATAAAAGAAGGAGGAGGAGATATTAGAGGGGAAATATATTCGGGGTTTTAAGAGAAGAAAAATAGGAAAGTAACCAGAAAAGAGAGAGAGAATCAGAGAGAGGATTCAGGGTTAAGAAACTTGAGAGAAAGAAAACCAAAGGGGAACCCAACATATTCAAACGAAAAAACATTCAAACAAAAAAAATAAAAACCAGAGAACCACTTGAAAAAAAAAAGGAAAATACCAAAGAGAATGAGAGTTTACCTCGGGTCATTGGTCTCCAAAACATTCGAAGGTATCAAACCTAGATCTAAGGCTTTAGGGGATTTTTTAGGTTGATTGAGGTTGCTTTTTGGGTTGAGGGGAACGGGAGGAAGGGTTTTAGGGTATTTGGCTCTTTTCGGCTACCGTGAGTTGCTATCGGCGGACAGCGGCTCCTCCCTCAATTGAAGAGAGAGTTGAGAGAATTCTCAGTTTCTCTCTCTCTTATCTGCTTAAAAAACGAACCAAATGAGAAATGGGAAGAAAATAAGCCCGGTTTTTAGGCTTATATTACGAAATCGAAACGATATCGTTTCCCCAGAGGACTTCTCCGTGTTTTCACATTAAGGATAAATAGCACCCTAGTTCCTTCACTGTTGTAATTCCTTTATTTTAGTCATGTAATGAAATTTTACTTTATTCTATTTAGAGCACTGATGTTTCATTATATATTTTTTTGTCATGTTTTTATTTATTTTGTTATTATTGTTAATATTAGACTTCGATCACAATATTTATCAATGTTTCATTTTACTCACTGATTTAATGTTTTGTGTATTTTTCTTTGATATTCGAATCTGACTATGACATTTGTAAATATCTTATTTTAGTCACTGTTAATATTTGGTTTAATTTTTGTTAGGCTCTTTATGTTTCTGTTTATTTTTATTTTAATCCTTATTTTTAGTTATGAGTTTATTTTATTTCCAGTACATGTATTATTTAATATTTTTTATTTTGACTTCGGTTTTTTGTATTTACTGTTCAGTCCTTTAACTGTTTACTTTTGTTATTTTAGTCTTTTAAGTTTTTATTTTTTTTATTTTAGTCCTTTAAATTTATGTTTTTGCTATTTTAGTACTTTAATTTTTTTGTTTTTACTATTTTAGTTCTTTAAGTTTCTATTTTACTATTTTGGTCCTTTAAATCGAATATGATTATTTCTTGTTTTTATTATTTGTATTTTGATTTGTAATGTTTTAATTTGTTCTAATCTTTCATGTATATGTATTTTGTATATTCTCACTCTTGGTATTATTTTGGATACATTATTAGTTTCATGTGTTGTAAATATTTATTTTTAAATTTTAAATTGTATTTTCTTTCATTGTTTACTTTATCTATCAATTTGTTTCGGATAATTTCAAGAACGTATTTGTAGAACAGGCGTGGAAATTATCACTTGATCAAAGTGGTACAATCTAATACGACGTTCGAACGAAATGAGACTTGAAATAAATTTAATTTATTTTACTAATTAAATCTTTTACGATTTGATGTGTTTTTACATAGCAATTTAATTTATGCAAAGGTCGATAGTCAATTTATATTCGATTCATTTTCTTAAAAAATCAATGAGGACAGAATATCCTTTAAAAATGATAAATAATTGAGATAACTTTCTTGATGGAGGATTGCAAATTTTAAGATTTTTTTTTCCTTGTAAAAGGATTTTCTTTTAAATAATCAATTCGAAGCAAATTAATAAAATTTATATTCGATTCCTAATTTCCACCATTACGACCAAGTGTAAACGATACAGTACCAATTTTGGGTGTTGTAGGGGTGCTAATCCTTCCCCACGTGTAATCAACTTCCGAACCTTTTTAAATCGAATATTTGGTAAACACATATCAACTTTTGTCTTTAAAAATGATTTTTCCTTAAAATTGTTTTTAAAATACATTTTTAGGTATTCGACCTACCTAACCCAAAGGTCGATGACGACTCTATCCAAATTAATCCAAAATATCTAATTTTTCAAATAAAAGTCATAATTATTTTTTTAAAAAACTTGATAATTGTTTTTTCCAAAAAAAAATGATTACGACAGTTTTATCTCTAAATTTAATAGTTAGAGCAATGCTTACACATCATATAAAGTTATAAACTTTCTAAGGGGAAAAATGTCATGAACTGATCTAAAGATTTAGAATAAGATTGAAGAAAAAGAAAAGAAATTAGAGAAGAAAGGAAGATTGTCGAAAGGAATTTCATTCGATGGCTTTCACGGTCCTAAGTACAATAGTTTTATACATCTACATTTGTACTAGCAATGATTAAATCCATCTGGTATAATAAGTTTGTCCTCTTCCTTGACAGGTCTAGATATGGTCGCTGGGCTGCCCGTTTAACTTAACTGAGCTTCTACATCTCCTGATATAATTGGACCTTAACCTGATCAAATTGAAAAGTAGAGCATCGGTAAAGAGTTGGATGTGGGTTCCTATAACTTGTCACAGTGCAATTTACATTCCAAGGCAACAGTTGAAGGCTTCAATACATTCAACTGTAAGCCATGGTAGATAAGAATGCAATACCAAAACGAAAAACGAATTCTTAGAAGATGATATACTCATTCGTTCCATTAGAACATCTTCAATAGCCGGAATTACGGAACTGATTCCTAACATCCTGAAACGGGATGAGACACAGAATCAATAATCCTATCTCCTTCCGATAAGAACAAACCAAGTATTTAACAGAACAAATAACCATTGTCCTTTATGTACCATGTTTCTTACACCATCAATTCAGCAGTTGGTGTGTCTCTGGCGTTGTTTGAACCTCTCTTCTTAAGTTTGTTCCGGAAACTCCTTTTCCGGCTGAATGCCGATTCCTATAGCCAACAAATAACATTTTTAGTCACTGCACAAGAAAAATGCAACTCACACACGAGCATAAAGAATTTAATTTGTATAACAAGACTTCCTAATCATAGAATCACTGCCTTATGCATATATACAGGATCAGGAGAAAACACACACATATATATATATAATAAATGTGTGTACTACTACTGTCGTAACCGGTTTTCGTCCGGGCACAAAATATTTATTTGGCGGGTAAATTGATGTGAATAAATAATTTTGAAAATAATTTGGGAGTCGCCATCGGCCTTTTGGGTCAGGTAGGTCGAATACCTAAAAATTATTTTTTAAAAGAGTTTTAAGAAAACATCAATTAAAAAATGAACTGATCTACGTTTATAACCAAAAATTCGTTCTTTTTAATAATAAAAAGGGATTCGTGGTCGGTTACGTTTAGGGAAGGATTAGCACCCCTACAACGCCCAAAATTGGTACTTTATTAACTATAAATTGTCTCTATTATTAGAAGAAAAAATTTCGAATATATTTAATTCATAATCTTTTTATTTCAAATTTATAATTTTAAGAAAATATATTAATATATAAATAAGATATTTATTTATTTAGAAATATCAGAAAAGGGCTTCTAGGTACCTTTAAGACAGCTCTTTCCTTCTATATTAATAAATAAAAACGTAATAAAACTAAATTATAATTTTTATGATAATTAGTTTTAAAATACCAAAATAGGACATCCAGTTGTATTAAGACTGCCCTTTTCTTTAATATGGAAAATAAATAAACATTATTAAATAAATAATATATATATTTATAATATAGTAAAACAATAATTAAAGTAATGATTTAAAATATAATAAAAATTAAGTTAAAATATAACTAAACAATGACTAAAAATAAATAAAATAATAAATGTAAAATTATGAACATAACTTGAATCATCATAAAATAAAATTACTAATAGTGTAATTAATCCTTAATTAATTAATCAGTGATTAAAATAAAATTTATCAAAGTTTAAAGGCTCTATCTCGAATAAATAAAAACTTTAAGTGCTAAAAATGTAATTTAGCCTTATTTAATTAATCGGATTAAAATAAATATTAATAAAATTATAAGGTACTAAATCAGTTATTTACCCTAAATATATATATAAACTGATAATGATTAAAATGTAATAAAATAAAATTGAATGACATAATTAAAAGAATTAAAACTTGATTTTAGTGACTAATTTGTAATGTTACAAACTCGGAGTGACTGCGGAAAGGGTTTACCCATGATGGAAATTACACGCACACCCCTCCCCCAAAACGACGTCGTTCGGAGAGGGGTTTAAATACCCCGAATGGCCGGCCATATATGCCATCTTCCTCATTTCTTTCTTTTCTTTCTTTCTCTGAGAGAGAAAATTCTCTCTGTTTTCTCTAAATTCTTCCCCGGAGAGAGAGGGCTGACCACCGGCCGGCAACCATGCTCCGCCGCAAGTCCCCCCGCCGGCCACCGCCTCCGGTGGCCGGAAATTCCCAAATTTACCTAAAATATAGATTTAAACGCTCTAAGACCGATTCCGGTCTTTGTTTTCCCTAAAAACCCTTAGATTCCTGTAGATCTAATTTTTTACCTTCGAAAAATGAGACTCCGGTGATGCTCGAGATTTCCGGTAATGAGCGAAGCTTCAAGGGTAAGTTTCTTTTCTTCTCTTCGTTTCTGTTTTGGTCTGGTTGTTGGTTGTTGCTCGTATCTCTCTCTTTTTTTTTATCTCTTCGTCTGTTTCTCTGTTGTACTCCGTTACTCTCTGTCCTTGCTCTCCTCCTCTTTTTTTTGCAGGTTCAGTGGTGGCTTTTATAGCCACCACAGTGTACTCCTCGGACCGGTCCGATCTAGCATCTTTGGTGAGTCACCAAGCTATGGCGGTGACTCACCATAGAGCACTGATTTGGTGAGGCAGCTGGCCTCTGGAAAGCTCGACGAGGTCGGCGTCGTGGAAGCAGCAGCGTCGGCAGCAACTGGTTGGACCATCTGGCATCAGAGAGTCGGTCGTCGGGGTGGCTTCAGGGGTGGTGCCGCATCTGGAAACGGCTGGCTGCTAGGGTTAGAAACCCTAGGGTTTTCCATCTGGAACCCTTTTGGGCCGTTGGATCTTGCCAGATCCAACGCTGATGATGTGGATGGCGGCTGGGGGCTAGGGTTTGAAAACCCTAGCTGAAACCCTAAATTAATTCAGGGTTTCCATTTGGGTTTGGGATTTGAATGTAATTGGGCTGTGATTTGGGCTTTGTAATATTTAAATAATAATAATATATAATATTAATAATAATAAATAATAATAATAATAATAATATATAATAATAATACTAATAATAATAATAATAATAATAATAATACTAATAATAATAATAATAATTTTAATAATAATAATAATAAATTTAAATGAAAAAAATGATGTCTACAGCTGCCCCTCTTTGCTCATCCTTGTGTTAACAAGAATAGAGCAAAGACGAAAAAGACAATAATTTTTTCATTTGGCTTCTTTTGAGCAGGATGGAAATGTTTTAAAACATCATGCACTGAAGGACTTACAGATGACCCGAAGGATTTGAAAACATCAAAAAGCTCCCGAAGGCTTTTTGGAAACATCATGCACTGAAGGACTTACAGATGACCCGAAGGATTTGAAAACATCAAAAAGCTCCCGAAGGCTTTTTGGAAACATCATGCACTGAAGGGCTTACAGATGACCCGAAGGCTTTGAAAACATCAAAAAGCTCCCGAAGGCTTTTTGGAAACATCATGCACTGAAGGACTTACAGATGACCCGAAGGATTTGAAAACATCAAAAAGCTCCCGAAGGCTTTTTGGAAACATCATGCACTGAAGGACTTACAGATGACCCGAAGGCTTTGAAAACATCAAAAAGCTCCCGAAGGCTTTTTGGAAACATCATGCACTGAAGGACTTACAGATGACCCGAAGGCTTTGAAAACATCAAAAAGCTCCCGAAGGCTTTTTGGAAACATCATGCACTGAAGGACTTACAGATGACCCGAAGGCTTTGAAAACATCAAAAGCTCCCGAAGGCTTTTTGGAAACATCATGCACTGAAGGACTTACAGATGACCCGAAGGCTTTGAAAACATCAAAAAGCTCCCGAAGGCTTTTTGGAAACATCATGCACTGAAGGGCTTACAGATGACCCGAAGGCTTTGAAAACATCAAAAGCTCCCGAAGGCTTTTTGGAAACATCATGCACTGAAGGACTTACAGATGACCCGAAGGCTTTGAAAACATCAAAAAGCTCCGAAGGCTTTTTGGAAACATCATGCACTGAAGGATTTACAGATGACCCGAAGGCTTTGAAAACATCAAAAAGCTCCCGAAGGCTTTTTGGAAACATCATGCACTGAAGGACTTACAGATGACCCGAAGGCTTTGAAAACATCAAAAAGCTCCCGAAGGCTTTTGGAAACATCATGCACTGAAGGACTTACAGATGTGGGAAATAGTTTACTAAGTAAGAAAATATGGAAATTGTTTTCTTACTATTCAACAATTTCATTTTCAGAAAAGATTGAATGAGAAACTATGGAAATCGTTTTCTCATTATGTTTTTGAAATAACATGTTGATTGGGTAACATGTCCCATTCTCAAGATAATACTCATTCTTGTGGATTGCGTCCATCTCTTCTTCAGATGTTTGTGTGATTCCTGTATTTTTGGTTTTGAATACCTTCTTCTTATAAGGTATTTTTTTACCTTTTTCGTTCTTCCGAAGATCTGTAAAACTTCATGTTTGAATGTACTCAGATGTATCAATGTAATGCATTGTCTATTGTGTAAATGATATTCTTATGAATGCATGAATGTTGATGCAATCTTCATTTGACTTCAAAGTGGTGAATTTGGTATTCCTCTAGTTCATCATTTATTGCCAGGGTTATCAATGTAACAACTTATGCTATCAAGCTTGTATTTCTGCAGAATCATCTGATCGACTTATATCTTTGCTGTCTTCTTTGCTTCATGAAAGTCTTAGAAGAAATATTTCACTTGTGGAACTCTTGTCGTAGTCAGAACTATGACCTTGATGCCCCATTTTGTCTTGGATAAAACCAACTTTCTTTGCTTGGAGTTGTGCAGAAATCCGATAAAGCTTTCATCTTTGAAAAGAGAATCTATCATCTTTGAAGAGTGTAGATGTAGATATGTCTGACTCAGCAGGGATTAATTAGGAGAGTAGAGTATGTTCTTATTTAACTCTTGAAACACATCATAAGGAAGATTTATTCCAATTCATTTCATGTCTCCACATATAATCAGATCTCGAATAAGGCAACTTGGACCATATAATGTCGAGATGCTTAACAACAACTTGTAGTTCAACCATAGTTGGCTCCACTAGTTTCTTATTGTTAAAATTTCTGCTTCCCTTCTGTGGAAAGAAATCTTCATTATATCTTGGGGTTGAAGAAGACAGATTTCATCTTGGATCAATAAATGGAAACCATATGATTGCAACATTGGTTCAACACCATAATCACTGGTTCGTAAAACATTTGACAATACATTCATCTTTTCCTGTGACTTCTGCTCAGATGTTCATAAAATATTTGACCACACATTCATCCTTTCCTGTGGTTTCTGTTCAGATGTTCGTAAAACATTTGACAACACATTCATCTTTTACTGTAGCTTCTGCTCAGATGTTCGTAAAACATTTGACAACACATTCATCTTTTACTGTAGCTTCTGCTCAGATGTTCGTAAAACATTTGACAACACATTCATCCTTTACTGTGGCTTCTGCCAAGATTTCTCAATCATTTACGCTCTTTGCCTAATGTTCAAAGCTTTTGAATAACGTCACAAGACCACTTGAGAACAAAACTCAGTGGGGATTCAAGTGTGATGTTGGTATGACAAAAAAATTAGTCAAATCCACAAGATATGCTAGTGCTGAATTAAATAAGAGACACCAACTGATTTTGATATCATCTAGGGCAAAGGCAAAGTGTGATACAGATCACGTTTTCTTCCGTCATGAGCATGGTAGAAAATAGAAACACTTCAGCTATAGGATCCATGTACAGAACGATATCCGTAGAATTCTTGATGATGGGGATGAAACGCACATGATAAACCAAATAGATGAAAACTCGGTTTAGTCTAGCTGGCAATGATAACCCCAGTAACAATCGGGAAAGAGCAATATACTTGAGCTTCTCTCTTTAACGTCATCAATTAAACAAAACTGATGTGAAAAACAGCTTCGTAACCCTAACAGTATGGTTGAAACTAACTGACAGGAATCTCAAAGAAATGTTTTCAATTATTACCGACACAAAAAGGCCAAATTCAGATTTCGAGGTCTCAAGGAACTGATCCCTGGATCGAGTAGTCTGCCTGAGGATCATCTTTATTTATGCAACCGTAATGTAGTTTATCAAAGAACACACTGTCATACGGTTAAGAATATTAGGTTTTTGAAAACATACTTGCTGAGTAACATTTGTTCAACAACATGATCATAATGTAACTGCCTGATGAACGAAGCAATTATGTATAGTCAGTTCGACTGTCACTGTTGCACCATTTTCATTCTTCATATCTTTCTGTCTCATAGGAAATATTTTTTCAAGTCAATGATCTTGACAGATGATGATGTGGGCCTTCAGCATGCCCCAACAATTGCTGATACGATCATTCAAAAATGCATCAACAGTTCTGATTCTGATTGAAATGGGTTTTCAGCATGCCCCAGCATTTTGCTGATAAATATTCAGAATATTTCAACATTTTTGATTCTGTTTGAAAAAAGGTTTTCAGCATGCCCCAATATTTGCTTCTTGTTAATCTGAGTCTTCAAAATGTCCCACATGGATCTGTCTGAAGTGAGCTTTAAAATGCCCCAATATTTGCTGATACAGATGTTAAAAGTGTGCTTAACATTACTTCTTGTTGAGATGAGCCTCCAAGAATGCCCAAATATTCATATTGCTGTGAGCCTTCAAAATGCTCCAATATTCTATTTCTAGTTGAAATGGGCCCTCAAGATGTCCCTCTAGATTTATCTGATTCACTCTTAATCTCTGTTTGACTGGAATGTCATGATCCCCACGAGGTCCAATTTTGACAATGAATTGTTGTAGGTACTTGTAGCTTTATTAGTGCCCCAAATCTATTTATCTTGAATACTCTCATTCTGGTGTCACTAAACAATAATATTGTCAAGTAACTGAAATTCTCTTCATGTTATCACAAACTTAAGAAGTATTCAATCATTCTAACAGAAATGTCTGAGATATGTGTCTTCTGAATGAGGTGACCATTTCTGTATCTGGAGGGATTTAGTCAGACAGTGAAGTAAAAATAGCTTGGTAATCCGTTCCAAGCTGACACAGTGGCTTATCATCTTTCAGTGAAGGCCATATCTGAAATATACTTTTCTGTGGGAGAAAAACCAATTTATGCAAACAATAATCTGATGCAATGGCAAGACTACATATACAATGGTACAAGCTCATCAAAAATCTACACCCATGCAACATGTTGATTCTGATAACAACTCATCTGATTATGAAGCGATCTTTCAGGATGATTTCACATATTGATAGTTCTTCTGATATCGAAGAAATCATGAATTCTGATTCTGATGAGGAGAGTAAACTGTTATACTTGACAAAAATGGGATTCTCAGAGGCTGAAGCTTCAATAACCATGGAGAGATGTGGTTCAGATTCATCAATTACAGAATTGACAGATTTTATATGTGCTGATCAAATGGCTAGGGTTACTGATGCACTTCTTGTGGTAGAAGATAGGAAGCTATTATGCAATGATCCCAATTACAAGCAAAGGCAAAACTTGGGCTATGATTTGTGGAAAAGGAAGAAGCAAAGGAAGCTTGAAAAGAAGCTTCTTAATGAAGATGATCATGCAGTTCATCTTTCAATTCCAATGATCGGTTCTGGGATTCCTACCGAATCAGATCAGATAACTCAAAGAACACTTCCAGAAGATGCTATTGAGTCTCTTTATTTCTACTATGAGCAAATTCATCTTCCAAATTCAATGATTGGTTCTGTCCAACCAGATTAGATAACTCAAAGAACACTTCCAGAAGATGCTATTGAGTCTTCTTATTTCTACTTTGAGCACATGGCACTTGCTCCAGTTAATGTTTGGACTGGAATATCACAGTACTTATTTGATGTAGAGACAGAATTTATAGATTCGAAGCATTTTCATGCTATTACACTGAAAAGGGCTATATTCATAATTCTGCCAATTGAGAATAGATTTTCTTTTATTCTACTTCCTCCATGTGCTGATGCTTTTCCATTGACAAAGAAATGATGGTCTTCCTGGGATCCAAGAACAAAGTTGAACTGTTTATAAACATGTACAGGAAGTGCCAAATTGACAGAAAGAATCTGTAAGGCTCTTGAAGCTTATGGCAATGAAACACCTTCGAGTGTCCAGAAGTATGTTCTTGATGAGTGCTTGAAATGGAATCTAGTATGGGTTGGAAGGAATAAAGTTTCTCCACTTGTATCTAATGAGGTGGAAATGCTTCTAGGTTTCTCTAAAAACCATACACAATAATCTGTATAGAGACATGTCCCATGGTGGTATCAATGTCATGTCTCTTTTCTCTGGGATCAATGATGCAGAAGTTGCCTTTTACTGTCTTGGCATACTTTTGAAAGCAGATGTGCCAGAACTGAATGATGATCAGTTGGAGCAATTGATGAGTATATTTGGTAGATTCGACCTTGTTGTCGGTGGCATCCAGCGTAACAACCTTACTGGAAGAAATAAACATCATTGTGAATTTGAAGATTTTTGTTGGTGCATTTACTTGCAATGATTGCTACAGCAAACTGTCTCTTCTGCTGCTTCAATATATCCCACTCTTTTCGAATTATGGAACGGTTTAGTTGATGGTAAAACTGGTTATCTCAACTTTTAGAATCCTGTACGGCATACAAATGTAGAATTTGTTCCAATGTCTTATTCTGTGCCATAAGTCACTCAAATTCAAATTCAGCAATCTTCTGAAGGACATAATGGGTATCATCTTGACAAAGAAAGTGATCGACATAGAAGAAGTATTAATGATGTATCAAGACTTGAGCCAACATCACGGTATAATCAGAGTGCAGGTAGTGACTTGCTCATGGTTCTATAATGTAATCTTCTAGAGAACATGAATTGATGGTTGGAGAAAATAATCTGTCTGGTGATCCTTATTGCCCTCAGTATGAGATAAACGATCTTTCTTGATGAGCTGCTAATAATGTTATAGGAGAGTGTCACAAGTTCAATTCTCCAGACTTTCTGGCTTCTTGGACCACTTGCCTTCAAAAATGTGAAGTGCTTCATTATTCTGGCTTCGTTCATTCTTTTTCTACAACAGAGGTAGAATAAGCAACAATTGCTTTAAGGACCTTCCTCATTTGAGACTGTACTGTTTGAAAATGTTTTTTCTCCTTTCTTTATTGAAGAATGAAAGAATTTTGCAAAGTATTACCCCTTTCAGGTTCACAATATAATCAGATCATAAACAATGAGTTTAATAAATATCAAATAAATCAACTACACTTTTAAATCATTCAAAAATAATAGTCCTATGGCAAGTGTCAAAATTATTGACTGATTTGAGGTGTAGGTTGATTTTGGTAAAGTAGGTTCTTTCAAGTTGGTTCAGTATGTCGCTTCGGGCTTCCACTAACTTGAAGAAATGGTTGTTATGCTCATCTTGTAGAGATGCTTCTCGTTTCCAGAATCTCAGGAACGTTTTTGAGATGTGTGGTGCTTTATTAAGAGCTTAAGATCGTCTCTTATGTCGTTGTTGCACCATTCAATATTCGAGTCACCTTTTCAGGTTTTCAACTCGAATCCTCCTTTGGTTCTAAGATGTTATTTAAAAATTTATATCTTGAACCCTCCTTTTATCATTTTTCATATCATGCATTAAAGATTTTAAAAACCAATTTTTGCAAATAAAAATCAATCCTGAGAGGCGGATTGAATTCTGAAGATATTCTCTTTTACTTAGAAATCTATGTATGATTAAAATGGACTTTTCAGGTACGTAACGTAGGCCATGGCTTATGGTTACGAAAGAAAGGGATAAAAAGGCCCAAATAAGTGTTTAAGGGTCATCAAACCAAGGATCAATTCATTCTGATGCCATCACCTTGCCTTGCTTAACTTGGATCTGCTTTGTTGGGGATTTTTCCATCATTTGGATCCCTCTAGACTGTCAAATTTTGGATTCATTTACAATTTCTCATATCTTCAGCGTTTCTTGCTCTTCTTGTTCGTACTTGATAAACCTTGTAACATGAGGCTCAATAAATCACCCATCTTGATTCAATTTTCCTTCTTCTCTCTTTTTTTTTCTTTCCATTATTCTTGATTGGATTGATCTTCAAGCACTCTGTATTTGACATACTTTGTAATTCAAAACTTTCTTGCCTTCATGGAAACTTGTCTTCGTAATAAAACTGTATTGACAATCTTCATTCTTGTGAGCAAAAATCCTTCACCTTGCCCCTAATGTGGAGGGTGATCCTTGGTTAGGGTTGAATCAGAAGAAAAATTATTCAGGCTCAAATGGGGATAACAAAGGATATATATATATATATATGTATGTTAAAGGATAAATGAAAACAATGCCGTTCATCATCTCATACACAGAAACCTTTGTAAAAAGAGGTATCCACAGGGGAATGAATATTCAAGATTAACTTTATTTACATGAAAAATGTAATTAATGCATGATATATTTATTTCAATCAATCACTTTCCCCTTCTTCTTTGAGTATGCCCTAATCACTCGAAATTATCATCAATGAGTTGGTCCATGATGCCTCATCTCGTCTCTTCTTGCAGTAAGATTCATGGATAATTGAAAGTTTGGTTCTTTTGAGGTCTTTTGGTTTATGATGGTTTTGGAAGGACAAATGTGTGACTTTTGAAGTCGTATATATGGTGGAATGTAGTATCATCAATCAACTCTACCTGAAAAGGTAAACATCTGGAGTAGGTGTCTCAAAAATAGGTGGAGACATTTCTTCGGAATCATTGTAGTATCAAGATTTAGTTTGAGTAATTGGCATTGGATGGGATACTGAAGATATAATTTTACCACTTGCCAATAGATCTATAACTCTTGAAAAATTAAAAGAATATTTAATCTACTTGATACTCAATAATTTCAAGATTAAAATTTAATTCCTTGCTCATAACCTTAATAAGCAACACACATTTATTTATTGCACAAAAAGCGGAGAAAGGAACAAAAACAAGTTCAAACAAGATGCTGAAAATAGAAAAGTACTACAGTGGTAGATAACACTTCCACTTATTTATTTTATTATGCCTCATTACTACTATAATGGTATGTAATAGGATCAGGGTTCTTTTCTTCATTTGTCCCCCATTTCTTGATCATTTTTTGTGTCAAAACCCCTTTGTCAACAAGCATCTCAATTTCTTTTAACAATGGCCTACAATTGCCTGTAGAATGCCCTTTTACCCCCAAGTGGAAATTACAAACACTATCTTGATCATAGCTATGAGAAGAAGGGTTTGATGTCATTTTAGTTGGTCTTGGTGTGATGTGTTGACCTTTAACCAAATGAGGATACAAGTCTGAAATAGAAGTTTGGAATACTTCTAAAGTTTTTCTTGATCGTATGACTTTCTTTGGTCGATCCGAACAGTTACTTTCTCTTTTTCTTTTGCAGTTGCGGGGATTCTGGATGCGACATACATTCATATCATCAACTTTTGTTTTCTGATCAGTCGGGCTCTTGGATATGACTTTTGAGTTTTCTTCATTGATTACATTCTCAATTAAATCTCCAGTTGTCACAAGATTCTCGAATTCCTTTGTCGGATTTGCCTGCATCAACTCGCGGAAAGGCGCTGGAAGGGAATCACGAAACATACGTGATATTTCTTCTTCTAACATGGAAGGTTGAACTTGTGCTGCCACTCCTCTCCATCTTAGGGCATATTCTTGAAATCTTTCTTTGGTTTTCTTCTTTACTCTTCGAAGATCCATACGTGTTGGAGCTAAGCCTTTAACATACCGATATTGTCCCAAAAATGCATCAGCTAGATCTACCCATCTCTTGATCTGTTCTTGGGTCAACTGATTGTACCAGACTACTGTTGAGCCAACAAGACTATCATGGAAAGAGTGAATTAACAGGTCATCAGAATTTAAATATCCTCCCATTTTTCTGCAAAACATTCTCAAATGGATTAAGGGACAACTGGTGCCATCATATTTCTCAAAATCAGGCATTTTGAATTCATGGGGAATAATCAAATCTGGAACTAAGCTAAGCTCTCTTGCTTCTAATTCTTTGTGGTAGGCACTAACATCTTTCATGTTTCTGATTGCTTTCTCTGTCCTCTTGACTTTCTCCTCATATTGTGAATAATTAATGAGGCTATTCTTTGGGTTTGAGTGGGATGCCTCAGGGTATGTTATCTTTCTCGACTCTTCAATCTGATAGCACGATTTCTCTATAGCAGTTGTATCTTCTTTATCAGATTCCATTCCCTGGATAATTTGATCTGATCCATCTGGTACTGAATCTGAAATTTCTTTCTTTGTATCCCGAGGTAACCCTGTCAATGGTTCTGGCCAATGGTCTTGTAGTCCTTCATAAGATTGCTCCATTGTTTTCATGATGATGGTACAGTAAAATAAATGAATGATCTTGGTTTTTACTGTTACAGAAACCTTTCATGAATTATTTATATGTTTTTATAATTAAAGTACATGACAATACTTAAATAAAAATGTGAAAAATGCATAAATGGAAAAATAAGAATGCAAAATGTGCAATTCAAAGATATAAAAATACAAAATGAAAATGCACAGATACAAAATGTAAATGTATGTATGAAAAGGTGTTACCTAAGAGTGATCATCTTAGAACAGATTTCATTGAACACAAAAGCTTCAGTACATCAAACAAAACTTTTACATGTAGGGGACAACTTTCAGTCCTAACAAAACTTTACATATAGGGAATAACTTTCCCATTTTCTTCTATAAAACCAAGTTAGTTTATCAGCTTATGGGCCATATTGCTTGTATGGACTGCAGCTTCTTCCATGACATTCTGGTGTTCTTTCATCTCCTATGTCAATTCTCGGATTTGCTCATTTTCCCTTTGTGAGAGAACATTTGTGTTCAAAAAGTTTTTGGACAAGATCTTCATGTATGTTGCAACTCTTTTTCAGTTTGGTGACCCCTGCTATCCACTCTTCTGGGGTGTTTCCTATACCAGCATTTTGAAAGGCTTGACTGACCTTCTAGAAGTCTTCATGTATGGTTTCCATTTTGGTGCTCAATTTATCGTTTTTACTCTTCAAATGACGTATTTGAGCTTCAAACCTCAGCAAATCTTCTTCTCTATGGGTGCCCCTACTGATATTCTTACCTTTGAAGACTTTTGGTATTAATCTATCAGGACCCTTGGTTACCAAACTAGGTCGATCATTTACCATAAATTGTAAGGTTCCATGATCCAAAAGACTTTGGACTCGGCGTTTGAAGGCAAGACAATTTTCGATAGTATGTCCTTGAGCTCCGGCATGATATTCACAATGAACGTTGATGTCATACCAATTTGGATACGGAGGTTGGAACGGTTTTATGTAATATGGAGCTATTTCTCGTGCTTCAAGTAACTTTCCATACAAATCTTTATATGATATAGGTACAGCATCAACATGAGAAACACCTTTTGTTTTGGATTGAACCTGAGTTTTAGACGTCGGGAGCAGACCAAACTTTGATGATTTCTGATTACATGATTTCTTCTCTTCTCTGGGAGCTTGTACAGTCGTCACCTTTCTTTGGTATCTCCATACGATTTGTGAATACGAATGATGACTGTCTGTAATTTATCTAATTGGTTAGGAATCGAAATCCCTTGCGTATCTGAAACTGCAGAGTTAGGTTCATTGAGCTCTCTCTCTTTCTGTGCTGGAATCTCTTTTCCTTTGGCCAAAACAGATATTCTATCCATCATCTTGGTCATCTGATCTCTTATTTCTCGTATCTCCTTTTGCTCTTCAATGGTCATACGATCTTTGGGTGCATAGCTTGCTTCTATTCTCGGAGTTTCCTCAGGATGTCTTTCTTTGGCCGCATCATATTTGTTTGATCATAAAACTTTTTGTCCATTTACGATTTCTTTCCAATATGATGAACAGTCTTTCAAGTAAACACCTTTTGGTTATGCTATGATCATGCAATGCAAACAAAAGAAAATAATTTAAACAAATTAGAGCAAAAAAACATATATGGGAAAATAAGAAAAAAAATAAAATGGTTAATACCAACTAATGAAAGAAAAAATTTATTTATCATGGTATATAATAAATCTTAACCTCATGCTTTCTAGTTCCATGCTTTGTTTGGAAAAATTAACCTAACCGCATGATTTCTAGTTCGCATGCATTTATTCAGGGAGAAAAAATAATAATAAATTAAATAAATTAAAAGCTAGAGCTTATTTCTCCTTTGTGTACACCTATGAACAGAGGTTCAGTACTGTCTTAGATTAGGTGAATTTCTAGGGTTTATTATATGCAGAGTTTCAGTTCTAGGAGTAAAGGTACTTGAATTGTTCTTGTTGACGCCCCCTTGGGCTGTCAAACCCTCAATCCTAGTCCACTACAGACTTTAGCGGATCGAGTTCAATTCGAGAGGACACATTTCTCTATGCCTGACACGGAGAAGAAATTCTCACGAAGACATAGAGCATATGAACCCCGAAAGTTACTTGCTAGGTCTAACACGGAGAATAAATTCTCACGAAGACGTCGCTTTCACTCCCACTTAAAAGGGACAAACTCAATTATAGAGCTTTATGTTATGCAAGTGTTGTGTGTGAGGAGAAATGTTCAAACCTCTAACAGATAAATAAAACAATATTAATATAAAAATAATAAATAATAAAAATTTGAAAGAAAAGAATTAAAAATTAAATAAATGAATTTTTAATTTCTAATTAATAGAGACAATTTATAATTGATTTTAAAGTTTGATCATCCCCAGCGGAGTCGCCAAGCTGTCGTAACCGGTTTTCGTCCGGGCACAAAATATTTATTTGGCGGGTAAATTGATGTGAATAAATAATTTTGAAAATAATTTGGGAGTCGCCATCGGCCTTTTGGGTCAGGTAGGTCGAATACCTAAAAATTATTTTTTAAAAGAGTTTTAAGAAAACATCAATTAAAAAATGAACTGATCTACGTTTATAACCAAAAATTCGTTCTTTTTAATAATAAAAAGGGATTCGTGGTCGGTTACGTTTAGGGAAGGATTAGCACCCCTACAACGCCCAAAATTGGTACTTTATTAACTATAAATTGTCTCTATTATTAGAAGAAAAAATTTCGAATATATTAATTCATAATCTTTTTATTTCAAATTTATAATTTTAAGAAAATATATTAATATATAATAATATTTATTTATTTAGAAATATCAGAAAAGGGCTTCTAGGTACCTTTAAGACAGCTCTTTCCTTCTATATTAATAAATAAAAACGTAATAAAACTAAATTATAATTTTTATGATAATTAGTTTTAAAATACCAAAATAGGACATCCAGTTGTATTAAGACTGCCCTTTTCTTTAATATGGAAAATAAATAAACATTATTAAATAAATAATATATATTTATATATAGTAAAACAATAATTAAAGTAATGATTTAAAATATAATAAAATTAAGTTAAAATATAACTAAACAATGACTAAAATAAATAAAATAATAAATGTAAAATTATGAACATAACTTGAATCATCATAAAATAAAATTACTAATAGTGTAATTAATCCTTAATTAATTAATCAGTGATTAAAATAAAATTTATCAAAGTTTAAAGGCTCTATCTCGAATAAATAAAAACTTTAAGTGCTAAAATGTAATTTAGCCTTATTTAATTAATCGGATTAAAATAAATATTAATAAAATTATAAGGTACTAAATCAGTTATTTACCCTAATATATATAAACTGATAATGATTAAAATGTAATAAAATAAAATTGAATGACATAATTAAAAGAATTAAAACTTGATTTTAGTGACTAATTTGTAATGTTACAAACTCGGAGTGACTGCGGAAAGGGTTTACCCATGATGGAAATTACACGCACACCCCTCCCCCAAAACGACGTCGTTCGGAGAGGGGTTTAAATACCCGAATGGCCGGCCATATATGCCATCTTCCTCATTTCTTTTCTTTCTTTCTCTGAGAGAGAAAATTCTCTCTGTTTTCTCTAAATTCTTCCCCGGAGAGAGAGGGCTGACCACCGGCCGGCAACCATGCTCCGCCGCAAGTCCCCCGCCGGCCACCGCCTCCGGTGGCCGGAAATTCCCAAATTTACCTAAAATATAGATTTAAACGCTCTAAGACCGATTCCGGTCTTTGTTTTCCCTAAAAACCCTTAGATTCCTGTAGATCTAATTTTTTACCTTCGAAAAATGAGACTCCGGTGATGCTCGAGATTTCCGGTAATGAGCGAAGCTTCAAGGGTAAGTTTCTTTTCTTCTTCGTTTCTGTTTTGGTCTGGTTGTTGGTTGTTGCTCGTATCTCTCTCTTTTTTTTTATCTCTTCGTCTGTTTCTCTGTTGTACTCCGTTACTCTCTGTCCTTGCTCTCCTCCTCTTTTTTTTGCAGGTTCAGTGGTGGCTTTTATAGCCACCACAGTGTACTCCTCGGACCGGTCCGATCTAGCATCTTTGGTGAGTCACCAAGCTATGGCGGTGACTCACCATAGAGCACTGATTTGGTGAGGCAGCTGGCCTCTGGAAAGCTCGACGAGGTCGGCGTCGTGGAAGCAGCAGCGTCGGCAGCAACTGGTTGGACCATCTGGCATCAGAGAGTCGGTCGTCGGGGTGGCTTCAGGGGTGGTGCCGCATCTGGAAACGGCTGGCTGCTAGGGTTAGAAACCCTAGGGTTTTCCATCTGGAACCCTTTTGGGCCGTTGGATCTTGCCAGATCCAACGGCTGATGATGTGGATGGCGGCTGGGGGCTAGGGTTTGAAAACCCTAGCTGAAACCCTAAATTAATTCAGGGTTTCCATTTGGGTTTGGGATTTGAATGTAATTGGGCTGTGATTTGGGCTTTGTAATATTTAAATAATAATAATATATATATTAATAATAAATAATAAATAATAATAATTATAATAATAATAATACTAATAATAATAATAATAATAATAATACTAATAATAATAATAATAATTTAATAATAATAATAAATTTAAATGAAAAAAATGATGTCTACAACTACTATCTCCTTAATATGAGTTTGAGTGTTGAACTGTCGATTCAGCTAAACGGGAACTGAAAGCTTTTTCAATTACCACAGGCTGCCCAGCTTCCCAGCTGCACGTATTGCATTAACTAGGTCTCGGTTCGATTCATTGTAGAGGCAAGTTACAACTCCAAATTGACCAGCCCGTGCAGTTCGACCAACCCTATGCAAGAAATCTACCGCAGAAGTGGCGAAGTCTGCCTGAAAGAATCAAATATTTCAGATGATCAACTGCCCTAAATAATTTAGATAATTTGCTAGTCATAAACTCATGACAATACCTAATCTCCCCATCAATATTTATACAAGTAATTCTCTTATAATAGGAATGACCTTTCTTCTTGTTTATATAGTATTACTCAGATGTGATTGCACAAAAGTATAAAGAAATATAAATGCCTATTCTTCCTCGTATAACATGTACCGGACTACTTCAAAATTTATATTTCTTGCATTGGTCATGCTCATGTGACATGTAGTATGTCAATTTACAATTAGATTTTTGTTGCATATATCCGTTTGTCAGCAACTCAACATGATCCTGCTTTTGTAAAGCATAACTTAATAACAGTGTTATCATCTATAAATTGTTTTTTTTACAGAGAAATGGCAATACATTTTTGACAATTTTTATTAAAAACATTATCAGTTTGGTACAAGGGTGGAAAGGAGGAAGTAGTGGAAACTTTAATCCCAACTACTGTTAAAAGATTTTCCATCTATTTTCCATCCTCCCTAACAAAATATAGCCTTGATGAGTTTATTCTCCAGTAACTTACACAGTTTATTTGATTCTCTTATATAGAAAGAGCCATATGTTGCAAGATTATCCATTTATCATGAGCTATAAAATTGGTTTAGTAAAATGAATCACCTGGATGACATGCGAAACATTTGGAATGTCAACGCCACGAGCAGCTGCATCTGTGCACACAAAAATTCCGCCTCTCTCTCGAAAACCATCTAAGGACTCAGCACGTTCTTCCAGGGAGAGGTCCTTATGGTAACGGCAACACTCGATTTCAGCCCTCTGCAGTATATTAGCCACTGCTTCAACAGCCTCAACAGTGTTAGCGAACACCATGGTTCGGCTAACACCAGCACCATGATCCAATGATTTTGAGTCAAATTGCTTTACAGCCTCTATTAGTGCATCAACCTGAGTGTCAGTTGTGACTTCAACCCATTTCTCCTTCAATCTGAAATTGGAAAAGGAACACAAATCGCCTATAAGCTGAATATTGACATTGAAGATAACAGGACATGAGGATTGAAATGATGATTATTGACAATTTGACATAGGGCAAATACATGACGGCTCATAGGAGTAGACGAACTGAAAACCATGCCAAGGTTGGATTCTGTAGGGCTAGCTGTTATGCCACATAAAAACTATCAAGATATTGGATCCGCAAAAATTAATTGTGCTCAGCATTTTCGCCCCTCAAAACAGATAGATTAACAAGTTTTGTCTTGAATCTTTATACGAGAAACACAAGCAAGGACACCACATCTAACCTAATAAATTTAGTACAACTTAACTGTTCCGGCATAGAATCCTCAGAGTTCTTATGTTTCCAAGCTCATCAACAATGATAGCCAACTGATTCCTCAGGATTTAGTTTAAATCTAATTCAATGCATCTTGTTGGCAACCAAAATCCAAGCATCAGAAGGCTTTAAAATTTAAATACATGAGCAGACAGAAGGAAAATAAATGCCATTTTTAAAATGGTTATCGTGGTTTATACACCATGGTTGGTAACAACAGCAGTTTTAATCTGGTAATTTGTGACATGTTCTAAGTTAGAGTAGACAATATTAAACACAATATAGAAAATAACTAAACCACGACGTGAATATGACAATGAATGCATGAATGTTTTAGAATCTATATAATTCAAGTTATTATCAAAATTTATATAAATATAAAGACATTAAATATCATTATGGCTTGACAAAATACAGGAGCACAAAACGGATACACAAATTACCAGGTCCAGCCTAAATCTCCATGCATAAGAAAAATGGTATCACTAATCTTTAAAATCATTTTCCTTAATGATAACAAACACATTTTTTTATCAAAACAGATCACCATGAGAAGTGATAAGCTTAAAACAATAAAATACGAGAAAGAGATAAATGTCTTGGCCTCTAACTGGGTCTAATAACCTTAACTAAAAGCAGCACCGTTTATCAATGGAAGATGGGAAAAAAACAAAAGAGTATAAGAATTTGGCACCTAGGATTTTGTTGATGGAGGTAGCTTCCACTAACCCAGTTGGCATCTGGAAACATCTTTTTCAACACAGCACCAGCAGTTTTCTTTCCATTAACTGGAAGGGTTGCAGCAACAATATATACTGCTTACTTCGTTCATAATATTTTCTCACTCTCCTCCAGTCCTTTTTCTCGATGGATGAAGTTTGAGTTCCTTCTGTCAAGTCCTCAGCATCAGAGATGGATTCATTTTGTATGTCTTCCTCACCTTCGAAGTCAAAGTGTGATACAGAATAAGAAGTCAGTTCCACGGGATTCTCAAGTCCAGATTTACTCATCCGAGACAACAGCTTTTCATCAAAACGGAACATGTGTATAAGACGGATAACATGATTCTCAAAGCCCCCACAAAGAAGCATATCTGCTTCATCAAAACCTGTGTAGTATTGTAAATATTTTTTTCTTAAAAAAGAGCCTCGTGGTTTCCCAAATAACAAAAACGAATACAAAGGTATGAGTCAGAAAACATACCATATACTTTACAGCACGAATGAAATCCGAACGATGATGTTTTTTTGGGTCTATATTGTTCAAAAGAGCAACCGGTGTTGACACAATAACATCTGGTTCATTAACTGGCCACCCCTGTAGTCAAACGTCTTATTATGACAACCAGATTTTACCAATACAAGGTAACAATGCCAAATATATACATGCATCTGAAAAAAAAATTAAAAGCACCCTCCAAGTTTCAATAACATAGAAACCATGAATTCTAACAAAGCCAAAGAGAAGCATGATGCCGTTCACAAAATACCTGTCGACCACACACCACTGCGACTCTGAGAAGTGGTTTGCCATCATCACCTGAAAGATCATTAGCCATTCGAGCCACTTGTTCACAAAGCAATACATTTGGGCACAGAACAACAGATAAACTACGCGAATAAGCAGTAGGTTTATCCGAATCATTATCCCCATCATGCCGAGCACTACAGAGCTTATCAATCAGGGGAACCAGATAACCATATGTTTTACCACTACCAGTTTCCGCAGCAATTACAACAACTTTTCCAGAGAGTATAGACGGCATGCAGGCAGCCTATATAATTCAAAAAGGATTTTTTTTTTCAATAAACACCCGAATCCACCCATTAATGGTGAGCTCACATGATTGAAGACTTAAAGAAAATCGGCCTCAACTAAAACTCCATATCGAATTCAAACTAACGGCTATTAAATAATAAATGCATTTGATAGTTGTTTTAGCTAATATGTTTAGAATAACTAAAAAGTAGTTCCTCCCTTTCAGATTTTTCTCTTTGTTTATTGCTAACATCAAATGACTGAAAACATATTCATAATCGATTAAACACAATTAATAAGTAAAGAGCCACGCCAATTCTAAAGCAAATATAAAAAAATTTGTTCTTTAAGAAGTATTACAATTACTAAATTATTAGAAACCTATTCAGTGTCGTAATATGAATCGCAAAGTTAATGCGAAACGGAGCTTAAATTATAAGGAACGGATATGAAGTCATCAAAGAAGGAAGGTAAAGCACCTGAACGAGGGAGGGTCTATCGAAACCGGCATTAGATAGAGTTTGAGAGATCCGATCAGATAAGCCAAGAGACTTCCAGGAAACAGTCTCTTCAGCAAAGAAGGTATCTCCCCCAGTTTTCTCTAGAGAAGAGACAGCAACGGCTGCACTGCTGAAGGCCCTGGTTCGGCGCCTGTAGGATTGATTGAGCCAAATAAAACGTATTGGAGGAGATGGCGGGGAAGTAGAGAGGAAAGAGGAGCGGCTGAAACGAGAGAGGAGCTTTGGGGTGGTGGTTGATAAACTGTATAAATTGAGCATTGAAGTTGAGCCACGTAAAATCATTATTGCCTCTTTTGAGATAAGCTGCTGCTTCATTTTTGAGGCTTAGAAAAACATTCAAGTGGCAGGAGGAGGAGACGAGGGTTTAGGGTTTAAAATGAAGTTTTTAGACGTCATTTTTAATTCGGTGACCATGACTGTAATTTACCCTTAGAGGATAGGGTTTTAAGATAAAACGTTAAACCCCAGGCCAACAGGCTAGAAGAAAAGAAGATAAGGGGAATGGGTTCATTAAGCAAAGCTCTTCAATCTTCCACGGTTCTCTCACTTCCCTCCTTTCCTTCTTGTCCAGCTCCTCCTATTTCTCCTCCTCCATCTTCACTTCCTTTGCTTTCAAAAACTCTTTCGCCTACACTTTAACCAGCAAAAAAACACCACCTTTTTTGCTCCCTTTCCCATTGCCCAACTTCATTTGCAAAGCTGCTGATTACAAATTCCCTGACCCGATTCTCGAATTCGCTGATGCTGTAAGCTCCCATTTACTTCCCTCTCACATCTTTATGCTTCTAATTATCTTGGGTATGTATTTTTAATGTAGAATTCAATTCTTGGGTTTTTTTTTTATTTGGATTGCTTCAGGAAACGGATAAATTTAGGTCTCATCTGCTCAAGAAACTGTCCAAGAAGGAGGATATTTATGGAGACTCGGTTGAAGAAATTGTAGGAATCTGCGTCGAGGTAGTGTCTTTCTATATTTTAAGCAAATTTTCCTCTTATTTTGATGGTCGGTGATGGGATAAAACGAGTCTGACTTTACGAAATTATAACTCGAAGTCGATTCGAGTTGAAGGAAAATCAGTTTTTTAAGTGAGTTGAGTTGAAAACCCCATTTTTTCAACTCGAGTTTGTTTACCCCTAATTGGTGGAGTGTATGATTGTTGTTTGAGTGGAAATTGTTGATATTTCAGAATAGAATACCCAATTCATAATTTTCATGAAGAACACTTGCAAAAAAGCAAGATTTTTATCTGAAGGTTTGAACTTTGTACTCTAATGAGGTGATTGTGAATGTGAAAGGCTTGGAAGGTTTTCCAGAGCATAATTAGTTAAATTAGAAATAACTGTGTCATCCGTTTAGGTAGATATTTGCTTAACTAGAAAACCTGGGAACAATTTGAATAGCTTGTTCTGACGAATTAGTCCAACATTTTTTTTAGTATTATGCCTAAATGAAAAGGCCCTCATGTTGTCGAAAAATGGAAAACAAGCGCTTTGTTCTAAGTGGCAAAGGCCAATATACTAAACCGATACTTTGAACCGGTATGCAATAGTGGAATAACCATTCGTTGCCATTTTGGTGTGGTGATCCATCTAGTTGTTATAGAGGCACTCAATTATGTTGTTTCTGCTTGTTCTAACAGATATTCATCACTTTCTTGCATACTGAATATGGTGGTCCTGGAACACTCTTGGTCATACCTTTCATTGACATTGCCGATACTATAGATGAGCGCGGACTGCCCGGAGGGCCGGAAGCTGCACGTGCTGCAGTCAAATGGGCTACGGATCACGTAGACAAGGACTGGAAAGAATGGACCGGCACCAATTGACGTAGAAGTGAAAGCCTCCTTAGGAAAAATGTAATCGAGTAGCATTTTAATGTATGTTGTAATAGCTAGTTCAGGTATTGGAGAAAGCTTTTGTTCGTTCTCCGCTTCCTTTCGATGTGATTTGATGTTGAGAGGAGATTTTGCTGACGAGTAGCTTTGAAGGAAGATTTGTATCGGACATTCTTGATCAGAATACGATCCATACACAGTTCTTCCCGGTCAATGAAACTAAGCAGTCTTCGCTCTTTCCAAACCACTCATAAGTCATAACCCAAGTTAACGGTTATTAACGTCGAGTGATTAATTTATTACAAATCAATAACGTTAATGACTAATTTATTACTTTTAAAAATATAATGGAAAAACGAGTACTTATTCAAACATTATTGACTATTTGTGTAGGTTATTATGTTTTTATTTTATTTTAATTTTAGTGTTTTTTATTATTTTTGAAGAGTGGGTTTTCCAATTTCAAATAATACATAAATGTCTTAAATACAATAATACAAATATAACACTTAACACAACTAACACATACTAAATATATTTGCCCTTTACCAATTGGGATGAAATGTACATTGTAAAATAGAAACTGGGAAGTTGTTCATCCTAAGTTCATACATCCTGGAATATGCAATCTGTCGCAACCGTCTTTCGGTTGGGCCTCGGAATTGGCTTCGACTTAGGCAAATGGATTGGAGTCGCCACCGATCGTTTATTTTAAACAAAATAGGTTGACCGAATACCTTATTTCTTACCTGATCTGCGTCTTACCAAAGATGTGTCGGATTCGGGAGTCGGTTACAGTCAAGGAAGGGCTAGCACCTTTGAACTGCCCTTTCGGTACTGCGTAATTTCCAGTTGTCTTTAATTAAGAAAATTGAAAGTTAAATCAAAAGGTAAAATATCGATCCAAATTGTTTACCACTGATTGATTGAAGTTCCCTTAAAAATAAAGACGTTAAATAACGAGAAAAAAATAAAATAAAAATAAAAATAAAGGAAACAGAATGAAGATAAAAATAGAAAAAGGTTAATAAGCAAGTAAGTAATAAATAAATGAAATATTAATAATCTATACACAACTAAATGAATAAATACAATGAATAAAAATGACCATCAAAGAAATAAAAACAAAGTGAAAAAAAAGTAACCGAATAAAATGATTGAATGTGCACCTAATAATAATAATAGACGTATAAATAAACTATTAACAGTATATATATATTAAAGTATAGCATTAAGCAAAAATCCAATAAGGAAAACAATATATACGTATAATAATAAAATAAAAAAAATATATATAAATTAGTAAAAAGAAGATAATAGTAATAGTTATATTAATCTATAAAAAAATAATATATACATGTATAATAATTGTAAACAAAAAAGTAAAATATGAAATACGTATATATAAGTAATAATTAAAAATAATAACGATTATAATAAATAAATAAAAAGCAAAGTAACAGGATTAAATTGGAAGAAATCCATGATTGAGGGTCGGATTCAAAACAAAATTGGGTAAAAAATCAGATTTGGGGATTGTGATAACATTCACTTGGAATAGGAGGGACTGAAATGGTGGTTTACCCTATCGTAAAGCAAAACACGCGGGTCTGGCGTGTATCTGGGTCGGGTTAACGAGCCATATAAAGGCCAAAGATTTGGCAAACTTTGCCCATTTCTCTCATTCGTAAACTGAAGCCCCTTTCCCTCTCAAATCTTTTCTCTCCATTGTTCTTCAAACATGAAGAACATGGACCAGGTTTTCCAGAATCTGGCCTTTGGCCTCCGAGCGCCGCCTCGCCACCGCCGTTGAACGGCGACGACCGCCGTTCTTCGGCGGCAAAAAAATTTACAGTTCGAAAGCCTTTTACCCACGCTTCTCAAAAATGAAAAAAAAAATCCAACAAATAACGAGCATCATGGAGTAGATCTAGCTTCAAAGTTTTGAAACTCTCCCTTGTTCATCGGCTGAAAACGTTTTTTCTTTTTTCTGGGTTGTCTTTCGAATCAAAACGCAGTACAAGGCATAGAAATCAACATGCAAAGGCAAAAAAACGGATGGACAAAGGTAAAAAAAACACTGCTACCTTTTATTTCCTTTCGAAACGATTACAATAGCTCTGATTTACCTCGCAAATTTTTGAGTATTTTGTGTCTAAAGCTCTCTGGTATTTCTCCTCTGAATCCTCCCTCGTAGTGTTACAAATAGATCTATTTATACTGGAAAAACTAACTATTTTTAGACTCTTATTAAAATAGAACTCTAATGCGTTTGTTGTTTGTTGATGATGGTGTTGGCCTCATGTGCTTTCCTTGCGCCAGAGAACTCGGACTGTTGGAGGTGAGAGTCATACGACCATGAGATTCGGGCATGGGACGAGGCATCGCTTGGGAGGCTAGGGTTCTGGAAACCCTAGCTCGCTGAATGGTTTGCATGCAGTGGGTCTTGGGCTATTCATTTTCGTGTAATGGGCCTGTAATATGTAACCCCATGAATAAACAATAAATATTATATCTATAATATAGTTTGATATTATAAAAACTATATCAATGGATGAAATTCGATGTCTTCAGTTGCCCCTCTTTGCTCATTATCGTATAACGAAAATGTAGCAAAGATTAAAGACATGAATTTCGGTCATATCGAATATCCTCTGTCACAGAGTTGAAATCCGATATGAAACTGGTTCGTCAAATTGAACTAAAATATGAAATGACTCCCTCGTCGTGAGGTCAAGTTGAAACTGGAAAATTTGAGCACGAAATCCTTCGTTGTGAAGTGAAACCGAGCTCAAAGTTTTTGGCAAGTGGCCTTTGAATCGTCTTCTGGCTCAAGGTACTTCGTCGTGAAGCTGAAACTTGACCTGAAGACTTTGGTGTTGTGGTGTTACAGATGACTCATTCGTCGTGAGGTTGGGTTCATCTGTTAGGGCATGATACCCTTCGTTGTGAAGTTGTGTATGGCCCCTTCGTCGTGAAGTTGGCTGTGAACTGGATATCCTTCGTCGTGAAGTTGAAATCCAAGTGAGTAGTATTGTTCCGAGTCCAATATCCTCCGTCGTGGAGTTGAAATTGGTTCTAGAACTGGGAAATTGTTTGTTGACAACCAGCCATCCCTTCGTTGTGAAGTTGAACTGTTGTCTGGAGTCCAATATCCTTCGTTGTGGAGTTGAAATTGGCTCTGAAATTGAGAAATGTTTGTTGACAACCAGCGGTCCCTTCGTCGTGAAGTTGAACTTGCGTTGTCTGTAGTCCAATATCCTTCATTGTGAAGTTGAAATTGGCTCTGAAATTGAGATGTTTATGGACAACCAGCGGTCCCTTCGTCGTGAAGTTTGAACTTGCGTTGTCTGGAGTCCAATATCCTTCGTTGTGAAGTTGAAATTGGCTCTGAAATTGGGAAATGTTTATTGACAACCAGCGGTCCCTTCGTCGGAAGTTGACTTGCATTGTCTGGAGTCCAATATCCTCGTTGTGAAGTTGAAATTGGCTCTGAAATTGAGAGATGTTTGTTGACAACCAGCGGTCCCTTCGTCGTGAAGTTGAACTTGCGTTGTCTGGAGTCCAATATCATTCGTTGTGAAGTGAAATTGGCTCTGAAATTGGGAAATGTTTATTGACAACTAGCGGTCCCTTCGTCGTGAAGTTGAACTTGTGTGTCTGGAGTCCAATATCCTTTGTCGTGAAGTGGAAATTGGCTCTGAAATTGAGAAATGTTTGTTGACAACCAGCTCCCTTCGTCGTGAAGTTGAACTTGCGTTGTCTGGAGTTCAATATCATTCGTTGTGAAGTTGAAATTGACTCTGGGTAAGACCTGCAAAGATATGCATCTATGCGATGTTATGGATGTCATGCTCTTAGGTATGCCTAAAATGTATATGCAACATATGTTATTCTGGGCTTTGGAGAAATCTCGATCTCCGGTGGCTGTCGTTGTTGACTCTTGATTTTGAAAGCTTGAAGTTCCGATCTCTGATCTTGAATTCTTCAAATGTTTACATCTGATGTGCACATTCTGTTTTTTTTTCTTGATTTGGGAGATGCTCCTCAACCATCTCAAGTAGTGCATGAGCCTTGATCGGCTTCTGGGTACCTGTACTTTTCAATGAATCCTTGTACAGTAATATACGATTATCTTTCACAAAAATAAATAAATCATTAGGTTTAAATCTAATTCAAGATGCAAGAGGAAAGATTGTCTTTATTCATAAGGGAGGAGAAAAACAAATAATACATGGCAAACATTCTAGAAAACGAATACACGATGATGTGTAAATGTACGTCTTAGATCTCGATAATGTGGGCACTTATGAGCTGAAAAGTCGTTTGGTGACCTTGAATGCAGCCTTTGCCAAAGGATTTTTGAAAATACGACAACGTTTGGGAGAGTGCGACATTTCTCCGATTTGTTGAGTTTGTAGAAGATTCATGTGTCGGGATGTTTCCACTGTTAATATCCAAATCGCCCTTTCCGGGTTTTCAACTTGGACTCATCCTTGTTGCAAGACGCCCATTGCGGGTTTCATCTGAACCACCTTATTTTCTCTTCTTTTGTTCTCTTTTTCCTCTTTTTCTTTTTCTAATTTAGGGCCCCTTTCGGGTTTTCACCCTAAACGTTCTTCTCTTTTTTCTTTTTTCCTTTTTTTTCAACTTAGGACGCCCTCTCGGGTTTTCATCCTAAACGAAGTATTTCTTGACTGCATCCGAGTTGATGGGATGTGGCAGTTCAGGTCCGTCCATTTCAGCAGGATGAGGGCTCCTCGGAGAAAGCCTTTTTCACGACATAAGGTCCTTCCCAATTTGGCGTCCATTTTCTCGGAAATCTTTCTGACTGGCCAAATTCTTTTTAGTACCAGATCTCCCTCGCGGAATATTCTTGGGCGCCCTTTTTGTCATGTGCTCGGATCATTCGTTTCTGATAGATTTTACCATGTGAATGGCTTTCAGTCTTTTTTCATCTATCAGATTAAGCTGATCATATCTGGATTGTGCCCACTCTGCATCATCCAGTTGACTTCTGACAAGACCCTAAGAGACGGAATCTCAACTTCAATGGGTAGCACTGCTTCCATTCCATAGGCTAGTGAAAATGGAGTTACCCAGTCGAAGTTCGTACCGAGGTTCGATAAGCGAACAAAGAAAAGGCAACTTCTTATGCCAGTCTTGTAAGTTTCAGTCGTTTTTTCCACATCTTCTTAATGTTTTTGTTTGCTGCTTCTACTGCTCCGTTCATCTTTGGTCTGTAAGTAGTGGAATGTGATGTTTTATGTTGAACTGTTCGCAAGCAGCACTCATCATCTTGTTGTTCAAGTTTGTTGCGTTATCAGTGATAATCCTTTCAGGTAGACCATACCGACATATAATTTCTTTCTTCAGAAACTTGCAAATAGTGGATTGAGTAACATTGGCATACGACACTGCATGAGTGTCGAGAGCTGTGGTATAATTCTTTATACGTCATGGGAATGGGGTCAAACTGCTCCCTTTCCCTTTCTCTTCTTGGTTATCTCTGGTTCTGTCTAGAAGTACCGGATGGTACAGTTGCTGTGGAATTTGAGCTTGAGATCGTAACCCCCTTGCTGACGCTGTAGGTGTTTACAATGTTGATCTCTCGCTCTTTGTTTTTCATGGGAGGTTTTTTACTGGAGTTTCCTCCCTCATCTTTCCTGTTTAATGGCCAACTCGAACATTTCACCGGCCATGACTAAATCTGAGAAACTTCCCGACGTGATTGCTACCAAGTGCCCAAAGTAAGGTGCCTTCAAGGTCTGTACAAACAGCTTTCTTGTTTACTTTTCATCCAAGGGTGGATGAACTTGCACAGATAAATCCCTCCATCTTTGTGCGTACTGTCGGAAACTCTCATTGTGTTTCTTCTCTAGGCTGTAACATGACCCGGTCTGGTCTCATTCGTTGATATGCTTATACTGCTCCAAGAAAGACTTGGCTAAGTCTTTCCAGTCTTGATATGAGTCCGCTAAGCTGGCTGTACCACCGAGTAGCTGAACGAACAGCTCTCCTGAAAGCAATGGATCAGGAGTGGTCATTTCCCCCGTACCCTGTCATCTTCCGACAGAACATAGTGATATGGGCCGAAGGGCAGCTGTTCCCGTCAAACTTCTCAAACTCAGGAACCTTAAATTGGTAGAAGCATCAAATCGGGAACAAGCTTAGTTCCATCGCATCAACACCATAATAATCATGGTCTCCCTGGACATCTTTATTTGGTCTTCTAACATCCTGATCTTTTCTTCCATCTTCTTCGCCTTATCCTCCTCGTCAAAATCCGGGATAGGGCAGTCGTCCAGATGACTGTCAGGCTTTGTCGCAGAAGTCTGTAAATTTGCCGTTGATACAGTTTTCCCTTTAGCGGCAGATGAGTCACCTTGCAGTACGGGTAAGGTCCCGGAGAGGCAACCACTTATGGGGTCGGTGGTATGGTTATCCCCTCAGATGGAGCTTCTCCGGATGCACTTGTCTGTTGTTGTAAACCAGATAACTTAGCCACGATCTGGTCGACTAGGGACTCCGTGCTTTTCTTTATGGACTCCATGGTACGTTGACTGTTCTGAGCCATCTTGTCCTCCAATCCTTTTGAAGTCTTGCCATGTTCTCCTCGAGTTTTTTCTATTCTGACATCCATTTGTTTTTTCTTTGCAC